>NW_006400013.1:3095961-3104100 GCF_000299155.1 Elephantulus edwardii
ATAACCTGTCATATATCACTTTTAAACTGTTCTCTCCCTCATCTGTTTCAATGCAATATACGTAATTTATCCAGTTTTTCTCAGTCTTACCCCAATCCTGATGTCAGTCCCATTCTACAACAGTGGCACCATACAGTATTTGTCCTTTTGTGACTGAGATATTTTACTCAGCATAATGTCCTCCAGGGTCACCTAATTTGAATAATATTGTATGAGTTCCTTGTTTTTCAAAGCAGTGTAGTATTCCATCGTGTGAATATACCACAGCTTCTCTATCCATTTGTTTGTTGATGGACCCTTGGGTTGTTTCCAACTCCTTGCTACTGTGAACAAAGCCACAATAAACATGGGTGTGCACAAAGAATGCTTTTAATGTATGGGTTGTAATGTCCTAAGCCAAAATCTGTATGGAAAACCAATTTGCTCTGTAAATTTTCACTCAAAACACAAGAAATTTTTTTTGATGTGGATAGTGAAAATTAAATAATAGTCAGAAAATTAATTCTTTTTTTACTGAAACTCAGATTCTTTTTATTTGACATGTTTTCTCCTTTCCTCAAGAAAATTAATTTTTTTAAAATTTTTATTTATTTATTTATTTAGTGTGTGTGTGTACCGTCAAATCGGATCTGACTGGTACAGGAGGTGATTGTTCCTCCTTCTTCAGCAGAGCATCTGGTGGATTTGAACTGCGCACCTCTGGGATTGCAGTGCAGTTTCCTGCCACTAGGCCACCAGAACTCGCCAAGAAAATTAATTCTTAATGATGTATTACTTATCTGAATAGAAACTGATCCTCTTTGAGTAAATGAGTAAAAATACCTTTTTCAAGATATTTGACATTTGTTGTTATTGTTATTGAGTGCTATCAAGTCAAGTATGACTCATAGTGACCCTATGATAGTTGTGAACCCTGTCCTGTACTGTGCCATGCTCATCATCTCTGATACACTTGAGCCCATTGCTGAAGTCACTGTTTCATTCTCATCAGTCTTCCCCTCTTTTACTCATCCTTGACCTTTCCAACCATGATATCCCTTTCCAAGGAATAGACATACCTAGCAGCATTGTCCAGAGTATGTGAGATGAATCTTTGTCATCCTTGCTTCCAAGGAGCATTCTGGTTGTACTTTTTCCTAGACAGATCTGTTTGTTCTTTTGGAATATTCAGTGCATGGGATATTCAGTACTCCAACACCACAGTTCAAAGACATCAATTCTTTTTCTGTCATCCTTATTCATAGTCCAGCCTGCAGAGGTATAGCAAGTGATTGAAAAGACCACAGCCTAATTCAGGCACATCTTGGTCTTCAAACTAACATCATTGCTCCTCAGTGTTTTGGAAAGGTCCCTGCCAGCCAACTTGCCCAATGCAATATGTCTCCTGATCACCTGATTCTTGGTACCAAGAATGCTGATTATGGACCCAAGTAAGATGCAATCTTTGACAATTTCAATCTTTTCTCCATCTATCATGTTATTGTTTATCGGTCTGGTGGTGAGGATTTTTGTCATCTTGTTGAGATGCAATTCATATGTAAGGCTGTATCTTTGATCTTCTGCAGCATGAATTTCAAGTCCTCCTTTCTTTCAGCAAGCAAAGTTGTGTCATCTGTATAATGCAGGATGTTAATGAGTCTTCCTCTGATCCTAGTATCACATTCTTCTTCAGTAAGTTCAGCTTCTTGAATTATTTGCTCAGTGTACAGACTGAATAAATATGAAGAAAGGATTCAGCCCTGGCATACACCTTTCCTGATTTTAAACCATGCAGTGTTTCATTGCTCTCTTTGGACAACAGCTTCTTGGTCTAGATATACATATATAATTAAGTCTTCTGGGATACCCATTTTTCTCAATATTAGCCATAGCTTGTTATGGTCCACATAGTCAATTGCCTGTGCACATTTTTTAAAAACGTGTATTAAATCTTTTATTAATTGACATTTCGTGGAAGGAGGAGTGGCGTCCACTTCCATAACAGCTTGCCTCCGGAAACCCTATGAACCTGGAGAGAGGATGAAAGGCACCCAAGCATCGAGGACTCTCCTTCATAGGGTCGCTATGAATCGCCTGCATCTCGATGGCACTTAACAACAACAACAACAACAATTGACATTTAGAGGAATCACAATAATATATTTATAATATAATAATACATGTACTACATATTTTAAAAACCTTTGGTTTGTGTTATTTTAACAGCTTATAGAGAAATTTCAAAGTTAGACAACACACCATTTTTCCTTTAGTTACCAGAATATTAATATTGTCTTCATATTTATTCCAGGAAATAAAAACTTACTTTGCTTTTCCTAAGCTGCTGCTTCCTGCTGCTTCTGGAAGACAATTCTCTTTCTCTGAATCTTTAGAGGACAGACTGAAGAATTCTCTAATTCCTTTTTGCCATTTGGGAGTTGGACGCACACAAACTGGATTCCCTCCTGCATACTTATTTTCAGCTGTAACACGGAAACAAATTAAATAATTAAGAATGCAATTGCCATCAGTAGTGGAGAGGGGGCAGATCCATCAAGGATTTAATTTCTCTCTTTAATATTAAGTTCTCAAGGGCATTATTACATCCACCTTAAAATTAGAAAATGTAACATAATAAAGCTGTACTCAGTCAATAAAGCTGAATTTGATAATGGCCCTTTAGCCTAGAAAAATGGTATTAACAATTTTAACTGCTGAAAAATATTTTCCATGTTTTTTCCACAAACTGCTATTCAAATATTCTTACTCTAATACAGAAGTTTGCCATTTAATACACTTTTTTCTTAATATAAAGGTGGCAACATGTGTTATCAACTGTCAGATTTTTACTTAATAATTAAAGGTTACTTAGAGTACATACAAGATGCACAGTTAAGTACATAGCAATGTAAGTTTCTCACAAACTGGCTCCATTTTCCAAAACACATGGCTACTTTCTCTCCAGCTCCTAAAGGAAATACAATTTCAAATTATCTTTCAAAAGTAAGAAATAAAAAACTGAGGGGAAAATCCCTGCTTCTTCATAAAAATAAACAGAAGACCAATAGGAACAAATTATTGAATTACTATATGTATCTATTGTTTTATACCACTTTCTCTCAAATTCTATTTTTTACACAAACTTATAAACATTACTTCCATACAGACTGCATGAAGTTATATTGCATGTACTTTAAAAAAAATATACAAAAAGCCTTTAAAAAATATGATCCTGAGCAACAATTTTGAAAAATACTACTACCTAACTTGGGAGAGACTGCATAACCATATGCTTGGTGAACTAACTCAGTCTCATAAGGACAGATACTGCAGTAGAGCATTATTGTAAAAATAAAAAGATAACTAGTAAAATGTGTATGGGAGTCCAAGGAGGAAAGGGAGCAGAGGGATGAGGATAGGTGGGGGGAAGTCACAGGGTCACACAATTTGGTGAATGGAGGGAGAGGGTAAAGGAAATGGGAAAGATCCAGCAGAAACCTGGAAAGACAGTGTAAGGTGGACATAGTCCAATGGTAATTAACTTTATAAAGCACAATGTATGGGAATGATTGTATGAAACATAATGTCAATGAAGGAAGGTGTGGTGAGGGAAACTGCTTTAAAAATAAACAAAACAAAACAAAATTAACTAACTAACTAACTAAATAAATAAAATCCTTTGGCTTGTTTGCCTTCCAGAAATTTGTGGAAATGTTTTTACCACTAGAAAGTGGTACAGTACAGGATTCAATTCCAGTTGTACTGATTTAGCTGTGTGACCTTTACAAGTTCTATAACCCAGGATTGAATGCCCTCATCTTTATAAGGACATTACCAATTTTAAAAACTGTTTACTGGTATTAAAAGTAGAAATGTGTGAACTGCTTAAAAAGGTACCTCATATATATGCTGCCTAGAGCATATTCATGAGGTCCTGTTCTTTTTTTTCTGGTTATTCCTTCAGACCAGACAATGAGATGTGGTATTTAGTCAATTCTGAATGGGATTTAGTCAAGAAGTTTGTTGTTATTTGTGGCCCTTGAATGAATGAATTCTAATTCATGACAACCCACATGCAGAATAGAACTGCTCTGCAGGGTTTTCAGGATTGTGACATTTTGAAATATTTCTAGGCCTGTCTTCTGAGGTAAATTTGTAGTGGGTTCTAACTATCAGCCTTTGGGCTAGGAGTTGAGCACTTAATTATTTGCGTCACACAGGTATAAGTTCTCAAGATTATGAACGAGACTCTGAATGAGTCTTTAAGGTAAATTTGTAGATAGGTTAAATAGTTCTTATTTAGCCTTACTTTCACTCACTCACTCACTCACTCACTCACTCACTCACTCTCTCATTGCTAGGTGACACTTTTGTCAAGTTCTGAGCTGCTAGTGGACTCCAACTTCCAGAGATGCCTGTTCTTTGGGTTAGTACAGCTCCATAGGGACCAGGCAACTAGCATTCCTTAGCCTTACTTTAACCAAGATGAACCTACTGCCATGGAATAGATTCTGACTCATAGCAAGTTTGAGATTGTAACTCTTCCTCTTGTCAAGTGACTAGGAGATTTGAACTGCAACCTTACTGCTAGCAGGCCAAAGCACTACCTGCTGCTCTACCAAAGCTCCTTCAAAAAGGAACTCATCCAATATTATTCAAAATGGTTGACTCTGGAGAACATTATGCTGAGTGAAATATCCCAGTCACAAAAGGACAAATATTGCATGATGCCACTGTTGTAGAATGGGACTAACCTCGGGGTTGGGGAGAGACTGAGTAAGATGGGTTCAATAATGTATACTGCACTGAAACAGAGGAGGGAGAAAACTGTTTAAAAGAGATATGTGACTAGGTATTTCTGTCATCACAGGAGTCTAGAGCGATGGCTACATGGTGGAGGGGACCTGGGGGAGGGTTTGTAAAACAATGAAAGAATCTTTTCTTTTACTTTTCCATAATTTTTGACTCATGTACTTATAACTTGTTAAATTTGTGTCTTCTAGGTTGCAACACCCCCATGATAACATCTTCAAGGATATGAACATGTACGGCTAAGCACAATTAATAACAGTGCATCTAAATTCCAAAATCAATCTCCATAATAGTCTATGTGTTTCCTACTGCCAAAAGGGCCCTTTAGAGTAGTGAGAGAAGATCTTCACCCTGAAACCCACAGTGTCCCTTTTCAGCAGGAAGTAGCTAAGAGAATACGCCATCCCCTTTTCCTTATGACTCAGGGTGAAGTCTCTCTCAGGGAGGAATGATAGGGAATGGCAAAGGACACACTGACAAAGGAGATTAATCAGAACTGGCTTTGACAAGCACTGTGGCAATTGGACAATTAAAACAGACATTCGGAGGGCGGGGGAAGAAGAACAAATTGGGGAAGAGGGTAGAGAGAATGGTACAGCAATGAAGAAATGAAAACCCAAAATCCCTGTAAATGTTCATTAATACTAATAAAACTTAATAATTAAAAAAAAAAAAGAGTTCTGGTGGTAGTGTGGGCTGCTATCCAAAACCTCCTTCATTGTCCTGGGGTAAAAACAAACTCACTGCTGAACCATCATTGGGTTTTCAGAGGTTGTGTATCACACAGAAGGAAAGAAATTGTCCACCTTTCTCCCCTGGAGCAGCTGGTGGATTCAAAGCACCCTGCTTTGGATTGGCAGTTTAACATCCTATTCATTAGGCCACCAGAGATCCCTTAAAAAACTCCTTTTTAAAATTTTTGCTAACCAAAGATCAGCAGTTCAAACCCATACTGGTCTTCTTAAGATTTGCAGCCTCTCGAAAGAGCTGATGGCTCCAGCAGCACCAACTTCAAGACTGCAAAGTTAGTTAGGAGCAGGTGTTTCATATCTTCAGAGAGTTTGTGCAAGAGGATATGAAAGTACAGAATCTGAATCTTCTGCCAGCAGATCCAGGACACCCTAGAGGACTTGGGGTTATTTAGGAGACAGGAGGTGACCAGCAACTCACTCCTCTTTGTGCAGGATCACTGGCATGGCACTAGCATGCTGTTCATTGACCTTGCAAGGACTATGCCCCTCCTCAGCAGCCAGACACAGGCTACCCTGGGAGAGTACAACCATTAGGAAGGTTATTTGCTTTCTCTTGAAATTGATATCTCTTTGAATATCAATCTCATTGGCATTCTGACCAGCTTGGACAGCGAGATGAAGCTATGTCTCTTGGCTCCACAGTGGTCAAACAAGCAGTGCATAAGAGAGATAGAAACCTTTTCCCCATCCAGCTCCAACCTTAGTTGATTGCTATGGTCCTGCAGCACCAAGTGACAACCTGGGGCTGTTCAGCAGATGCAGTGGGTGGGGTCTGCAGTCTCAAAGCCAAATGATACTAGTATTCAGGGACAGGGGACAATAGGTTGCTTCCTCAGACTGGTTCTTCTGAGGAGGTTGTCCAGATTTCCAGGGGGACCAGACCATTCATTTTAATTTGCAGGCACTGCAAGGCCAATGTGTCCAGCCTCACATATTACAATGCACTCTCCTTCCCAATAAAACTCAAAGATTCACCTTCCCCATCCTCCAAAAACAACAGAAACACTTTCATAGCCTCAGAAGCTAATGGAAAGGCACCATTAGTTAGAATCAACTCAATTGCAGCGGGTTTTGTTTGGTTTAGGTTTTAATGCCAAGAGAGGTTCTAAATCTTTTCAATGATTTGTAAGCTGTACATATACCAAGAGAAAGTGACTGTGATGAAGAACTTGGTGAGAGTAGGTTCAAGGAGCTTCTGATAGTTCTGGGCTGCTATCTGAAAGGTGGATATTCTCTAGAAAAACAGGAGGCAATTTCCTCCAGGGAAGGTTGACAGTCTCAGGAACCCAATGGAGAGTCACCATGAGTCAAAATCAGCCCATCTACCATTGAGGGAGCTCTGATGGCCTACTAGTAAGGAGCTGTGCTGCCATTCCAAATGCATGCAGTTTTAATCCAGTGGGTTCCATTTCCTTTCACTTATGGGTTGGTTCTGTCATTGTAAGGTGATAACAAATTTACAAAATAGTCGGTTGTAACTCAAGATAGGCTATGAATAAATTTTTCAAAAACTTTTACTATTCCCTTTTAGATAAAGTAACTGAGATTTTCTAATAAAACATTTAAAATAAGGTGAAGTTTGAATTAATCTGAAAGTCCATTAAATATTAAAAGCCCTTTGTGTTCCTATGAAATTACTCTTCCTATCTGCTTAACTTCCTCCTAAAAGGAATAAAGCACAGTTTCTTTCTCCTCCTCGCCCCAAACAGAAGGACTAGATGAAGCAATTCCCCCTACTTGGATTCTCCTATTTTCCGTAAGAGAGGTCAGAAACTACAAGCTGGAAAGCACACACAGACACCATAATTGAAATGGGGAGGGGAAAAAAATGAAGGGAGGAAAGAGCAAAAGAATGAAAAATGTGCATAAACAACGGAAAAACGTTTACACTAAACAATGAGACCAGCACTTTTGATTATGGTGCTGATTCTTGAACTAGGGCAGGAGCACTTAAATATATTCAAATGTACATATGGATATTAAGACAAAAACAACCAAACACTAAAACTGGACATTTAAAACATGTTTGAAGTTAAAATTATGTCATCCCTAACACCACAAGATTCTCTTCCATGGAACCCTTAGCCCTCCAAAAATACCAAGGCTCCCTCAGATCAAAGAACAAGGAAATAATAGCTCTTTGATTTGAGGACGTAAGGCCACAAGGCAAATAAACTCCAAGGCAAATTGGAGGTTGATGAACGTGCGAGCCACAAGGACTGGGCACCTGGCTTGACCCCCTTTCGAGAAAGAGTTCCTCTAAAACCAGGGACTTGTAGAGACATATTTTACCTTTCCGTGATGAAAGAGGCGTGGAGCTGGTGGCAGAACAGGGGGAGACAGGCACTTTCCTGGGGGCTCGAGCAACCACCACTGTCAAGAAAGGCAAAGGAAGGGGTTAAGAGGGAAAGGAGGTTCTACTACTGGGCCTCAGAACCATGTTCTCACCATTCAGCAATCCAAAATCTTGAAAGGAGAGCCTAGAGATCCTAATCAGCAAATCACCACCGCCATCACACACACACACACACACACACACACACACACCGCTGCCGGACTTCGGACTTCACACACACACACACACACACACACACAC
>NW_006400013.1:3104200-3133243 GCF_000299155.1 Elephantulus edwardii
CACACACACACACACACACACCCGCGGCCGGACTTCTCACGGATACTCAGTCTTCCACTACCACGCCCAACTGCCTTACCTTTTCGATAGGAGCCTGCAAGACTGTCTGCTTTAGTCCGCACCATGTTGAATCCCAAATAGATAAGAAAGAAAAAAATAACGAGCAGATTTCCCAGCACAAGATGTTTCTTGCAACAAGGGCCCTAAAACGAATCTCCCGCCACCCTTTATATTGGTCTCCTTCCCGCGCTCTCCAGAGGCTCCTGTGCCACTGCTCACATTGGTTCCACATCGCTCTCTCTGGACCAATCGGCAGTGTTAGCCGTGACAGCAGCAAGAGTCTACGTAGTGCAAATCTGTCTATCAACTCTGAGAGACTTGTGATTTGTAGCCGCCCACGATGGGTGGTACCTGAAAGGTGCCCAATGTGTGGGTGTTGAAGTTCTGAACCCGAGAAAAGTCCCTGCTTAGAAAAGAAAGAAAAAAAAAAATTGGCGACAAAACAAAGAATTCCAGCGTTTCCCCAAAAGTTACTAAAAGGTTCAACCAATTGGCTTCTAAGGGAACTGAATGAAACTAAGCGAATTTTTAAAATACAAATAAAATTAATGGAAAAAAGGTATCTTTTCGTTGATTACTTGGTCAAGAGCTCAGTCCATACTAATACGTTCTGTGGAGTGGAAGAAAAAGAAAACGAATACATTTCACTTCTAGGGGTGTTTAAAAAATATTCTTAATATAGTGAGAGACTCAGAAGAAAATTGGGAGATAGATAGATAGATAGATAGATAGATAGATATGAAATTAATAACATGTTTTCTCTAGATTTGTATAGCTTAAAATCTTCTCAGATTTAAAAATCACGCAGACCTACATCCTTGATTCAGAGCAAACCTAACTGCAGAATAGGAGCTCCTGTTTTCTATCCATGTGTCTGTTTTCTAATTCCGCATAGTATTCCGGAGGAGTCATTTTCATCCATTGGTATCATCCAATCCAGACCCTAAAGATATTTTCTCTTCAACTTTAAAGACAATCCTGAAAGCCTAACTGGAGCAATGATTCTTTCCAATAAATTATGCTTGAACTTTGTCAGAAAATAGGCTAATAACTGTAGTAAAGTACTCAGTGCTACTTTAACTGGAATCAACAACTACTTTATTTACAAAGGACTTAGACAACAGGTTAACTTAACATCATAACAGTAGAAAACAAACTGAAAAATAACTGAAGTTATGTCTTAACACTGGAGTGTTTTAAGATTACAGGTAAATTTCCATCAGAAAAAGCAACAAGTCCCAGGGTATTCCTTTGGTCTTGGTCTTCATGGCCCATCTACAGGAGTACTCAATATGCATAGTTTCCTTTTCAGTTAAAATGGTTGCTACGTTGTTCTGAATTAAGTTCACATCTCAGATTTTTGCAAAGACTGGAACTTTAGAGAATCTCTATCTAGCCTTTTCTCCCAGTTTATTTGCCAATTAAATTACTAGAACTACAAATAAATACATCCTTGTGCACAATGGCAGTCTACCTCTTGCTATAGCTGTACTGTTTGTTGTTGTGTATGGCCGAGTCAGAACCAACTCATAGTTGACCTTTGAACAGGTTTTCAGAGGCAGTATTCACATGGGAGGAGACTGCCCATTCTTCTCCTGCAGAGCAGCTGGTGGATTCAAACCACGTGCCTTTGAGATTGAAGCACCCATTCTTTCTACATGTTTACAAAGATACGTTAGAAGGAAAAAAAAAGTGCAATTTATTTTAAAACCTACAATTTAAGTTTGTTTTTCAAAACTTCTTTACAGTTAAATGAAATACAGGGAATTAGATGTGTAAGTGTGAACCTGAAAAAAGTTTGTAGTATTTGTGAATAAAACTTCTCCTTAGTTTCATAATAAGGAATATTTTTAAATCATGTTAAATACTTGCAATTGTGTTGTTCACATAAAATGTATTTTAATAAGGGATTATTTTAATGTCATGATTGTGCATGGCATTTTAAAAATGTTGTTGATGTTATGTGCTATTGAGTTGACTACAACTTGTGCACAGAGTTCCTATGACTCAAAGTTGACTCAATGGCACATAATTACAACAACAATATGATATTTAAGGAACAAATCATTTTATCATAATAAATGTGTGCAAAATCTTAGAGTACAAAAAAATTTAAGGCCAAGTCTATCTTCAAGAAGTTAATAGTTTTGTTCTAGGGATTAAAAAGGAACCTTGTTGTGGTGGTTTTTTAGGTGCCATCAAGTCAACTAAAACTCATAGTGACCCTACTAACAATAGCTCTGAACCTTGCGCTACCATGCATCATCATCCTTACTTTTGACATGTTGTCAAAAGGGTCCAGTTCTTAGAAAAAGACATTATGCTGGGCTATGTGGAAGGTCAGAGAAAAAGAGGAGGACTTCTTACTTGGAAAAGTAGAAGTCACCGAAGCGGAGGAAGACCTCAAGAGAGGGCTCTACACAGTGACTATAACAATGGGCTTGAAGACAGTGAAGATTGTGAGGATGGCACAGGATAGGATAAGGTTGTGATCTGTCCTTCACTGGACTGCTATGAGTCTCATAATAGTCTCAATTCACCAAAAAACAACTTAATGTAAACAGCTTGATACTAAAGAACTTTTAACCTATGAAAGCAAAGCAAAATTAGACAATTACAATGACTCAGATGATATCATGCTCTACTAAAATTTCCTCATTACTAAAATATTCCAGGGAGTTATGAAGTTGCAGAAAACTTTGTTGTTGTTATTTTATTGATATTGTAATGAAAGTTTACAAAAAAACTTGGATTTCCATTTATTCATTGTTGCACATTTTCCTCCCTACCCCTCCTCAGTTTACTTTTCTTTGTAAAAAGATTCTTTCACTGTTACACAATTTCCTTCCCTCCCTACCTTCCCCAGTTCACTTTGCGATGCATCTCTTATTCTGCAATGTTGTCATGGCATAAAACTTTTAAATCTGGTCACTTTGCACTTATTAAAATCACTCATTTGAAAGTTCTTCAGAGTTTATTATCAGTACCTATTTTATTAAAGTGTTTTCCCCACCTTGAGCTTGGTGAATTTTCTTAACCCTCGTGGAAAAGATTTAGCAGTACCAATCTAATATTAGATTACATAACAACTTTTTGCCAGCTGAGTCTGACTAACAGGGACCCTATAGGAAAGAGCAGAACTGTCCCATAAGGATTTGTTTTGTTTTGGTTTGCTTTTTAAATGTACATTATGTTTTATACAATCTTTCATTTACATTGTGTTTCATAAACTCAGTCATATACATCGGATTGTATAGAATAAATTACTATTGATCTATGCTTATTACTTTTTAAACCAAATTTTTATTTTATACTGGTTTACTTACAAAGTTTGTATACATTGTAGGGAGCTCTGTTGGCCTAGTGGCAAGAAGCTGCACTGCAATCCCAGAGGAGCATGGTTTGAATCCACCAGATGCTCTCTGGAGAAGGAGGGACAATCTCCTCCAGTCACATCTGATATGATGCTACACACACAAACAAAATAATAAAATAAAATTTACAAAACCCACAAAGTTTGTATACATTGTTTTTCACATTTAATCTTTCCCCTTTCCTTTACCCACCTCTCTCTCCACCCATCAAATTTTGCAACCCTATGATTCACACACACACCCCTCGCCCATCCTCATGCTTCTGCTCCCATTCTCCCCCCTTGGATCCTTATATACATTCTACAATAATGGTTCTATACAGTGTTTTTCCTTAAGGGACTGAGTTATTTCACTCAGCATAATGCTCTCTGGTCCTGCCTAAATTGGGTAGTAATTTTCAAAATCGTTGCTCTTGCATGCTGTATAGTATTCTATCACATGAATGTATCATAATTTCTCAATCCACTCGATTGTGGTTGAACATCTGGGCTGTTTCCATGTTCTTGTGATGGTTAAAAACACTTCCATTAACATTGGTGTACAAGTCTCTGTTTGTGCCTCAGTTCTCATTTTCTCAAGGTATATTCCAAGCAGGGAAATAGCTGGGTCATATGGAATTTCTATGTTCAGCTTTCTGAGGAAATGCCAAACTGCCTTCCAGAGTGCTTGTACCATTTTACAATCCCACCAACAGTGTTTAAATTCCTATCCTATCTCGCCACATTCTCTCCAACATTTCTTACTTGCTCTCCTGTTACTCTTTGCCACTGCTACTCCAGGGAGATGCTATCTCATTGTGGTTTTGATTTGCATCTTATTGCCAGTGATTTTGAACTTTCCTTCATGTGTCTGTTGGCCATTTTAATATCTTCCTCTGTGAAGTCTTTCCGTGCCCTCCCCCCCATTTTGTAATCGTGTTATCAGTCTTTTCTTGTGGAGGCCCTGTAGGATTCTGTAAACTTTTGATATGATACGCTTGTCTAAAATGATATTGCCAAGTGTTTTTTTCCCCAGTCAGTAGGTTTTCCCCACAGGGTTTTTGGAAATTTTTATGAAAGCGGACTGCCACATCTTTTCCCCTGCAGATCTGCTAGTGAGTTTAAAGGGCAATAGCTCAAGAAAACAAAGCAAAACATTAAATGTGCAAAGAGCTATTGTCTGAGAATAAGAAAGGAAGAACTTGCTCAGCAATTCTTAAACTAGAAGAACTGAAAAAAAAATTTCAAGCTTTGAGTTGGAATACTAAGAGATGCTATGGACAAGATCCTGAATGATACAGTAAGTACCAAAAATGATGGAAGAAGGCCTCTCTCCTCCATATTTCCTTTCAAGGAGGGAAGTTCATTCTTTTGGGGATGTAACTTTCTAATAAATCTACCTTTACCGCTTTACCCTCAAAAAAAAAAAAGGAAGATGGAAGGAAGGAATGCATAGAGTCACTGCACCAAAAAGAATGAAAGAATGGTCTGAGATGAAAAATCCCAGAAACTACCATATGAACAAGAACCAAAAGTAATAACAGAAGAGGTTCAAGCTGCATTGAAGTTATTGGCAGAAAAATAAGGCTCCAGGAACTGATGTGATAACAATTGATATGTTTCAACTAAAAGATGCAACTGTGGATGGGCTCATCAGTCTATGCCGGGAAACTTGGAGGACGGCTGCTTGGAAAACTGACTAGAAGAGAGCCATATTGTTCCAATTTCCAAGAAAGGTGATCCAACAGAACACAGAATTTATTGAACAATATAATTGATGTCACATGGAAGCATAATACTGCTGGAGATAATCCAAAAACAGTTAGACCCGTACATTAGCAGGGAACTGCCAGAAGTTCAAGAGGAGTTTAGAAGAGGCTGCTGTACCAAGGATATCATTGCTGATGTCAAATAGATCCTGGCCAAAAGCAGAGACTATCAGAAGAATGCCTATTTGTGTTTTATTGACTATGCAAAGGCATTTGATTGGATCACAACAAACACTGAGAAGAATGGAAATCCTAGAACACTAAATTATGCTCATACAAAACCTATACTTAGACCAAGAAACTGTGTGAACAGAACAAGAAATATTGCATGATTTAAAATCAGGATTGTGTGTGCCAAGGATGAATCCTTTCTCTAGACTTAATCAGTCTGTATGCTAAGCAAGTAATTAGTGAAGCTGGACTATATGAAGAGGAATGTGGCATTAAGGTCAGAGGAAGACTCATCAACAACTGTGTTTATTTAGATGACACACCTTGCTTGCTCAAAGTGAAGATTTGAAACACTTGCTGCCAAAGATCAAGCATTGCAGCTTCAATATGGATTGCATTGCAACATCAAAAAGACAAAAATCCTCACCACTGGCCCAATAGGCAACATCATATTAAATGGAGAAAGGATTGACGTTTTCAATGATTTCATCTTACTTGGATCCTTGGTATCAGGAGGTATGTTCCATTGGTCATATCAGAGGTCAGGGATCTCTCCAAGGTCCTGAAGAGCAAGGATGTCAATCTGAAGACTAAAGTGTGCCTGATTCAGGTCATGGTCTTTTCAATCATTTGTTATGCATCCAAGGGCTGGACAATGAATAAGGATGATAGAAGAAATGATGCCTTTGTGTTGTGGTATTGGAGAGGTGTACTGAATATCCTATGGACTGCAAAAGAACATTCAGTTATTTCATGGAGAAAGTACAACTAGAGTGCTCTTTGAAAGAAAATATTGCAAAAATTCAAGTCTCATTCTTTGCACATGTTCCTAGGAGAAGCTATTACTTGGAGGGGGACATAATGTGTGGAAAGGTGGAAGGTTGATGAAGGAAAGGAATACCCTTAACGAGATGGATTGACACAATGACTACAGCAATGCGCTGAAGTGTGTTAGAGTTGATGAGGATGGCACAGGACAGGACAGAGTTCAGGTCTATTGTTCATAAGGTCGTTAGGAGTCGTACTGGATTTGACTGCACCTAACAAAGCAGCAGCAGGAACAACTTGGTTAGCAGTCCAGCACCACCAGGGCTTCTAGTATTAGCATACATGCAGTTATTAGTAACAATCACCACCAAAGCAAATATTTATGGCACTTACTTTGGCCAACTAGTGCTTTTAAAATGTTTCACATAAAGTCAAAGCAATTTAAAGCTAGCCTTTCAGTCCAGGTCCTTTTGTCGACCCAGAATATTTTTCCCTTCTGAACTTTACTTTTCGTAAGAAAGATCTGCTTTCTCTTCTCTGCAGAACTTCTAATGGCATTCCTTGAATCCAGCATTTGACTTTAGCAAATCACGAGCGAACAGAGCCGGCGTGGACGAGCGTTTACAAACACGGAAGACGAGGAGGCGTAGAGACAATGCCGAGTATCGCGCTACTCGCGGAACTTTGGCGGACTGGGTGGTGTTGCCTAGGGAACTAGTCCGGCGCAGTACGCAGGGTTTTGGCAGCCGGGTGGTTCCGGCTCGGAAAGATGGCGGTGGCAGGGGCGGTGTTTCGGGAGCAGTTGGTTCTCTGGTGCACCCAGGAGTTGCGGAAAACTTTCGGCCTGGATGTCAGCGAGGAGATCATGCAGTGAGACTGGTTCGGGCCTGAGGCGGGAAGGATGGAATATGCACTGACAGAGTTCCAGCAGAGATCTGGCAGAATGGGGATACGTGGTGGATTGAATAGTTGATGAGTGTGAAGAAATGTGATAAAGGGAACCCGA
Organism: Elephantulus edwardii; assembly: GCF_000299155.1. Classification (NCBI taxonomy): domain Eukaryota; kingdom Metazoa; phylum Chordata; class Mammalia; order Macroscelidea; family Macroscelididae; genus Elephantulus; species Elephantulus edwardii. Next base: position 3,111,327 of record NW_006400013.1, read on the forward strand.
TTTTGGCCTCTGGCTTTATAGTTTAGGTTGTAATACAGAATACAGTTTAGATTTGTAGTATAGAATAGGTTGTGAAGCGCCACATTTCATCAATAGAACCATTTCTTCCCTAGAAAAACGCTAGAATCCCTGACAACTAGTAAGACAATCTCGGGAACCAGTTTCCTTATGTATTCTTTGAATAAAAGGCACAACCAATTGGTGGTTCCCAACATTCCTTACGAGACGTTTTAGTTTAGTCCTTCTTAGTTGTGTCGTATAGAAATTAGGAAGGGGGAGCCTTGTACAGTGCTAATAGCTCTTGACTCAGGAGCTTTATTATCTCTTGTAATTTACCAGCTTTGGAACCTTGGGCAATTTACATTTTCTTTAGATTTGTCATCGATAAAATGAATAACAAAACTTGTCACTAAGACATTGATTCTTAGGAAATGGAGATGGTGAACTTGATTTAACACTTGCTTTCATTTGACTTAACATATATTGTTACAAGATGTTAGGACCACATTGACTATACTTTTGGATTTTGCCTTTTTGCTGGGGGAACTGGTAGTTGTTGTGGGAGCACAGAATAAAGATCTCTTAAATGTTGAGGCCACCAGCTGCTCTGCAGGAGAAGGATGGGCATTCTCTCATGTGATTAACTGCCTCTGAATCTCTGCGAGAGGGTCAGCTATGGGTCATTTCCGACTATATGGTTCTTGTTGTTATGTGCCATCTAGTCATGGTGCTGCCAGTTGCACCAGTGATGAGAATCTTTGTTTCCTTGATTTGGAGCTTCAGTCCATACTGCAGACTACAGTCCTTGACCCTCTGCAGCAAGCGCTTCAGGTCCTCCTCACTTTCATGAGGCAAGGTTGTGTCATCTGCATAACCCGGGTTGTTAAAGAGTCTTCCTCCAGTCTTGATGCCACAATTCTCTTCATAAAGCCCAGCCTCCCAAAGTATCTGTTCTGCATATAGATTGAAAAAGTATGGTAATAGAACGCATCCCTGAGGCACTCCTTTTGTGATTTTGAACCATGCAGGTTTCCTTGCTCTGGTCTGAGGATTGCTTCCTGGTCTGAGTATAGGTTTTGCATGAGCACAATCAGGTGTTCTGGATTCCCATTCTCATAAGGATGCTATGGGTAGAATATTGAGTGATCCAGAAAGCATTAAATGAAGATGGAAGAAGTATACCAAAAAGAATTGGTTGACACAGAAGAATTTAAGGAAACAACATGATCAAGAGGCAGTGGTGATGAAGGAGGAAGTGCAGGCAGCTCTGAAGGATGACAAAAAATAAGGCCCCATGAACTGATGGAATACCAATTGACATATTTCAACAAGTGCTGCCCTGGATGTGCTCACCGGGTTATGCCAAGAAATCTGAAGGACAGCTACCTGGCCACTTGACTGGAAGAGATCCTTATTTATTCCCATTCCAGAAAGAGGTGACCTGACAAGAATGTGTCAATTATTGAGCAATATCAGTAATATCACATGCAAGCAAAATCCTACTGAAGATTATCCAAAAACAACTGGAACAGTCCATCAGCAGAGAACTACTAGAAATACAAGCTAGGTTTAGAAAAGGTCATGGCCCTAGAGACATTGTCAGACGGATAGTGGCAGAAAGCAGAGTACTAGAGGAATGTCTAATCTGTGTTTCATTGACTGTGCAAAGGCATTTGACTGTGTGGATCACAATAAATAGTGGCTAACCTTGAGGAGAATGGTACTCTATGGTACACAGCAGCAAATGAGAGATGCCACTCTGGTGGCCTAGTGGTAAGAAACTGCACTGCAGTCCCAAAGACAGCAGGTTCAAATCCACCAGCTGCTCCACAAAAGGATGGGCAATCTCATGTACAGTTAACTGCCTCTGAAATCCTTCTGGAGCATCACCTATGGGTGGGTTCCAACTCGATGGTATACAGCAACAGCAACAACAAGAGGCTTAGTGGTGGCTTAATTTAATGGTAAGGAATTGTGCTGTCAATGCAAAGGTAAACTATTCGAATCTATCAGGTGCTCCTTGGAAGAAAGAATTTACTAACTGTGAAAATGGGCTGGAGGGTCAGCTATGGGTGAGGGTCAACTACGGGTTGGTTCTACCTAGATGACACACAACAATAGCATTAAGACCAGAAATTTAGAAAAAGTCATGACTTCACTTTTAGAACTAATGGATGAAGTAGGTGGTATGCAGAGTATTTGGACAGGGAAAAACTTCTAAAAAGATGAGGCTTACTATAAATTTTAAATCAACGAATTGAACCCTGGTGGTAGAAATTAAATTGCTGTTATTTCAATTTATCTAGACATCTAAGCCTTTTCTAGCAAGTCAGATGAGTTTTCTGTTGCAAGGAGAAAGAGAACCTATTTTAGAGGAGGGTTTAAAAACAAAACCACTGGAAAATGCTAAAAAGAAAGAAAAAGGCAGTAAAAATATGATTTGGCTTCACCTTTCCTTAAAGGCAAAATGAAGTTAAGTAAGTTGCATTCAAACTTTATTAAAGTAAGAATGCTTTCAGGTGAAATGATGAGAATTTGAAACAAGTAAAATACAAAAAGTGGTTTTATTTGAATTTATATCAGTCATTCATTTTAAAAACAGTACTTATTTTTTTATCAACAATTTGAAATGGAATGTGAATGCTAGATACAGTCTTCTCAATGTTAAGTTCAACCAGAAGTACCCAAAACTTAAGCACTAAAATTACCTATGATGTAATCCTGTTTGAACCACTTATTAAATGTTTACTAGTTTTTACACAAGAAGTTATTATGATAGGATGAAAGCATTTGCTGTGGAAATTGGTGAACCTGCCTGATGTTTGTAGTTTATTAGCTTGAAAAATTTCATTTGAGTAGCCACAAATAGGCCAAAATAAAAAAGAAAAAGAAAAAAAGGTAGTCCAGAGCTACTACCTTCCTAATCACTGATACATTTATTTATAAGACATTGGAGATCTGTACATGGAGTTAGCTAAGTACATGTTATTTTGAAGTCTGCATAAATTATAGTTGACTCCATTTTGTAATAGTTGGCATATAACATTTAGATGAATGTGCCTTTACTATAGTGTCAGATGAAGTTTAATAAAATATTTTTGGAATTCTTGAAGCTTGTCATTGGTGATTTAAAAATTCTCAGGCTAAATAATGTCTTGAGGCTCCCCCTACTCTGTTTCAGCTCTGTGAGCCTTTGATATCAGTAAACCAGCTGCACTGAACCAATTCTGATCCCACCTGTGTCTGAGTAGAAGCGTTTTCTCTAAATAAGCAGGCCTTTCTTCAAAGGTACTTCTGAGTAGACTCAAACTTCCAGCCTTCTGGTTAGCAGCTGAATTTGTAAACTATTTACAGTATAATCTGGGTAAATTACTAGGAGTGGCATCCACTTCCTAAATAACATGCCTCTGGAAACTCTATGAACTTTGATAAATGTTGATAGATGTAAAGGGGCTTTAAGCCTTTTGTTCATAGGGTTGCTATGAATCATGCTCGACTCGAAGGCAATCTCAACAACAACGTCAATGCAAAAGTTAAAACCTTTTTTTTAAGAAAGTATGGTAGCTTTGAGTAAACTCTTAATGAGGCTGAGAGACACATATTTTTGTCAAATCTGAAAATGTAATGCGACATTAATAAAAGTTTAATATTATTATGATATTTTTTGTTACTTCTTGTACCAGTGCATCTGGATTACAATTTTTTATTACTTTTTCTGATCTTAAGTTGTAATCACTGTAGAAAACAAAATCCGAAAAAGGCAAAGGAGAAAATGAAAATTACCATAATGCCACAATCCAGAGATAACCACTATTTGCATTAGTATGTTCTCTTGTCATACTTAAAAACTGTTAACTATAGAATAACATTTCAACATTTCACATGAAAGTATTTCATGAATTTCCATATGTTCTTCATGCCTTTTTTCCTATGGATGTTATAAGGTAACACATTTTCCAAACATTCATTGTAGGGAAAAAAGATGAACTGTTTAATGGTAATATTTTAATATATGACCTTACCATCTTTTTCAGCACATAAAAAGGCACTTACTGCCTTCAAGTGGAACTATCTATAGCTGATTCTGCAGCAAGTTTTTGGAGGCTGTAAATTGCACAGGAGGGATTTCCCATCTTTCTCCCTCAGAGTTGCTTGTGGATTTGAACTGCTGGAGAGGCTTGGCCTTTGGGTTAGCAGCACAACTACCTAGGAACTAAACCACCAGAGCTCCCTCAGTGGTTATTGACTCAGTTATTGCTGTGGAGGCAAATAGGCTTGTAGCTGACTTTCAGTGCTTTTCAGAGGCTCAAGATCTCACAGTAGATTGTGCGTATTTCTTCCTTGGAGCAGCTAAACGATCCAGATCACTAGAGAGGGGTGACCTTTGGCTTAGCAGTGCAACTCACTAGGGATTAGGCCACTAATTCTCCTTAAGGAGTGACTAGTGTATTCTAACAGCTCATTTTGGGGTTGGCAGCCCAACACTTATGTCATTAAGGCTTTTTTCATATAAGATAATAGAAATAAAATTCTTGGATCAATTTTTGAGACATTTGAAATATATTGGCTAATTTCTAGAAAAATTGTGTTGTCTTGTACTTTAGTTTCACTTTATGTAACCCTCTAGAACATTTCCCTAAAATTTGTTCCTCTGTGATGTTATTTATGATTTTTTTTAAAACACAGAATTAGTAATTAATTGTGTTGATGTTGTTGTTAGACGCTGTTGAGTACAATTCATAGCAACCCTATAAACAACAGATCTGAACTCTGTCCTAACCTATGCCATCATCTTCATTTCTGACATACTCGAGTCTATTGCAGCAGTTACTCTATCAGTCCATCTGGTTGAAGGTCTGTCTTTCTTTAGCCAACCCTCCACCTTTTCAAGCATGATGTTCCTTTCCAAAGAACAGTCTCTCATAATATGTCCAAACTCTTTGAGACAAAGCTTTGTCATCCTTTCCTGCAAGGAGTAGTACTCTGGCTGTACTTTCTCCAAGACATAGCTGTTTATTCATTGAGAAATCTCAGGTTTTACAATACAGAAATGAAGAATTTTGTTATTCAGAAGAATGCATGATTGCAGAAGTGTAATCATAGGATTGCTATCTCAGGGGCAGCCTCAGTAGTCTGTCTTCACAACAATGATTTGATTCTAGAGAAAGATTACATTAGGTACTATAGGAGATTAGGGTCTTTGTCCTAATTCCGTTTTAACTAAGCCTAGTATCTCACATAGTAATTGACTCAGAGTAAACACTACCAGATAAATGGTTTTACTAGCTTGACCTCTTCTGATTATTGAAAAAACATTGTTTTAAACCTTAAATCTTTCTCTTGAGGTATGTTTTATCAATTGAGAGTGCTGAAGAGATACGAGAATATGTTACTGACCTCCTCCAGGGAAATGAGGGCAAAAAAGGCCAATTCATAGAAGACCTCATATTAAAATGGCAAAATAATGATCAAGAGTTGATTTCTGATCCTTTGCAGCAGTGCTTCAAAAAAGAGGGTAAGTAAAGACTGAGATATTATTTCTTTTGGTACCAGCTTTGTAAGACCTCATATTTCCTGTCACCTTGCGTTTCTTCACAGCTTCCTAATATAGAATCACATAAGGGCTTTTTTCAGTTCAGTTTCATTCAATATGTAATGAACCATTGTAATAAAACTTCTACACTAGAACTATTGTTATAGTTCAGACTTTTACTTTTTTCCTTTTGTTCATACTTTCTCAACTTAGAAAAATATCACAAGATACTTCTTTTTAGAATAAATTGAAAATTTTGTATGGGTGTTAAACATTTTTCAGCTATGTGTATACCTGGACATTAGTAAAATACTGACTAAATATGAGTAATATTTAGAGGCTTAATTCTTTAATACTTAGCTAAATAGTATATTTAGTATTTAGTTAAATAGTATAAAAGATGAACATCAAACTAAAAACCCCAAAAGATCTAACTCATAATTAACTGTAGATTATTGTGCAGTCTACAATATAAAATTTTAATTCTATTTTTTAATATTAATCTTTTTTTAAAAAGTGTTTATAGTTGAATTGTGTTGCTAGGGACTGTGATGGCACAGTTGAAGCTGCTAAACTAAAGGTGGCTGGTTCGAATCTACCAGCTAGTTCTTGGGAGAAATACGGGCAGTCTTCTCTAGTGCAGTTTACAGCCTCTGGAAACCTGCTGAAGTTCACAGCTCTAACTCAACAGCAATGAGGTTTTATTTAGTTTGTTGGTAACAGCAGTTAGTTGCCTTCAAGTCAAGTACAACTCATAATGACCTGACTCATAGCAACCGTATGAACAACAGACCTGAACTCTGTTCTCTTTTGTGCCACCCTCACCATCTCTGATACATTTGCACCCATTGCTGCAGTCACCATGTCAGTCTATCTTGATAGGCAGTCTTCCTCGCCCTTACAAGCATGATATCTTTTTCCAAGGAATAGCCTCTCCTAGCAACATGTCCAAAGTATGAGAGACAAAGAAGCACTCTGCCTGCACCTTTCCCAAGATAGACCTGTTCTTTTGTCATTGTTGTTGTTATGTGCCGTTGAATCTTCTGTGATCCACAGCGACCCCAAGTACAGCAACTCTGAAGCCTGCCCTGAGCCAGTCTCACTATTTCTGACAGACCAACCCCCATTGCCCCAGTTACTGTAATTAATCCATCTCACCTGGGGTCTTCCTCCACTGCATTGTCCCTCCACTCTTCCGAGCATGATGTCCTTCTCCAAGGACCAGTCTCTCCTGGCCACATGCCCAAAACATGTGAGACGGAGCTTCAAAATCCTAACCTCCAAGGAGAAACTTGGTTTCACCCTCTCCAAGACAGATGTATTTGTTTTCTTGGCAGTCCATGGGATGTTCAAGACTCTTCTCCAGCACCACAATTCGAAGGTAACAGGTACCATCAAATTTGTTCTGACTCATTAAGGACCTGTACAAAGAGGAAAACCCTACCTGATCCTCTAAGATCCTCCCAAACTCTGCTGTGCTTAAACCCATTATTGGAGTTCTGAGGGTATTCATCTCTTTGACTGACCCTTTATTATCTAAACATGATGTCCTTTTCCAGGACCTAGCCCTTCCAGATAACATGCCAAAGCATGTGAGATAAAGTTTCATTATCCTTGCTTTTGAGGCTCATTCTGGTCGCACATCTTCCAAGACAAAGTTATTTGTTCTTTTGGCATTTTGTGGTTTGCTCAGTATTTTTCACCAGCACCACAATTCAAAGACACTAGTTCTTTGATCTTCCTTGTACGTTGTACAACTTTGACATACATGTGAGACTGTAGAAAATGCTGTGGCTTGGATGAGGCCCACCTTAGTCTTTAGAGTGATGTCTTTAGTCTTCAGCTGTTTCAAGAGATCCGTGATAGCAGTTTTACCCAACTTAATACAATATGGTTTCCCACTATCTTGGAAATATTGGCTGACATTTAATTCTGATTTTAGAAACAATTAATTTTAAAATATTTTTTTTTTCCGCCTTAAAGACATTCTAGATGGGCAGCGATCAGGAGAACAGATAAAGAAAACTAGGAGGAAAGGAAGAAACAGACAAGAAGTTCCTACACTTGCTGAACCAGATGTAACCGTAGAAGTCAAAACACCTTTTGATTTGGCCAAGGTGAGTACTTAGAAAATGAAGCTTTTTTTTGGCAATATGAAGAAGAAGAACTAATCCATAGACTAACTAATCCATTTCAGATAGCAAAGTGTGAAAATTGATCAGAATGGCAATTTTCAACAAATGCTTCGTAGAAAATAATAATTCTGATGTACTGCTTTTATATATTTCTTTTTTTTTATATATATTTCTTTTGACAACATGATTAAGACCATTTGTTTTGAGTTGTGAGATTATATCTATACATTGTATAAAAGAGTTCTTATGACCTAGTGGGTTAAAATTTGTGCTCCCAACCTGAAGGTACACATTTCAGATCCACTGTCTGAACCATGGGACAAAGATGGACAGTCTCATCCAGTGTGATTTATAGCCTCTGAAAACCCACTGAAGGACTAGCTATGAGTAATTTTCTGATGCACATAGGGAGCTCTCTCATGGCCTAGTGGTAAGAAGCTGCACTGCAAAACCAAAGACATTCAGTTCAAATCCATCAGCTGCTCCACAGCAGAATGTACAGTCTCTGAAAACTTGCTGGATGATCAACTATGGGTCAGTTCCCGACTCGATGGCAAAACAATAATAACAACAACATACATTATATAAGGGGCCCAAGTAATCAGTGGTTAAAGCTGTCAGCTGCTAACCAAAAAGATCAGTGGTTCAGATGTACCATCCACTCTGCAGAAGAAAGATGTGAAGGTCTATGTGCATAAAGATTTACCATCTTAGAAATTCCATGGATCAGATCTATTCTGTCCTGTAGGGTTGCTGTGAGTTGAGATAGACTTGACAGAAGTAGGTTTAGGTTTTTAGTTTTATGTATTACATATGATGGAAAAAAATTTAAGAAAGGACACTAGCCCTTCAGTTCAATAATTGTTGTATGTTTATATATATGTTAATAGTGTTCCTATTTTGGGCCAGTCTCCACCACCACCACCATCATCTTAATTAAGTTTAAAAACTTTTTCACATTCTTTTGACTTCTATGACAATGCTGTGGGATGAGCAGAATTATACTTACAATCATGACAATTTGATGTGCTCTGTTCCCTTATAATTAACTACCTCTGAAAACCCACTGGAGGGTCAGCTATGGGTTGGTTCCAACTCTACAGTACAGAACAACAACAAGAACAAATTTCTGTGAAGAGGGCCAATTAATGAAGCTAAAATGCAAATGTAGTAACTAAAAAAAGTCTGTGTGTGATGACCAGAGAAAACTGTTTTTACAGAAAGGTTAAGTTAAAGTGAAACAAAAGAATGATAAAAGCTTTTTATTAATTGGAAAAAGATCAACAAAAATTATTACACATGAAAGAAAACACAAATGACTACTAAAGACAAAAATGTTTAATGTGTTTAATGTTGTTATAATTAGTATGACCAACTTGTCTTGCTGTGCACAGGATTTTTCCCTATTTTAAGGTTGTAATCTTGGAGTGGGGGCTTTTTTAAAAAAAAAAAAAAAACAAGGCCTAATCTTGTCTCCTAAGGAAACAGTCTCTCTCCCTTGTCCCAGAAAAAATGTGACCAGTCTTGATACTAATAATCAAATAAATATACATGAAATCATTGAGAATAGTACCAATTAAATTGTCAAAGATTTTTACATTAAAATACTAAATTCTGAGAGGTACTGAAACAGTTCTCTCCTGTTCTATGTTACTGGTGGAATGTAAATTTGATTTAAACCTTCTGTAAGGTAGTTTGGTAGCATGCACCCAGAACTGAGGAAATGATCATATACTCATTTGTATAATTTGTAAAATATTGCCTCTAGCAATCTAACTTAAATGCACAGAGAAAATTTAAATTATAATAGTAGTATTAATATTATTGAGTATTGTACTGACCTGATTGTCCAACAGTAGTTAAAACATGTTCCCTCCTTTGGTGGAATACAGTGCAGCTAATTTAATTATTCTCCAAAATATATGTTGTTGTTGTTCTTATGTGCCGTCGAGTCACTTGCGACTCATAGCGACCCTATGTACAACAGCCCTCAGCCCTGCTCTATCCTGTGCCAATCGCACAGCCTCCGACACAAACACCCATCCCAATTACCCCATCACTGAATCAATCCACCTCATATAGGGTCTTCCCCTCCTGCGTTATCCCTCCACCCTCCTAAGCATGATGTCCCTCTCCAGGGACCTCTCCCTCCTTACAACATGTCCAAAGTATGTCAGACGAAGCTCCAAAATCCTTGCCTCCAAGGAGCAGCCCGGTTTAACCCTCTCTAGGATGAATCTGTTTGTTTTCTTGGCACTCCACAGTACATTTAATACTCTTCTCCAGCACCACAGCTCAAAGGCATCAATTCTCCGTCTATCCTCCCTAGTCATTGTCCAACTCTCTGATGCGTAACAAGTGATTGCAAACACCATGGCCTGTATCAGACGCACCTTAGTCTCCGTTAGACACCATTGCTCTTCAGTACCCTGGAGAGGTTCCTAACAGCAGACTTTCCCATTGCAATACGTTTTTTGATTTCCTGGCTACTGGTACCAAGAGTGTTGACCATGGAGCCGAGCAGACTAAAGTTGTTAAAAATCTCAATCTCTTCACCATCCGTCCTGATGCTGCCAGTTGGTCCAGTGGTGAGAATCTTTGTCTTCTTGACATTGAGCTTCAATCCATACTGAAGGCTTCAGTCCTTGACCAAAATATATAGCTTTGGAAAATGCACATTGTAGACTACTAAGTGGAAAAGCATGAATCAAGGATTCCCACACACGCGGTCATGTGCATCATAGGCATAGTCCTTGGTAGTTGTCATCAGGTTGATTCTGACTCATGACAACCCTGTGTTGCAGAGCATAGCTACTCCACAAGGTTTTCAAGGCCGTGATCTTTCAGAAGCCTACTCTCTGAAGCACTACTGGCTGCATTTGGTCAACAACATCTCAGTTAGGAATGAGTGTTTAAATGTTAACACCATACAAGGATTACTTTCAAATGCACAGACCACCTTCATATAACTATATAAGAAAAGCCATAGGAAAATGTCAGTTGTGTTTTTTCTTTAGTGATATAATCATTGTTTTAAATTTTCTTCCTTGTATTATTCTTTCTTTTTAACAATGACCATTAATAGAATGAGGAGTTCTGGTTGCCTAGTGGTAAGGAGCTGTGCTGTCCACCCGAAGTGAAGGTCCTTGATTCAGATCCACCAGTTGCTTTGCAAGAGAAAGATGGGCATTCTTCTCCTGTGTGATTTACTGTTGCTGAAAATCTGTTGTAGGGTCAGCCTTGGGCCACTTCTGACTTGACTATACATAACAACAACAGTTAATTGAATAACAAATAATACAGTAGATACTTAGAGTAAACATTTTAAACTTTGTTAAGAGTATACAGCACAACATATTCACCAGTTTTTACTGGTAAAATTTAGTGACATTGACTGTATTCTTTGAATTGTGTAAGAATTCTCACTCTCCTTTTCTGAGCTGTTCTTTCCCAATTGATAGCAACTCACTGCCCTCAAGGTTCCACTCAAATCACTGATTTGCGTGGGGAAAGATTTTTAAATTAATAATGATTTTCATTTCATGTCTCCCAATACTTTGAATATATTTGTATGTTGTCAGTAACCTATTTATGATTCTTTATTTTGTCCTTGGATGAGTGTTCTGATTAAACACAAGCTTGAGGGGAATGTTTGAAAAGGTGGCTTATCCTGTATATATTTAGGGCTGCATTTTTGGACCTCTAAGTAAATCTTTCTTGATTTTCAAAAGATAATTTATTCATTACCCAGAAATTTGTATTGGTGTTTTCTATATGCCAAGCACTGATTTAGACATTAGAGATATATCAATAAATTAGGTTTTCATGTTCTCCTAGAATTTGTATTTTGTGGTTCGTAAGAAGGATAGAGAAGATAAAGAAAAGAAAAAGGTAATTATATATTATTAAAAGTACCATTAGAAATAATAAGAGCAATAAGCGATAGGATGAGAACTAGTCTAGATAGGTTTTTCGGGTGAAATTGTAGCTAAGATCTGAATGCTGAGAGGAAGCTAGTATGTGAAACGCGGGGCTAGGGGCTAGGAACACTGTACTCAGAAGAAATAACAGTGTGAAAGATCAGTTGGGGAGGGGAGTGTTGGAGAAAGTATCAGAAGGCTTGTGTGACTGAAACAGAGCAAGCAAGGGAAGAATGGTATGTCAGTGAGGTTGCACAGTCCTGAGAGGCCAGATGTAGGTCTTTGTAGGCCATTTTAAGTAGTTTGTATTTTACTCTACGTGCTCCAGGAAACCAGTGAGTGGTTTTAAGCACAGAATGATCTGCTATGTATGTTCCTGTTTATCTTTTTTCCTTCTCTCATGCAGTAAATACTGCCTTTTACTTGTAATAGACCTCATCAAAGCACAGCCCCAATCTCTTACATATATCTCTTACATCTGTTATTTTAATACTTTATACTTTAATGGGAGTAAAAAGAAAAGCTTTTGCTTGGAGTTTATAAATCTCCTCACCACCATTCCTAACTGCCCAAGATACTATTGACTAATTTTGAAAAATCACAACCTGCTAGATAGGATATAATCCCTATCACTTTTCTTAGGTTTCCATTCTGATCTAAGTTGACTTTATCTGGTACATGTGATATTGTCTAGGGAGAGGATCTTAACTTTCTAACTTTGAGCTTTGCACAGTGGCAATAACGTAGCCAATCAGTTTATCTGAAGTGTGATTATTGCTAATTGAGAACTTTAACTTTCCAACTTTGGACATTAGGACATGTTACCTTTCTTTTTTTACTTACCAAAGACCTCTTCCTTGTAATAACCCTATCATACACAAGAACTGTTAGTTTCTTCTCTGAAATGCCAGTTCATGGGATGATTGTGAATCTCTTCATTTATAGGGAAAATAATGAAAAAGACTGTGATATGGTTTTGAAGAGAAACACCTATAGCTTTGAAGTGTTAGAAGCTGATAACTAGAATTCTTTGAAAAATGTTTGTTTTACAATAGACATATAGAAGTAAAACTTTACTTCCAGCACTGTAGACTGGTTTTGCCTGTTCATGAACTTTGTGTTAATAAATGCAAATAAATTGTATGTATTATTTCGTGCCTAGCTTCTTAGAATTAATGCTATGTTTATGAGTTTTTTTGTCCATATTGTTTTGAGTAAATACACTTTTCCATTTATTGTTACATTAGAATCCTCTTAATGAATCTTATCTTTTCTACTGTTGAACATTTGAATAGTTTTTCATTTTGATGCTGCAATGGAGCATTCTTGCACCTGTCTTTTGGTGAACATTTCTGTTGGCTATGAAGGAAGCCATGGTCATGGGTTGAGTTATTTGTTGAACTGTTAATTGAAAGGTCAGCAGTTTGAACCCACCAGCCACTCTGTGGAAGATTGATGATGTAGTCATGATAATGCAATCTCATGTTTGATTTATGGTGGATTAGAACCACCAGAGAGGTGCAGCCTTTGGGTGAGCAGCACAGCTCCCTGTAAGCTACACTACCAAGCTCCCTACATGTCCACCAGCTGTGGGAAAATTTCAATTGCTCTGTTTCCTCACCAACATTCTGTATTTTCTAGTGTTCAACTCAGCCATTCTGGCTAATGTGTGGCAGTTGCAATGTGATTTTTTTTTCTATTAATGGTTAATGAAATTTAACCCTTTTCATGTGTCTCTTGGCCATTCCTGTTTAGGTCTTTTACCCATTTTTAAAATTTTTCATCTTAAAAAAAATTATGATCTTTTTCTTCTTGAGTCAATTTTTTTTTAATTTTATTTTATTATTTTGTGTGTGTGTGTGTGTGTGTACCATTAGATCGGATCTGACTGATACAGGAGGAGATTGTCCCTCCTTCTCCACCAGAGCATCTCGTGGATTTGGACCATATACTTCTGGGATTGCAGTGCAGCTTCTTGGCACTAGGCCACCAGAGCTCCCTCTATTGAGTCAGTTTTAATTGGTTTTTCTTACTTTACTGGTATTTCTAAATTTCCAAATCTGTGATTTATTTTTATATTTTTATCATCTGATTTTTAGATACATTCTTGTTTCTTATGATCTCCAATTTAGCAGTGCTGAAAAAGTTTACTCACTTTTGCTGTCAAGTCAGAACCAAGTCATAGTGGACCCTTCATTTGATTTCCAAGGCTGTAAATCACATGGGAGGAGATTGACTATATTTCACCCTTTGAGCCACTAGTGAATTCAAACCACCAGAGAAACCTGGCCTTTTAGATTAGTAAGGCACTGCCCTATACACTACACCACCGGAGCTTCATGCTTTAAATTGTCATGTGCAAAATGTAGTGTATGTCTTTGACTGCTGTGTTTACCTTCCACCAGCCATTGTTGAGGGCTCAAAGCTACACAGAGATAAATTATTTGTTATTACAACCTTACTTTTCCTCAGGTCCTTTTTATAATTAACTTGTATTTCTCCTAACTTGTTTCCTAGTTCCTGGGAAGTGTATAAATTATTAGACAGAGAAGTAATAGTTGTTCTTCATTGACTATTTTCATTGTCCCTTGTTGCTTGATGCTATTTCTGATGTCTTTTTATATTAGGCACAAGAGAACAGTAACTCCTTAAAGAAGAAGACAAAGTTTGTCAATTTATACACAAAAGAGGGACAAGACCGGCTTGCAGTCCTGCTCCCTGGTCGCCACTCTTGTGATTGTCTGGGCCAGAAGCACAAGCTCATCAATAACTGTTTGATTTGTGGGCGTATTGTCTGTGAACAAGAGGGCTCTGGCCCCTGCTTATTCTGTGGCTCTCTGGTAAGTGGTTTCTTTCTTTTTTCTTTTACTGTGCTTTGTGTTACTGTGTTCATATAGAGAAGCGTAGTGGCACAGTGGTTAAAATGCCCAGCTGCTAACTGAAAGCTGGATATTCTACACCTGCCAGCTATTCTGAGGGAGCAAGATGTGGCAATCTTCTTCTGAAAAGAATTTGAGCCCTGACATCTTTATAGGAGCAGTTCTAATCTGACCTAAACAATCACTTTGAGTTGGAATTGACTGAGAATCAGAATTTCAATTTTGTGGTGGGTTTTTTAAATCTCTTAATTTATAGGGTCATTCAAGACCCTAGTAATTTCTCTTAGTAAATTTCTTCCTCAAGATGTCCAGTGTGCTCCACAGGAATTTGATTAGTTAAAAACTCCAGGTTTTATCTTAATACTAAGGCTTCTTAGTGGGAAAAGTTTTAGAAAATACATTGCTGAGGGATTCAATTCTGGCATTGGATTAAGTTCAATTCAGGAGAACTTTGGGGCCTGAAATGTCAAAACATTTAGTCAAAGCTTTCAGATGTGGCTTCTATCCCTAGAGGAACAGAGCCACTGTGACATAATCCTCAGGTCATTACAGCTTGTTTCCAGGACACCTCACTGTTAGAGCTCTGCTCTGTCTGAGAGAATGACTTGAAGAATGGATCACTAATGACTCTCTCACAAAAACACTAATGAGTTGTCTAGAAAGCTTATAATGCCAGTTGAGCTGGCTGGCAGAAGCAGTAGCATTTTATGTTGGTGATGGCATCTATTTCACATTGCTTTAATTTTCTCTTCTTCTTTAATGAGGCCCTTAATCCCCTGCCCCATATACTTAAAGAATAAGCTGGCAGACAGTGGATGACCTGAAAAAAATGTAGTGTGTATCAATAAAAATTTTCATGAAATGATGGTAAGTCTCTTCCCATATGGGACTGTCTCTAGAAAAATACTTTACAGCTGCTGGCAAGAACTCCTGTGCCATTGAGGCAGACGTTAGGAAGTACACTGTTTTGTGGTAAATATTTTGGATCCTTCAGTTTTAAGAAATAGTAATGTAAAGCAGATTTGCCTTGACGTCTTAAAGTTTTACAAGCTCATCATGAAAGGATTTTTAAGCAGCCCATACTCCACTTCCCCCCTTACAATGGCAGTAATTTTATAATAAAGCTCAATCTGTGTTTAATATATTATTTTACGAGTAGATAATACTCCAGGGTACAGAGTATATAGTATAAAAGCTATACTGGTTCTCAGTGATTGGCACTGTAATTGGCTTTGTTTTTTCTATCTTACAATGCATCTGCTTATAATTTATAAGACTTAGCCTTCAAGATTAGAAGTGGGAAGGTTTTATAAAAAAAAAAGCAGTATTCTCAATAGAAGCAAATCTGTAAGAGTAGGTTAGATTCTGCACCACCAAACCCCCACCACCACCACCAATCAAGTCCTCCAGGGACAGTTAACAGTGAGATCAGTTTTACTCTGTGGCTCATAAAAGAAAGAAATGGAAAGAGACCTAGGGCACAACTCATTTGCATGTATATATTTTAGTACCTTTGTCCAGATAAAAGAACACTAACAGACTTAACATATAATATCTAACTGGAGGTTAATTTTTAGGTATCAGTAGTGGAATTGCTGGGTCAAATGGTATCTCTATTTGCAACTTTTTGAGAAAGCGCCATACTGCTTTCCACAGGGGTTGCACCATTTTACACTCCCACCAACAGTGAATCAGGGTTCCAGTTTCTCCACAACCTCGCCAGCATTTGTTGCTTGCTGTTCTGTTAAATTTTGCTATTTTGACTGGGGTGAAATGATATCGCATAGTTGTTTTAATTTGCATCTCTCTTAGGGCTAGGGATTTTGAGCATTTCTTCATGTGCTTGTTAGCCATCTGAATGTCATCTTCGGTGAAGTGCCTGTTCATATCCTGTGCCCATTTTTCTATTGGATTATTTACCTTTATCTTGTTGTGGTGCTCAAGTATTTCATAAATTCTGGATATAAGTCCCTTATCTGATATGTTATTACCAAATACTTTTTCCCAGTCAGTGGCTTCCCTTTTTACCCTACTGGAGAAGTGACTGGATGTGCATAGGGATTTGAGTCTTAGAAGGTCCCATTCATCTATGTTATCTTCTCCTGGTTGTAGGTTTTCCAGGATACTGGGAAGACTGTTTATGTTGTGGATTAGGACTTCTAGTGTTGTTCCTAGCTTTTCTGTAATGAAGTTTATAGTCCTTGGTTTTAGTCCTAGGTCCATGATCCACCTTGAGTTGGTTTTAGACCATAGCTGACATCCAAGCAGATATATGTACACCCGTGTTTATTGCAGCTTTGTTCACAATAGCAAGGAGTTGGAAACAACCTAAGTGCCCATCAACAAACGAATGGCTAGAGAAGCTGTGGTATATTCGCACAATGGAATACTATGCTGCATTAAAAAACAAGGAACTCATGCAATATTATTCAAAATGGTTGACTCTGGAGAACATTATGCTGAGTGAAATATCCCAGTCACAAAGGGACAAATATTACATGATGCCACTGTTGTAGAATGGGACTGTCCTTGGGGTTGGGGAGAGACTGAGTAAGATGGGTTCAATGATGTGTGCTGCACTGAGGCGGAGGAGGGAGGGAACTGTTTAAAAGAGATATATAACTGGGTGTTTCTGTCATCACAGGAGTCTAGAGCGAGGGCTGCATGGTGGAGGGGACCTGGGGGGGGAGTTTGTGGAACAATGAAAGAATCTTTTCTTTTACTTTTCCATAATTTTTGACTCATGTACTTATAACTTGTTAGTCAAATTTGTGTCTTCTAGGTTGCGACACCCCCATGATACATCTTCAAGGATATGAATATGTATGGCCAAGCACAATCAATAAGAGTGCATCTAAATTCCAAAATCAATCTCCATAATAGTCTATGTGTTTCCTACTGCCAAAGGGGCCCTTTAGAGTAGTGAGAGAATATCTTCACCCTGAAACCCACAGCGTCCCTTTTCAGCAGGAAGTAGCTAAGAGAATACGCCATCCCCTTTCCTTATGACTCAGGGTGAAGTCTCTCTCAGGGAGGAGTGATAGGGAATGGCAAAGGACACACTGACAAAGACGATTAATCAGAACTGGCTTTGACAAGCACTGTGGCATTTGGACAAGAACAAACTGGGAGGAGGTTAGAGAGAAGGGTGCAGCAGTGAATGAATGGAAACCCAAAATCTCTGTAAATGTTTATGAAAATTAATAAAATATAATTATAGGAAAAAAATTTTTAGGTATCAAACTAACAATACAGCTTTATTGCATTCTTGGGGTTTTTTTTACCATTATTACTTTGTAGGTATGTACTCGTGAAGAACAGGATATTATACATCGTGACTCAAACAAGAGCCAAAAACTGCTAAAGAAGCTCATGTCAGGTATGCAAAATTCTTCTGATTGGATCACTGTAGTGATGAGTACACTTTGTTAAACATCTGTGATTATTTCTTTATCCTGATGTGCATAATGTAGCTCTTTCACTCATTTATTCTATAAGCATTTATATTCTTAAAAATGTACTGTTAGTAATAATGAATGAATGGAAATCCAAAGTCTCTAAATTTTTCATTAAAATTAATAATAATAATAATAAAAAAATGTACTGTTAAGGCCATAAAACATTGAGCAACAAAATAAATAACAGCTAAATAAAACTCAAATTTTCTGCCATCAAGTCAGTTCCAACTCATTTCAAGCCTTCATTGGGTTTCACAACAGTCGAAGACTGCCCTTCTTTCTCTGAAGGAGCAGCATGGATTTGAACCACTGTAAACATACAGCAACCCCCCCAAAAAAACAACACAGCCAATAGTATTGGCTTACAACCCAAAGAATAAAAAAAAATCTTTGAGAGTATACGCATATATTAGTTCTCTAGGATTGTGGTAACAAAGGATTACAACAGACATTTATTTTCTCACTGTTTTGTAGTGAAATGTCTAAAAGGTAAGATGTCAGGTGAATTTTACTCCCTCTAGAAGCCCTAATGGAGAGTACTTCCTTGCCTGTCAGCTTCTGGGAGCCCTAATATTCTTTAATTTGGGACAGCTTTACTCCATTCTTCTGTCTGTATGTCTTTCTGCCTCTGTGTTTCTCTATCTTGTTTCTTCATATAAGAACACCAATCATATTAGATCAGGGTCCAGTCTACTCAGTCTGACCTCCTGTTAGCTAATTGTATCTGCCAAAGCACTTTTCGCAAATAAGGTATTATTCATAGCTACCTGGGATTTAGACTTCAGTATCTTTTTAACAAGTTTAACCCATAGCATTCATATATAAATAACTAATTGAATAAGTTAACAAATTAGAAAGTACAATTCTTTCTTTCAAAAGAATTCTAAAGAATAAGGTAGAAGAAATAAGAGTAACAGAAATCATCATTACAAAGCTACAGTTGTAATTGCTGCAAGCATGAGACACAGATGGATTAAAAAGTTATTGAGTAAATGTTTAAGAACAGATTTGCAAAGTCATGAAACACAAGGAAAGACAGATTAGAGGAAGTAGCCTAGTCATAAGAAGCTGTGCTGAAATTCCAAAGACATGTGGTTCAAATCCACCACAGCTGCTCTGTGGCAGAAGGATAGGCAGTGTCCTTCTGTGGGATTTACTGCCTCTGAAAACCTGCTGGCGGGTCACCTATGACTCGTTCTGACTCAACTGCACACACCACAACATGGAGACTTTAACAACTCAGTAGGATCTTGAACTGGATCCTGGAATAAAAAAATGTAAATGTTGGTATTAATATGCAGTTAATAAATAGTATTGTACTACTGTCAAATTTTCTTAGTTTTAATAATGTTACTCTGAGGGGAGCTCTGGTGGCCTAGTGGCAAGAAGCTGCACTGCAATCCCAGAGGCGCACGGTTCAAATCCACCAGATGCTCTGCCGGGAAAGGAGGGACAATCTCCTCCTGTACCAGTCAGATCCTATTTGACGGTACACACACGCAAAAATAATTAAAAAAAAATGTTACTTTGAATGACTTTTAAAATCCTCATTGCTATTTAATCTGAACTGGCTCATAGCTAGGTTTCTGAGGCTCTAAATTGCACAGGAAGAAATTATCCGTCTCTCCAGAGAGGCACTGCCTTTATGTTAGCAGCATCCTGCTGGTTGGGACACTCCTGCTCTCCAGAAATATGCTAGAAAGATACTAATTTTAGTGGAAGCTTGAAACTGACTTGACAATGATGAGTTTTGGTTTTTTGTTTGGATAGAGATTTTACAGGGACAATTACTGGTTTGGAAACTCTTTAAAACATTTCTAAAGTTATAAAAAAATTACGTCAATATAAGAAAACAGTTTTACAACACCGAGAATAATTGAAGAAATTTTTTTTAATTATTAATTTTAATGAATTTACAGAGACTTACGGTTTCCATGAGGGAATTTTTAAAAAGAAAAAATAACATTTCTATCTACTTAAGAAAAGGTTTTAATTTTGTTTCTGCTTTAGTTCATAGTTTTGGAGCATTTAAAAAAATAATATAGATTGAAAAATATTATGAAGTAGCAATCATGATGTACAGAATTTTATGTTTTTCCTTTGTTTCAATCAATATTTCTTAATTTATTTCTATGTTGTTGACTTACATTTATTGTTTATTGCTTTTGATGACTAAAATTACCCTATTCATTTGATTATTTTCTCTATTATTGGATGTTTTGATTTTCAAATTTTTCTTAGTGATAAATTATACCATAAATGGTCATCTTTATTAATATACTTTTTCATTCATTTCCTTGAAGTAAATGCCTTATTGCTTTATCAATTTAAAAAATATAGTCATTTTGTATTTGAGAGATCTTTGCAAAATTACTTTATGAAAATACTGTACCATTCTAAAGATATATTAATAATGTACCCAAAAATATGACATCCCTGAATTTTGACATTTTGTTTTTTATAGTTATAATTCTTTATATTATTAGTGATCTTGAACATGTCTCTATAGTTCTTCAACGTAGGTTTTTAAAAGATAATTATCAAGTGCAACAATGAATGTATGGAAATACAAATCTCTGTAAATGTTCATTAATGTTATTAAAATAAAATCTAAAAAAAAGACAGTTATCATAAGAGGTAAGTTATAGATGCTTTTATATACTTAAAACAGTAGAATAGCCTCTATCCCCCCAAAAATTTAAAAAATAACTTGATAAAATTTTGAATCAATTTCTTGTTATAAGTAAAGAAAAGACCAGCCTTTACTATAGCCTAGTTTTTATTAAGACTTTTGGACCTCGGTTTTATCATAATAGACTGTCCTTTTTTTTAAGAATATATTGTTTCATGGTATTTTGTTACAGAGAATATAGTACATGGGTGGTGAAAGCATGTGAACTTTAGAGTCAATTAAACCTGGATTCACATTTCATTTCTACCATCTAATTTCTGACTGAGTAGACTTAATACATTTATTAACATTAGACAAAGAAAATAGAAACTGTATTACAGGGTTATGGAGAGAGAGAAATATTATAATGCATTTATTCTGCACTAGCATCTATTAGGTTCTCATTAACTATTAATTTTTTGCTTTTGAAATGTCTTCTTTGTTTTTTTCCCTTCTAATAGTTTTGATATATAAAGTTATACTTATGTAATATTCAGCCATACTTAGTACATTTCATTTATGTGACATTTTTATGTTGTGTTGTTAAATAATTTGGTATCTTTTGTGGCCAAAATTTCCTTAAGAGATGAAAAGGATATTAACTTTGCTGAAAACTTATTGTCAAGCTCTACTTGATGCTTTGTAAATAAAGCCTGACCAATGTACTTGTTTGTTTTCCATTGAAGAGAAGGTTCCAGGGCATCAGGGGCAGAATCAGATCTGCTGATGCTTTGTTTGTTGAACAGTGATACAACCAACTTTGTACTGTAGGCTGACACCACTCAATTTCCTTGTTGAATTTTAGGGATGGAGAATTCCGGAAAGGTGGATATCTCTCCCAAAGATCTTCTTCCTCATCAGGAGTCTCGAATTAAGTCTGGCCTAGAGAAGGCTGTCAAGCATAAAGACAAACTGTTAGAGTTTGACAGAACTAGGTATGATATGGATGGAATAACAAATGATAAGGAATATATTAGTTCATTATTTTAGAACTTGGTACATTTTCAGGGTAGAGTATAAAAGTTTAAGCTATCTGGCAAGGTTGTGGAGAGACTGGAACCTTTATTCACTGTTGGTGGGAGTGTAAAATGGTGCAACCACTGTGGAAAGCTTTTATACTACTGGGAATATTATGGTGCCACTGTTGTAGAATGAGGCTGGCATTGGGGTGGGGGTAAGACTAAGAAAAACTGGATGAAATATGTTTACGGCATTGACGTTTATGGGGGAGAGAATAGTCTAAAAGTATTATATTTTAGGGCATTATTTTTATCGTAGGAGTATGCAATGAGGGTTGCAGAGTGGATTATATTTGGGGGTA
>NW_006400013.1:3133343-3141983 GCF_000299155.1 Elephantulus edwardii
AATGAATGGAATTCCAAAATCTCTGTAGATGTTCATTGAAATGAAAAATAAACAACCTAAATTTAAAAAAAAAAGAGAGACAATAACCGCCATCCAAGCAGATATATGCACACCCATGTTTATCGGCTTTGTTCACAATAGCAAAGAGTTGGAAACAACCTAAGTGCCTATGAACAAATGAATGGATAGAGAAGCTGTGGTATATTCACACAATGGAATACAATGCTGCATTGTAAAACAAGGAACTCATGCAATATTATTCAAAATGGGTGACCCTGGTGGACATTATGCTGAGTGAAATATCTCAGTCACAAAAGGACATAGTGCCACTGTTGTAGAATGGGACTGACATCAGGGTCGGGATAAGAATGAGAAAACTGGAAAGAAAAAAAAAACACAAACAAACAAACAAAAAGAATGAGAAAAAAATGATAAATTATGTATACTTCATTGAAACAGATGAGAGAGAGAACAGGTTAAAAGAGATATATGATAGGGTATTATGGTTATCACAAGAGTCCAGAATGAAGGTTGCCTAGTTGAGTGCACTGGTGTGTGTGTGTGGGGGGGGGGCGGGGATTTATACCAATGAAGGAATTTTACTTTTCAAAGAGAAGAGCAAACTGGGGGGAGGGGTGGGCAGGGAGAAAAGTGCAACAATGAATGAATGGAAATCCAAAGTCTCTGTAAATGTTCATTAAAATTAATAAAAATAAAGTTTAAGGTAATACAGAGATGGGTACAGTACACAGGAAGTCTACATCGTGTTTTTTAATCTGTTTGAATGAGACAGGCTCTCTCCAAAAGGACTGTACACTACAGAGTTTGGTTTTCTTGGCAAACACTAGTATCCACCTTGGAAAGATGTCTTGACTTGACAGAATTTCCCATTTGTTCACTTGCAATCATTTATTCACTTAGTCAATTAATATTATAGTACCTACCATGTGCCAGCTACTATGCTAGACTCTGAAGACTGTACATGAAATTACCTTTAGAGAACATTAAAAAAAAAACCAAAACAAAACCCAACAACAATCCAGAACCATGCCTAAGACACAACTCATTGTCAACTCATTTTTTACTCTTAGTGACTATATAGGACAGAGTAGAATTTTCTCGTTGTTGTTGTTAGGTGCCATCAAGTCAAGTACTAGTGACCCTAAGAACAATAAATTTGAAACTTGTGCCATCCTCATACTTTCTTACATACTCAAGCCCAGTGCAGCAGGCACTGTGTCAGTCCATCTGTTTGAAGATCTTCTCTTTTTCCTCATAGGAATTTCATTACAGGGTTTCCAAAGCTGTAACCTTTATAGAAGCAGACTACCACATCTTTCCTCTGTGGAGCAGATGATAAGTCTGATCAGCAACCTCTGGGTTAGCAGATAAGTGCTTAACTACTGCACCACCAGGGTTCCTTCTAGAGAGCATAAGTAGTGCCATATAATGGAATGACTTTACTTAATCATTTCTTTCCTTTGACACTAGATTTACTTTTTGACTTATAATCACTCAATAATCAATCTATTAAAAGTATATCTAACTTGGCTTTTAGATACCTATCATATTGTTTAGTTCTCTGACTTATCTTTAAGAGACATATTTATGGAAATACTAGTTCTGTCTTTCATTTTTCTCCTGCATTTGTATAAAATAGATACTACAGAACAGTAAGTGGTAAAGAATGTATTGATAGAATTTAAGCTCACTTCTCAAATGGCCTTGTGGAAATATGTGAATCCTGAGAGAAACCTTGAGTCTCTTACTTATTATAACTGACCAAGATATTCCTAAAACTATGATCTTTTGGTGAGCAGTATCTGTTAACTTTCAAACTGTTTGTTATGAATATAATATGGGATATAATAAAGAAAATTTTTCCTTAGGGAAACTCATCCCAAAATTTGTAAATTATTCTTACACATTAAAATACCATATTTAGCTCTATTCCAGAAAACACAGCATTAGACATAGAATTACTAGTAAATAAAAACTAGGAAAGAGTCTCTCCCTATTGATGTTGCTTCCTTATTGATAGGTTCAAGGGCACCAGTTTCATAAAAGAAAAGACAATTGCCTCCTAAACCCTCTTAACTGTTCTTTGTGTTGTTGTAAGGTGCTGTTGAGTTGGCTGCAACAGAGTGTACAACAGAGTGAAACTCTGCCTGACCCTGCATCATCCCCGCAGTCTCTGCCTCTAGTTGCAGCTACTGTGTCAGTCCATCTTGGGTTTTTTTCTGACCCTTAGGGACTGGCTCTTCTTGATAACACACCCAGTGTATGTGAGATGAAGACTCATCATCTTCATCCCTAAAGAGCATTCTGGCTGTATGTACTTCTTAAGATAGATTTGTTTATTTTTCTGACAGGGCATAATATATTCAATATGCTTTGTGAACACCACAATTCAGAAACATGAATTCTTCTTTAGTCTTCCATATTCATGGTCCAATTTTCATATCTTTATGAGGTGATTGAAAATAGCCCTCAAAGTGACATTTTTGTTCTTTAAAACTTTAAAGGAAGTCCTTTTGCAGCAAATTTTCATATATACTTTGATTTCTTGACTGCTGCTTCAGTAGGTGTTGGTTGTGGATCCAAGTTAAACTAAATCCTTGATTACTTCAGTATTTTCCCCTTTCATTGTGATTTTTTTGGTTCATTTGTGAGGATTTTTATTTTCTTTATATTGAGTTATACTGAAGGCTATATAGGCTTTGATCTTCATCAATAAATTCTTCCAATCTTGGTGATTTTCAGCAAGATTGGGTTATCTACAGGTTGTTAATGAGTCTTCTCCAATCTTCATATAGTTTAGCTTCTTGCCCTACTTTAGGAAAGTTGTCCTTTAAGACTTAAAATATTTTTATAATTCCAACTAAGTCCTGAAAAATTGAAGTCAATATACAATAGTATTTTCCTCATGCTGAAGTATGTAACTAATTTGTTGTTATGCATATCTTAATTGTATTTGTGACTTAGGAGCAGCCACTTAACTAGTAGGAATCCTAGGATCATCATTTGTAGAATGAGTGGATTGCATCACTAAGATTCCTTTTGCTTCTCATTATCTATGTTTATATGGCCTTAGAAATATGCCTGATAGCCCTGCTTTGAAACTTAATATGTCAGTGAAGGGATTGTAGTGTTAGTTGCAGGTGAGAGGAACCAATATAGAGTAATAGAGAAATAGAATGTCCTAAGAGTAAGTAGGTAAACTCCAGCCACAGGACGTTCTAGAATAGAACTTGAGTTACTAAAGGAAATGGCCTGACAAGAATAGACTGTGTCCCAGTTCTAGAGGAACTAGAATAATAAGCAAGTTGTCAAGATAGGAGCTCAGATGCCACAAAACCTGGCTGATGTCCTATTATCTGAAAGTGGGTGCTGGACTAGTAAAAAGGTAGAAGGATAATTGGCTATAATGATATCTCTTTACCTGCCGGAGTTAGAAATTAATTCCAGAGTTGGGCTGAGCCTGCAATGGGAATTTATAGAAGCTGGAACTAGGAAGAGCTTGACCTGATTTATGGACATTTTGGGGCATTTATGTTTGAGATATTATTAACAGGACAAAAGAATGAACTTCCTTGAGACATTTTCCCCAATAATCAAACCCTCTTTGTCAATAAGGAACCTAATTGCTATATTCTGTTTTTTGGTTTGTTTGTTGTTTTTATTTTTTTGGGGGGGGCTAGTGTTCGAAGAACTCAAGTAATTGATGATGAGTCAGATTACTTTGCCAGTGATTCCAACCAGTGGTTGTCTAAACTGGAGCGAGAAACTCTGCAGAAACGAGAGGGGGAGCTGAGAGAACTTCGACATGCCTCTCGGCTTACCAAGAAGATAACTATTGACTTTGCAGGCAGAAAAATCCTGGAAGAGGAAAACCCACTAGCAGAATATCACAGCAAGTAAGTGGGCAGCACCTGGAAAAGGAAGAAGGTTGACTAGAAAGGATTTTCCCCTTGTAGTGAATCTCTTTTTGTTGCTATAGATGTAATACATTCATTTGGAATTGAAAAGATATAACAAGAGCTTTTTAAAAAGTTGATTTTTATGCAATGAAACATATGACGACAGTTTTTTTTAAAAATGAAAATTAACATTGTGCTTTTTCTTACGACTTTAAAACCATTTTAAAAAATAGTTGTAATAATGAAAATAATCAGGTATAAAATGGGCACAGGAAAAAATTGATGAAATACAGTAAAGTCCAGAGAGAGAGACCGCTATGTCTTATATGTCAGTGTATGTTTGTGAGGAGATTATTTGATCAATAAAGTAACCTTTTTAAGTAGCATAGAAAAGATTAAAATATATGTTGAGATTATTGGTTACCATTTTGGAAAAATGCTTAGGCTAAGTCTCTGCCTCAAACTATACTGTGATAATAAATGGAACTGAAGAGTTAAAGATGTAAGCAGATAACTAAAAATATCAGAAAGAAATGTGGGAGAATATTTTTATAATATTGAGGTTATTAATCTCTTCCTAAGCAAGCTACAAAACCTAGAAGTCATAAAGGCATAGCTATTACAAAGAAAGCAAAAATATAGTACCAAATTCAGAGAAAGTATTTTCAGTGTTCTGAATATAGTATGAATATATAGTAATAATATGCACACAGTATAAAGCCAATAAATTAAAAACAAAAAACCAAAAACACACCACAAAAACCCAGCAGGAAAATGAGTAACCACAAAAACTTTGGCATTTTAAATGATCTTTTTAGATAAATACATGATTATAGTGTGCCCTACTATTTTCTTGATGTTCTGGAACTTTTTTAAAAAATTTTTTAAAATTATTATTTTTGTGTGAGTGTACCGTCAAATAAGATCTAATTGGTCCAGGAGGAGATTGTCCCTCCTTCCCCAGCAGAGCATCTGGTGGATTCGAACCATGCGCCTCTGGGATTGTAGTTGCAGTTCCTTGCCACTAGGCCACCAGAGCTTCTGGAACTTTCCTTAACACATATTTTTTAGTATTCTTTGAGTGAAGAGAAGAAAATTTTTAGGGGAAAAAGGTCATCCATAGGTTACTCTTTGAAGCCCTAACTTTTTTATTATTAAGAAGTTTTATATTGATGGCAAGAAAGGATATTGTGAGCGTGGAACATTAACAATTATTGCGTATTTTTTGTTTGTTATCACAGGCTAGATGAGACAATACAGGCCATAACTAATGGAACTTTGAGCCAGCCACTGACCAAATTGGATAGATCTTCTGCAGAGCCTTTGGGAGTTCTCGTGAATCCCAACATGCACCAACCTCCTCCCCAGGTTAGTACACCTTCTTCAATCCTGATGAGAGAAGTTTGGACCCAAATAGTCCTCCTTTTAAATGTGTCTGTTTGAAAAGTTTTAGATAAAAAGTCTACCCTTTCAAAATACCTGCCAGCTTTAGTCTCTAACTCAATTTTCTCAGGTTTTTTTCTTGCACTACTCTGACAGATTGACCTATACTGTCATCAGGTATTTCCAAAGGGAAGTTTTTTTGGTTAAGCATACTAGAAATTTAGACAATTATCTAATGCTCTTTTTATTAACATTCTTTTTCTTTTATAGAATGTAAGTTATCCCGTAGAGTAGTGTTTTTAAGTTAATGAATTAATTTGCTTATTTATTATCTTTTATTTAACCAGTAAGTATATACATTGAATAACTGCTATGTACAAACACTGTATTGAATGATGAACCAGATCTAATTCTAGTGTCAAGGACTTACAAATAATGGGGACAAAGCTACATAAACAACTAAAAACAAAAGAGAGATAAATGAAGTATTGTAGTAACTCGGAGGTAGGAAAGACTGCTTTTAGTTAAGGAACATTAAAAGGGTTTCGTAGAGAAGCTGGCACTGGAAATAAATATATTTATAGGAAATAGATGTTAGTGGGGAAAAAAGGATTCCAGGCAGAATGAACTATAGGAACAAAACCATAAGTACAAAAAAAATCTTATTGTTAGATAAAATTGAGACAGCTCTGGCTCATAGCAACCCTGTGTACAACAGAATGAGACACTGCCCAATCCTGCACCATCCTTTCAAAGGCTGATATCCTCAAGCCCAGTGTTGCAGCTACCATGTCAATTCTTCTATTGTAGCTAAGGAATAGTTAGTTCAGCTACCTAACTCTCTTAAAACTAAACCCAGTGTTATCACAGTTCATAGTGATGCAGGAGGGAGTAGAACTGCCCTGTAGGGTTCCCAAGGCTGGAATCTTTATGGAAGAGCTCAGGTAACCTAGTCTGTAGGGAGTTGTCCTGCTAACCCAAAGGCCACTCGTCTCAGGCAGTTCAAATCTACCAGCCAGTCCTCTGGAAAAAATGGGCATTCTCCTTCTGTGTGATTTAATAGCCTTCAAAAACCTACTGGAGGGTCAGCTATTAGTTGTTCTGACTTGACAGCAGTGACTCTGAGCTTTTTGAATCTCTGTGGGAGCTCACTGCTGTATTTTTCTCCCATGAAGAAGCAGCTGGGTTCAAACCAGCATTTTAGTTTGCTGCAGAGTACTTTAAGCATTGTGACTCCAAGGCTCTGGCTACCTAGATAGGGCTCAGAAAATATTATCATGGGAAATAGAGTAGTATTAGGTAGGTAGGTTGAAATCACTAAAGAAAGAGCTTAATTGTTTAGCTAAGAAGTTCTAACAGTTTTTGTTAGTAAATGTGAGCTATGGGTTTTTAAACAGAGAAATTATGCAATCAGAGTAATAATTTAGATAGCTTAGTGGGAAACTTTGATTCAACACTGTATGTGGATGGACAAGGTTCTGTTTTAGGTGCTGGAAAATTGAAACATAAAGACCCACCTGTGTCTTTCTATGAACTTTCCAAGTTTAATGAGAATACTAATGATTGTAGTACTTTCAGATAATTATATGAGTAGAGACATGTTATGGGTACAATAGGACTTTAGGAGAAGACATTCATGAATCTACTCTAGGATTCACAAAAGAAATAGTATTTGAGAAGGGACAGGATGAATAGACAAATCTGAGGAAAGAATTCTGAGCAGATACACACAAAGGCTCAGCAAATTGAGATCATTACAGGTTTGAGAAAAAATAAGTATTGTCAGAAATTTTAAATAGACGTGCTAGATACATGAAAAGATCATGAAAGTCCTTAGGTTTCATTCTAAGGAGTATAAATTTTATTCTAAAATGGACAGAAAACAGTCTTTGGAGAATTTTAGCAGAAAATTAACACAATTTCTGTGACTGTGTGCAGAATGGGCTGGAGGAAGCGGTAAGCTTTGACCAAACCCAGTGCCATATAGTTGGTTCTGACTCACAGAGTAACCCTCCAATGGGTTTGCAAGTCTATAAATCCTTGTGGGAGGTGATTGCCTATCTTTCTTCCTTTGAGTGGCAAGTAGATTTCAACCACTGACCTTTTACAGCCTGATACATTATGACCTAAGCCACCAGATCTCTTTAAGACTTGACTCAAAAAAACCAAACTCATTGCTATGGAGTTAATTCTGACTCATAACGACCCTCCATTGGGTTTCCAAGGCTGTAAATTTTAATGGGACGACGCCACTATTGGTGGATTTTAATTTCTGGAGACATACCTTTTGCTTGGTTAGCAACACAACTCCTTAAGGACTACATCATCAGGGAAATGATTAAGGACATCATTGTGGTAGTGCAGTGGAGAGATGACTCAGACACAAATTAAGGTTGGAGTACTAATAGGGAGATACAGAATTACTGAAAAGCTTAAAATGGAGTTGAGGAGAGTAGTTAGCAAGGTCTGGAGTAGTCTTATTGATGGATAATAAGGGATTAATTTAATAAAGTGACAATAGAGAAACAAGAGATCACTGTCTGGACATAGGTCTGGAGTAGTCTTATTGATAGATAATAAGGGATTAATTTAAGAAAGTGGGAATAGAGAAACAAAAGATCACTGTCTGGACATGTATACTCATACATGAGCTGTGGTAAATACAGTGGTAACGTGAGCTTCAAGATTATTCAAAGACCAGCCGTTTTATTAAATCACTTATTTCTGCCATAATTTATTGATTCTCTGTGTTTCCACATGAATAACTATCCATACATAATAATTGTTTCTCTGGTATTTATACCCTTCTGCCTTATGTTCATATTTATTTATTTGTCAGACTTCTTTTATGTATGTCTCCCTGCTTTATGTACTTAATACTCAGTAAATGTACGTTTTTTAAAAAGAAATAACACCATTGATTAAAATAATGAAATTTTATTACAGAAAGATTCTTTAAAATTCATTTTGAACCTTTCATATAATTCAATACTGGAGATAATATCAGCAGTAAGAGATGAAGACCCACTGGAATTAGCCAATACTCTTAATAACAACACCATTAAAATATTTTCCCTGATTAAAAAAAAATTCATTTCATCAGCCTTTATTATTTTATACTTGAGAAGATGGAAACCCATCACTCTAGTGATATTGTGTATAGATTTCCCCCATAAATTATTAGCTACAAATACCCCAGAATTAAGACAACTAATCCCAAACTGCCAACAGAACCTACCACTTTTTTTTTTTAATTTTGGAGTAGTTGATGTTGCTCTATAAGAAACATTAGGACCTGATGTGGGCCACCTTGGCCAGGTGTCCTTCAGAGCCACAC
>NW_006400013.1:3142758-3143909 GCF_000299155.1 Elephantulus edwardii
CTCCCTCCTCTGTTTCAGTGCAGTATACATTATTGAACCCATCTTACTCAGTCTCACCCCAACCCCAAGATCATTCCCGTTCTACATTAAACTTTGTCATTCTCTGACTCAACTACTGCCAGATCTTTTCAGTCCCTGTTATTACCTGTACCCTATCATTTTCTATTCTCTTTAAAAATGAGCTTGTTTCAATTTTATTCCATCTTCTCTTTCAAGGGATAAGTTGTTAATTTCAGAATAACAGAGCACTTCTTGCTGTCAGTAGTCAGAACTACTGCTGTTGACAGCATCTATTTAGCTTTATTGTGGTACCAACATGTAACCCTAGCCATGTGAAGAATATGGAGAACAAAATGACAAACTTCCATTTGAGTGTAGAATTATGTTGGGAAGTTGTCCAGAATCCAATATGGATCATTAAGTGTAAAATAGAAATAATTACAGCCTTTTGGGTTCATAAGTGTGATGTTGCTGGAATTAGAAAGCATTATGTAGAGATTTCAACATTCTACATTGTCCTCTTCCATGAAGCCTTATCAACATACTTGGAATCCTACTGAGTTTATGCCATCTCTATCCTTTTTGGCTTTGTTTTAGATGAAATTGAGATGAATTTTCCTGGGGAAAAAATCTTTCAGAATGATTGGTTTATATTAAATTACATGGTATTATCCACCTACCTGATTCTCCTCTAAGTTGTTCTCTTGTCAGACAGAACTGTGTATTTGTTTAGGTGTTTGTTTGGGTTTGTTGTTTTTTGTTTGTTTTTTTTAATAGTGGGTGGACCAGACAGGTACAGTTTCACAAAAGAAGACTTACCAGTTAGCAGGCTTGGAACTGGAGTTCAATTCATACAAGCATCAGATGCGAATCCAGGACCAGGAGTTTCAAGAAGGCTTTGATGGTGGCTGGTGTCTCTCTATGCATCAGCCCTGGGCTTCTCTGCTTGTCAGAGGGATTAAAAGGTAAGAGCAAATGAATCTTGGTAATTGAAGATCTCAGAATGATATAAACTTGGTTTAGAATTAAGGACTACAATTAGTTTTTATCTTCAATACATAAGACTGTAAGCAATATATTTAATGTTACTGACTTGCTAGTAATTTTTTATGGAATGGCTTGTTGTTGTTGTTGTTATGTGCCGTCGAGTC
>NW_006400013.1:3145834-3156951 GCF_000299155.1 Elephantulus edwardii
TCTTCTATTCAACTCTTTAGTATCTTGAATTCTTCCTTGTGCTTTGGCTTCTCTGCGCTCCAGTGCAATTTTCAGAGTATCTTCTGACATCCATTTTGGTCTTCGCTTCTTCAGGTTATAAAGAATAAAAGTATGAGATATAAAAAATAGATTTAAAATCACTTTTAAAAAATCTTTGGAAACATAGTGCAACAATGAATGAATGTAAATCCAAAGTCTCTGTAAATGTTCATTAAAATTAATAAAAATTTTAAAAATCTTTGGAAACAAATCGATTGAATAAATTTCTGTTGGCTTTACTTTTGTGATATACTATTCAGCTACATTTTTTTTACTATTAAGCTACTTTAACAATGAGCTTTTATTTGAAGTTTAAAATTTTTATACCTTATTTGTTAATTTTATTGAGACATTAAGCTCTGATTTAATTTTTCATCTATATTTCTGTCTGTTAATGCATAACCACGTTAAGAAAAATATTTTCTTTTTTTTTATTTTATTTTATTATTTTTGTGTGCATGTACCGTCAAATCAGATCTGACTAGTACAGGAGGAGATTGTCCCTCCTTCCCCGGCAGAGCATCTGGTGGATTCGAACCGTAGAAAAATATTTTCTAAACCACAAATTCTTTTTCTACTAAAAGATGGAGATTAAATAGAAAATGTTATAGTGTTGAATTGTTCTGCCTATTAATAAGTGACTATTTCTTGATTTTATATGCTTCTTCACAATTAATTTTTATAAGACATTTTTGCCTTTCATAAATAAAAATTTAGAAAATAACAAAAACCAAAATAAGAATTCTGATCCGTAATCCCACAACCTAGAAACAGTATCTTAAAGTGCTTATTTATGTTCCTTTATGCTTAATTATTATATTATTCAATTCTACTACATACTTACAGGCCTTTGGAAACTATGAATATTAGAGAAATGAGTACATTTATAGATCTTTTTGTTCATAGGGTCTCTATGAGTCATACTTGACTCGATGGTACTTAACAACAGCAACAACAACAATACATACTTAGGTTTGTGGGGAATTTTTACTTTTCACTACAACATATCATTTTTCCTTTTTACTTTATCTACTAAAATTGTATATGCCTAGCAGTATCCTAACTCATAAAGCAATAATGCCTTGTATTTAAGTAAAATGTTCCAGTTTTCTTTTTCTTTTTAAATTTATTATTAATTTCAATATAAATTTACAGACTTTGCATTTCCATTCATTCATTGTTGCTCTTTATTCACCTCCCATCCCTCCCCCCTACTACACTACCCTCTTGGAAAAGTAAAAGAAAAGTTCTTTCATTGTTTTACAATCCCTTCCCCCAGATCCACTCCACTGTGCAGCCTTTGCTCTGAACTCCTGTCATGACAAAAATACCTAATAACATATCCCTTTTAAACAGTTTTCTCCCTCATCTGTTTCAGTGCAGTATACATTATTGAAACCATCTTTGTCAGTTCCACCCCAGCCCCGAGGCCAATTGTGTTTTACAACAGTGGCACCATGCAGTATTTGTCCTTTTGTGACTGAGATACTTTGCTCAGAATAATGTCCTCCAGGGTCACCCATTTTTAATAATATTGCATGAGTTCCTTGTTTTTCAATGCAGCATAGTATTCTCTATCCATTTTTTTGTTCATGGGCACTTAGGTTGTTTTTAACTCCTTGCTATTGTGAACAAAGCCATGATAATTATGGGTGTGCATAAAATGTTCCAATTTTCAAAGCAGTGGTTGTATCAATTTTCTTTTTAAACCTTCACTCAAATCACCATATTTTAAACAGTAGTAATTGTGTGAAATGTGTCACAAATTAGTAACAGAGCTAGAACTAGAGTTCATATTTTCAAAGTGCAGTTTCTACTCTGCTGTATAGCTTCAGTCATTTCACTACTTACCTGAGAAGAAAATGATCAGATTTAGGGACAATCATTTCTACTTTGGTGGTTTCACTCTTAGCTGTCGTTCCACTCCCTCATTAGTGTACCCTGCCTTTTATATCCTCTCTTGAAGGTCAGACTTTCTTACTCTGGCTCTTAATTGTTTCTTGTCTGTGTGCTCAGTGCCATAAGAACAAGTGCACAGCCATCTGCTTCAGCCCCAGGGCAGCTAGGCCTCAGATGTCTGTTTTTCTCATTTCATTCTCTACAGTTCACATGTCTTCCTTTTCCAAAGTAGAAAGTAACCAGTTTGCCTTCTGCTGAGGAAATCAGAATGTTTACATTTTTCTTGTCCTGTTTTGAATCTGTGTTACTCATATTTTCTCTCTTAAAAGAGCAGAGTGAATAGCACAGCATCAAGCCCACAATCACTAATCCTGCAGAAATAAAGTGAGGGTTCTGCTACATGTATAGGATTATTTTGCCAGTTGCCCTTCAGGTTAGTTGGTGTAGAAGGCAGACATGTACTGATTGATTCCCTTCCCATTAATTGAGCACTTGCTGTCAGCTTGGTAATCTTCTACTTCACTGATATGGGGAGGGGGGAGCGGGGAAGAATTTGATAAATTCACAACACTGCCTCTCATTCTAAGAACAGTATACCCAAACCCAAATCCGCTGTCATTATTCACTCAAACTCATGACAGCCCTCCTAGTTTCAGAGGTTCTAATTCTTTGCAGGATGAAAATGTCCATCTTTCTCCCATAAAGTGTCTGCTGGAGTCAAACAGTTGACCTTTTGGTTAGCAACCTGATATACTACGCACAAGCCACCATGGTTCCTTTCATAACAATCTCAGCTCAGAGTCAGTACAGTTAAGTCTTATATCCACCGTACATCCAAGGCTGTAAATTGTAGAGGGAGGAGATTGCCCATCTTTCTCCCAAGTAGTTCCAGGTGGATTTGATTTACTGGAGAGACACAGCCTTCGCATTAGCAGCACAGCTCAGTATGGATTTCAACTTTAGAACTCTCTATGACAGTATGTTGATGTTGTGTACCGTCAAGTAGAACTGACACTTCAGGGAGTTTTCAGGGACAGTCATCTTATGGGGGGAAATTACCTATCCTTTTCCCACGGAGCAGCTAGTGGGTTTGAACCATGTGTCTTTGGGATTGCAGCGCAGTTTCTTACCACTAGGCTACTAGAGCTCTCTACATTATATGTGTACAGACAGATAGATATGTTGTTGTTGTTGATTGCCGTCTAGCATGACTCATAGCGATCTTATGAACAAAAGGCCTGAAGCTTTTTATAACTATTGTTGTTTCTCAAAAGTCATAGAGTTTCCAGAGGCATGTTGTTTAGGAAGTGGATGCCACTCCTGCTTAAGTAGATAGGTAGGTAGGTAGATAGATATAGAGATAGTTAACAGATATAGAGATATAGATATAAAAGCTTATACAAACAGTATATCAAAGCATTTTTACTTGGTGGGGAATAAAAGAGAGGGGCTAAAAATGGGAGTTCTGTTGGCCTAATCTATAGGGAGTTGTGCTTCCAACCCAAAGGTCACAGTTTCTGGCCATTTGAATCTATGAGTGGCTCTGTAGGGTAATCTCCTGTGTGATTTACAGTGCAGGGTCAGATATGAGTAGATTCTGACTTCACACCAATGAGTAAGTGAATAAAAAGACAAAAATCTTCTGGTAACCTTTGAGAGTATCAAATTAATTAAATTCTCTTGAATGTGTTCAGTTTTTCCACTTGAAAAAACTATGAAGTTAATCAATGTTATTGTCCACATACACAAAAAATAAAACCCAGTGCCATCAAGTCAGTTTTGACCGATTGAAACCCATAAAGCAGGCTGAAATTGTTCCATATGCTTTCCAAAACTATAAAGCAGACTGCCACATCTTTCTAATGGAATTTCTGGTGGGTTTGATTAAGCAGTATAAAGCTTTGACCATCACACCACTTGGTCTCCTCCACAAAAAAATATGGCCTAATACAGCATACTTAGAATATACAAATAATTGTGGTTGCAGTTTAAAGAAGAGAAGATAATATTTTTATTCTCCTAATTAGCGCATTTAGG
Organism: Elephantulus edwardii; assembly: GCF_000299155.1. Lineage (NCBI taxonomy): Eukaryota > Metazoa > Chordata > Mammalia > Macroscelidea > Macroscelididae > Elephantulus > Elephantulus edwardii. The sequence continues at coordinate 3,149,831 of NW_006400013.1, forward strand.
CACCTGACACCATGAAACAAATAGTTGTCAGGTCCTGATCTTCCTCATGATTGCTTTCAAGTCCTACTGTGGTCATCTATAGGGTTTTCACTAGCTGACTTGGAAGTAGATCACAAGTCTTGTCTTTATCCTTTATCTTATTTGGGAAGCTTTGCTGTAACTTCCTCTTTAATATTTTCTAAGATAGTAATTATGAAGGTACAATGTTAGGGAAGTAATTGGTGTTTGATATTTTTCTATCAGTTTGGAGAACAAGTAATCAATAAATCTTACACTTAAAAAATTAGTATTTGAGGGGAGCTCTGGTGGCCTAGTGGCAAGAAGCTGTACTGCAATCCCAAAGGTACACAGTTCGAATCCACCAGATGCTCTGCCGGAGAAGAAGGGACAGTTTCCTCCTGTACCAGTCAGATCTGATTTGACAGTACATGCACAAAAATTAATAAAATTTTAAAAAAATAGTATTTGACTCAAAGAAAGAGATTGTCAGTTAAGTAGGACAACATGGTTGTTTTGAAAGAATTGTATTTGAACTGTGAGCACTAAAGGTTAGAGTAGAGGAATCAGGTAAAAAATATTGAGAAGTTGATCTGTCTTTGTTCTAATAATAGGAGAAATCAGAAAACAGGGTTCATTCTCAAGTGAAGGGTATAGTGAGAAAAAGTGTATTTTTCATAGAAGATATTCCTCCTGGTTAAGGTATCATTTATAGATCTCTTGTTCCTACTGGATCATTTATCCTGTAGGGTTTGTATAGTCTGTGATACGACAGGAAACTAAAATTTAGACTTTTCATGCTAAATTTGTATTTGTTTTAAGGGTGGAAGGAAGAACCTGGTATACTCCCCACAGAGGACGACTCTGGATAGCAGCCACAGCCAAAAAACCTTCCTCTCAAGAAGTCTCAGAACTCCAGGCTACCTATCGTCTTCTTCGTGGGAAAGGTAAAAACTATATAGTCTCCTTTCGTTCCTACTTTATGGAGAGATGCCACTGACTTTCATCTTCTTTCACTTTGTCCTTCTTACAGCTTTTTCTTGGCTGAAATAGTTTTAAGCTTTTTCAGGGAATAAAATATGATCTAGAACCAGTGGAATTTCAAGCTGCACTGATGGTATTAACAAAAAACAAAAAAAAAGAGAAAGAAAGAAAATGAACCCAGGAATTGAGGGAATAACAATTGACATGTTTCAACAAACAGATGCAGCCCTGCATGTGCACACCAGTATTTGCCGACAAATATAGAATACAGCTACTTGGCCAACTGACTAGAAAAAAATCCTATTTGTTCTCAATCCGAAAAAGAGACAAACCAACAGAATGTGGAAGTTAGCAAACATTGTCATTAATATTAGGAGTCTATTAAAATCTTGCTGAAGATTATTAAAAAACAACCAAAACAGTACAGTGACAGAGAACTGCTAGGAATTCAAGCTGAATTAAAGAGGCTGTGACAACTAGGGAACTGCTGATGTCAGATGAATTTTGACAATTTTATCAAGAGGATTTCTGTCTGTGTTATACCAAAACATTTATTGTTCTCATGTGAAACTGAAACTTATAGCCAGACCAAGAAGTGGTTCTTTGGACAAAACAAGGGAATACTGCACGGTTCAAAAGTCAAGGAGCTGATTATATTTGTCTTCCCTCATTGTGAATAGGTTGCTGATGTCTGAGCCTGCAGGCGATGTCACCAGTACTGTGGGAGGCAGAAGGGCTGGCCTATCTGATCTCAAAGAAAGCTGCTTATTGTGTGCAAAGAAAAATAAAAATAAAAAAAGGACTGCATCAAGGATATATCCTTTCTTTATACTTTTCCAATCTGTATGTGGAATAGATCATTCAGGAGGCTGAACTTTATAAAGAAGAATGTGACGTTAGGATTGGAGGAAGACTCATCAACAAACAACCTGCATTATGCAGGTACAGCTTGATTACTGATAGTGAAGATGATTTGAAACACTTAGTGTGGAAGATCACAGATTCCTGCCTTTAGTATGGATTATACTCTCAACCATCATGTCTGTAGTGTCTGTAATGCTGGATGTCATATTCACTCGATAGAGCTCTGTCTAAGAAGCAGATATAACGTGAGGGTGTCTGTCTGAGACTGATTTCAACCTGCTTCATAAAGAGGAACTGTCCCTATCAGTAATATCCATAGTACTAAACAAATAGCTGCATGATCAGACATGCCAGGCCTCATGTTCCTGTATCTATTTCTACTAATCACTGGGTCCAGTGTTTGTTGTGACTTTACTCACAATTGTGGGATTTATTAGGAAAATAGGTTGGGGAGTAGGGGAGACAAAGAGTATCACCTAGTGCAAGTCCAGGTTTAGTCCAGCAGCCCTAGACCAGATTAACAAGTCACAGTTCCTCATTTAGTGAAAGCCCAGGTTCAGTTCAGCAGCACAGATGCACTTCTGGTTTCCATAGTCATCCAACAAACATTATCTTAGAGCAGTTACAAGTCAGCTTTCCCTTCAGTCATCCAGCGAGCAAAACTTTTAACTGTGGCACCATCTCTAGGGTTCCTCTGGTTATACCTTGCCACAGTCTCTTCGTAGCATTGCCACAGTCTCTTCATCCTCTCTCTACCACTGTTGTTCACAGTGTGAAAAGTGCTCTCTTATGCTGGTGCCACAGCTGTTGATGATTTGTAAAACCATGCATACTCAGTTAAGATGACTGAAGACCATGCCCCCAGTGGGGGCTAATATAATGGATAGAAGAAGTCAATTTTCAAAGTTTCTGACACGACACACTGAAATATTAAAGTGCAAATTACATATATATGTACACTACATATCAGCTTCAAGAAAACAAAAATCTTACCACCAGGCCAGTAGGCATAAAAGGCAGCATCATATTACTTTAGGTGCCGTCAAGTTGAGTACAACTCATAGATACCCTATGAACAAGAACAGACCTAAATTCTTGCCTATCCTGTGCCATTCTCATCATCTCCGATATACTTGAGCCCATTGCTGCAGTCACTATGTCAATCCAAGATTGAAGTCATCAGTGATTTCATCTTACTTGGAGCCACAATCACTAACAGTAAAGAAATTAAAAACTTAATTGCATGAGAAAATCTGTCAGCAACTTCTCCAGAGTACTGAAGAGCAGTGATATCAATTTGAAGATGAAGATTTGCTTGATTGAAGCCATGGCCTTCTCCATTACTTGCTGTACATCTGGAAGTTGGACAGTGAGTATGGTTAACAGAAGAATAAGTAATACTTTTTTGTTCTGGTGATGGAAGAGAGTACTGAATGTCCCATGGACTGCCAAAAGAATGAACAAATATGCCTTGGAGAAGATGCAGCCGTGGTGCTCCTTGAAGGCAAGGATGGTGAAACTTTGTCTCCATCTTTAGGCATAATGTTAGAAGAGGCCAGTCCTTGGAAAATAACATCATGCTTGGGAAGGTTAGCAAAGGAGAAGACTACCCTCAACAAGATGGATTGACAAAGTGTATCAGTGGTCTCAAGTATAACAGAGATGATGAGAATGACACAGGATAGAACAAGGTTCAGACCTGGCATTCATAGGGTTGCTATGCATTGTAAGCAACTTAAAAGCACCTAACAGCAACAGCAACAACATTTATTTAGTGGCGGATTATAAATAGCTTTTCAGTGCAGAACTTTGAACCAGTTTGAACCAATTAATGGCTGACAAAGTGAAATGAGAACAAGCTCAAAATTCTAATCTTTAGTTTATTTAGAACCCTAACTGAAATGACAAAAACTATAGGCCAAAGCAATGGAATCGGACACTTAGAAGAGATGTGTCTATGTATGTAGTAAGCTGTTCAAAAACTCGATTTGTGATACTGAATAATTGCCAGGAATATGGAGAGGAACATATAATCAAAGCATCCCTGTTTTCAACTCAGTAGGTGAAGAGATTTGTTTACTATGCCACCCTTGTTTTTATTTTTTTAGTATTTTTCCAAACTCCAACAACTCACATTATTAACATTTCTAATTCCCACACTTGAGCTGTGGGAGGACGAGCCTCGTTCCTGAGCAATGGAAGCAGGACACACCTTTCAGGTAGGCTGCTGGTTGGTTATAAGCCCTGCAGAGTTCAAGTAGGTTCACACCTCAGTTTCAACCCAGCTCTCAATGTAGCCCCTAAGAAAGGATTTTTGTTTGAGTCTTTTTTTTCCCTTCTCCTTTTAAAAGTATATCTAAAAAAAGGTAAGTTGCCTTTCTAAGAAGATGGTGCCAAAAGCAAAGAAGGAAACCCCTGCCCCTCCCAAAACTGAAGCCCAAGCAAAGGCGTTACAGGCCAAGAAGACAGTCCCAAAGGGCACAGCCAAAAGAAAAAAAGAATATCTGCAAGTCACCCACCTTCCAGCAGCCTAAGATCCTGGGACACTGAAGGCAGCCCAGATATACCTGGAAGAACACCCCAGGAGAAATACGTTTGATCACTATGCCATCATCAAATTTCCCCTGACCACTGAGTCAGCCATGAAGAATATAGAAGATAACAAGTGTTTATTGTGGATGTCAAGGACAACAAGCACCAAATTAAATGAGCTGTAAAGAAGCTCTATGACATTGATGTGGCTAAGGTCAACACTTTGATTAGGCCTGGTGGAGAGAAGAAGGCCTATGTTCAACTTGCGCCTGACTATGGTGCTTTGGATGTTGCCAGGAAAATTGGAATCATCTAAACGGAGTCCAGCTGACTAATTCTAAATACAAATTTTTCTCACAAAAAAGAAAAGATGATTCTCCCCCTCCAAAAAATTCGTTCAAAGTTAACAGAAGTGTAAACTATGATCTGTCTCAAGCACAGAACTGCCAGAGGATTCACACACACTATTTGTTTTTTTCCTGTTGGTTCTCCTTTCATTCTTGGAAGTCAGTGGTTTCCACAGGTCAGTTCAGAGATAAGCCTGGTCCATAGCAGTTTGTTTTACAACTCTGGTTTGTTCTCACTTCTTTCCCTGAAATTAGTGCTTTTTGGTTCAGAACTCCAGAGGCTGAGCTGGAACCTCCAGGCTCCATCCTGAAACCAGCTTGCATTTTCCTGACATGGCCTCACTCCTGCTTTGGAGCAGTAGGTCACCTTTCTTCTTTCTTAGATTTTTACCCAAACGTCATCAAGTTTGTCTGAACCTGTTGTTTGTTTTTTTCGCAGGCTGCATTCAAATGCTTAAACCACAGCATCATTGCATTCATCTGATTGCCAGCTTCAAACTTGTATGAATTTCCTTTCTCAGAGTTAGTCAGCAAGAAGAGATCTGGATGTTCTGTATAATCAGCCATTATCACCATCCATACTACCACAGACATGGTCTTATTTGACGTAGATTTGAAATATTTTCTTCCTGTAGCCTTTAGAGATTTGGCAGCATAGTAAAAAAGCTGGGTCCCACAACAACGCTGCCCAATATTTTGTCCAAGATGCTATTATTGGCTTTTTGCCTTCTTTTAACAAAGTTTTTCTCCTGAGAACATCTTGAATACTAAGGGCTCCTGGGTATAAATATGCTGCCAGGTCTTTTGATTCAGCAGAACTGCTGGCCTTCATGTGGCTTCGATAGCCATTTGTGCTATTCTTGTCACTCTTGAGCCGAGAGAATAGTATAATCTTTTCCTTTCAAAAGCAGGCCATGAGGTCTCTTCACTTAGTTCATAACCATCACTGCTACCTATTGATATCCCACTGGGAAGAGTAGTGTATGTACTCTTCGTGGCCCCTAGATGGTACGTGGGACTTCATGATGCTGTCATCTAGTAGACGTTGGGGGCCTGCATTTGGGAACATGGCACTCTTAAACTCTTCTGTGTTCATTTTATGAATAAAATTGTAATCCAGACTATGGCACTTCTATTGTCCATGTGGGATCAGATTCCGAGGGGATGGGTGTGTCTGTGGTTGCAAGGCTTCTTCAGCGGCCACACTTTTTCTCCCACTCTGTGGAGATGCTCCTATTTCAGGACCTAATAAGTCTTCCCTGGGTGCAGCAGAATGTGGTGTGCTTGTCTCTGGTTCTATCTTTAATGAAAGCTTGTAATTATCATTTTCCACAAACTTTTGCGATTCTTCTATATACTGAACAGAGCAGATATTTTTGGACATGAGGCAACATGGGAATATCATATTCACAGGACTAATGTAAATCAGAAATTATTCTAAGGATGTTATTCATCCAATTTGATCTCTGCTCATTTTCTGGAATTCTACTGGTTGATGGGTATGATGAATCAATATATGTTAAATCTGACAGATACCAAAATAGGGAATGCAAGGTGTCATCTTTAAACTACTTTTATAATCTCTGAGTATTTTGTAGTTATCTTCTTTACGCATTATATATTCTAATGTTTCAAAAGTTGTTTTGTCTTTTTTACTTAATAATGCACATGTTTTAGTCAATCTGAAAATTGAGTCACTTTGTAAGCCATAAACCACTGCCATAAGTGCATGGAGGTTTATTCAGCTCAGTTTCTTAGCAGTTTTAATATAGTGGCTCAAAACTTCTGCCATAATTTTTAATGTCTGAGCATGAAGAATCACTCTAACAACCCAAAGCTTACATGGTTAAATCTTCTTCTGAAGCAAATACATTTGGTGTAGAACTGTATATCTCTATTATTCTATTCACAACTGGAAAGTTGTCTGGTTAGATAGCTTTAAATACTGGGACATCCATTAGTGTGATCTGACCCACATATTCTTCTGGTGTAACCTTAAGAATGTCAAATCCCACAGCATCAAAACTTTTCTTCAATTCAGAACCTTTGTCACTTAGAGACTCAGAGCTGCTACTTTTCTCAGAAGCAGTGGCTCCAATATTCACATTGCTTTCTTCAGGTCCATGTTCCCACATCAGTCCCCAATGCTATGTTAACATCAACAAGGGCCCAATCACTTCATGCCCAAGGCCACATGTACATTATTCCTGTACTGCCGTGACCACCGCTTCAGAAGATGGAAAGAGGTCTGATATCATGTGCTGTTGTTTTGCAACCATTGCCAAGGTGGCTCATGGATCAGAGCAGTTGACCGCTACCCTTGTTTTTAGAAGAAGATCACATTTCTAGCATAGTGATTACCCATGTTGTTGTTGTTGCTGTTATGTGCCGTCGAGT
>NW_006400013.1:3158016-3160152 GCF_000299155.1 Elephantulus edwardii
AGTACCACGACCCCTTCTAAACCCAGCCTGGACTTCTGGTAGTTCTCTGTTGATGTGCTGTTCCAGTCGTTTTTGGATAATCTTTAGTAAAATCTTGCTTGCATGTGAAATCAGTGAGATTGCTCTGTAGTTTCCACATTCTGTTGGGTCACCCATTCTATTAGTGTTCCATTTCATCCATATTTAAAAAAATTTGGATCTGTTCTGATGTTGCTTCATTGACTTGACCAAACTGGGTTGAACTTGTTCAATGTACTGTATTTCTAACATTAGAACCCAGTAATTTTTCTAAGAAAACTTCCATCTTCCTCCCTTTCTTTTTTATATGAAGACATGATTACTGTAAACATGACGATCCTTAGATTATTAAGAGCAACGACAAATAATTTTTTTCTCTAAATTAACTCAGATGGATACCTGCTCTCAGGTTTAGACACATAAAAGTTGATTGACTTAAGCAGCATATTTTGGGAATCACCCACTAAAACTTGGGTCTTAAATTTATTTCTGATCCCTATGTCTTTTTTTCCTGGATTGTCCCTGTCCCTGTCCCTGTTCATTCAGCTGTTTTGAAGGTAGAATGAAATGGTAATTATAGAACCACCTTTGAAAAGGGCTTTTAATAAACTAACCATTAGAAATTACTAGGAATCAAAGTAGTATACCTACTTAAAAACAAAACGAATATAACATGTTTGAACATCTTGTTTTAAATTTAAAATTTTCATGATTTTTACCATCATAAAATAAAATTCTGACACCTTTTCTTGACACCTTTAAGTGTCTTTGTTTGTTTTCATAATTTATCACCACCAAACTCTAGTTTTATCCAGATCTACATAATGGAATTGATTTGTTTAAACTTTGATTGTATAAAGGCCATAGGTTTCTAAAGAATGTTTTCCTAATTTAGCATTAGATAAAAGACTAATCAAACCACTTTTCAAAATAAAAATAAAAACTAATAAATAAACCAAACAGTTGTGCCAGAAAAAACCCTCATTGTCTCATTGTACTTTTATATAAAAATAGATAATAGGAAAAAAAGTTTACTCAAAAATTGAAAATAAAGTTCCACAGAGAAGGAAATTTATCCAATCTTTTTGGTATTTTTTATTCAGATTTGGAATTTCCCAGTGACTATCCATCGGGTTGTCTTCTTGGCTGTGTGGATCTAAGTGATTGTTTGTCCCAGAAGCAATTTAAGGAGCAGGTGAGTAAGGACACTGCTCTTGAACAGATGCTTGATTTATTACTACAGAAGTGTGACAGTATATCTGACCTGTAAATCCTTCTCTGTAGAATATCCTGGAGATAGCAAAGTGCTAATGATTTTGTATTTAAACATAAGAAGAGAGTCTTTCAATAAGGTACGACTTGGAAGAACGAAGACAAGGGCAGGAACAACAATAAAAAACCCCCAAACTAGTGATACTTTGATTTTTTTGCTGTATAGTTAATGCTTATGGATTTCTTTTATTAACAGCCCTTCCCAGATTCTTTATCCTTTTTTAAAACTTGACAGTTTTTGATGAAAAATCACCACTTGATTATTCTTTTAATCATTCTGATTTGAGTGGTGAATGGTAGGATCTGTTAACACTTATTCTGGAACATATGGTATAGGCCAGAGGACTTATGAGAAGCAGTTGTGTTTGAACTCTGGTCCCAAAGACTGTGCTACGTGTGGTGTATATGTACATAGTACATATTTTTATTTCTTTGGGTCCCTAAAACATTGTATTGACAAATATATATCTTTTTGAACAGCAGAGGGAGCTGAAGGACTTCCTTTTATTAAGAAAACTAAACTATTAAAACTGAAATACATAGCCTTTAAAAGTTTTAGGCTATTTGGGGTGGGGGTGGGATTGGGTTGGGTGCCGCGGGGTGGGAATTGTGTGCCAATGAAGGGGTTTTTCTTTTGCTTTTCAAGGAGAGGAGCGAAGGGGGGGGCGGGGAGAAAAGTGCAACAGTGAATGAATGGAATTCCGAAATCTCTGTAGATGTTCATTGAAATGAAAAATAAAAAAAATAATTTATTAAATTTTTAAAAAATCAAATTGAAGACTGCTTTTTCAATCTTATTGAAGAATGGAATTGGTATTTGTATTGGGATTTCATTGAACGTGTAAA
>NW_006400013.1:3160252-3164103 GCF_000299155.1 Elephantulus edwardii
TAAAAAGTTTAGGCTCAAACTGGCATGAATCTGAAATGGGAAGACCCATCCTTGAAGCATGTGCTTCATGAAAACATATTTCAGCTTAATTTTTCTTATAAACTTGTTTTCAGACTAATTTGGCTTTCCTTATTGACATTAATATCTACTATTGAAAAATCAGGGATTTTTGGTGACTTAGTGGTAAGGATGGCATCATCATTTCAAAGGTCTGTGGTTCAAATATACCAGCTGCTCTGTGGGAGAAAGATGAGCATTTTCTCCTATTCAGTTTGCTGCCTTGAAACCCACTGGAGGATCTGCTATGAGTTGATTTTGACTTAATTGTACATAACAGCATTTAAAAAAAATTGTTGTTGTTGTTGTTAGGTGCCATCAAGTTGCCTACAACTCATAGCGACCCTATGTATTACAGCCCTAAAACCTGCTCTATCCTGTGTCAGTCTTATTGTCTCTGACAGACCTAATGGGGGTCACTGAATTCATCCATCTCATTGAGGGTCTTTTCTCTCCTGTGCTATCCCTCCACCCTCCCAAGCATGACATCCCCTTCCAGGGATTGGTACCTCCTTACAACCTGCCCAAAGTATGTCAGACGAAGCTCCAAGGAGCAGCCTGGTTTAACCCTCTCCTGGATAAACCTGCATTGTGTTATGGTTGATGACACTTAGCCATTTTGTCCTGCCTCAAATTCATTATTTGGACCTAAACTGAACAGACATGTGGCAGGCCTTTGCCTTTCACCCTTTGTGGCTGCTCTGTTCTGTCTTTTGTCCGTAGCTCTGGTTGTGTTTTGGATTTCATGTCAGACTGCCCCAGAAAGATTGGTGGCTCGAACCCAACCAGCTCCTTACAGGGAGAAAATTATTCAGTGGTTTCCTCCTATAGAGATATGCAGAGCTTCAGAAACATGAAGGAGAGTTGCTGTGAGTTGGACTGAACTTGACAGTGGTGTGTTTATGGGCTTTTTGCCTATTTTCCCACCTGATGTCATCTTCCCTAAACCCATCTCCCCTTTCTTTTTCTTTTTCCAGATTAGAGTAATAATTATTAAATTATCTTACATTTCTTTGGGCTTTACAGCTTAGTATACTGTTGTTATGTGCCGTCGAGTTGCCTGCAGCTCATAGTGACCCTATGTACAATAGCCCTAAACCCTGCGCCATCCTCTGCCAATCTTACTGTCTCCGACACACCTACCTCCATTACCTCAATCACTGAATCAGTCCACCTCATAGTGTTTTCCTCTCCTGTTCTGTCCCTCCACCCTTCAAGCATGATATACTTCTCCAAGGACTGATGCTTCCTTGCAACATGTCCAAATCATGTCAGAGCTTCAGAGTCCTTGCCTCCAAGGAGCAGCCTTCTTTAACCCTCTCCTGGATGAACCTGTTTGTTTTCTTAGCAGTCTGTGGTATATTCAATACTCTTCTCCAACACCACAGATCAAAGGCATCAATTCTCCTTCTATCCTCCCTAGTCACTATCCAACTCTCTGATGCATAGCAAGTGATTGCAAAGACCATGGCCTAGATCAAGTGCACCTTAGTCTCCAGAGTGACACTATTGCTCTTCAGTACTTTGGAGAGGTGTCTGATGGCAGACTTGCCCAACACAATACATCTTTTAATTTCCTGTCTGCTGGTGCCAAGAATGTTGACTGTGGAGCCAAGCAAACTAAAGCTGTTAACAATCTCAGTCTCTTCACCATCCATCCTGATGCTGCTGGTAAGAATCTTTGTCTTCTTCATATTGAGCCTCAATCTATATTGAAGTCTGCAGTCCTTGACCTTCTGCAGCAAGTGCTTCAGGTTCTCCTCAGTTTTAGCAAGCAGGGTTGTGTCATCTGCATAACGCAGATTGTTGATGAATCTTCCACCAATCCTGATGCCACACTTCTCATAAAGGCCAGCCCCCAAATAATCTGTTCTGTATATAGGTTGAAAAGGTATGGGGATAGGACTCATCCCTGGTGTACACCCTTCCCAATTTTGAATCATGCAGTGTTTTCTTTTTCTGTTCTGACGACTGCCTCCTGGTCCAAGTATAGGTTTCACATTAGCATGATTCCCATTCTTCTTAGACTATTCCGGAGATTAGTATACTGAAAATTATTTAATTTTTTCCCCTGGGTTATTTGCATTCTAAAAGAGAAGCTAAGCACAGGTAGTAGTGGGTGATGGGCTTTGGCAAAAGGCCTTGCTTTACTTTCTTATTTGTCTTTCAGTTAAACAATATCTGATCCAAAGTCAAATGATTTTAATCTCTAGAAAATCTTATTTCTGCCACAAATTTGGGTAGAGAAGTACAAGAAATTGTGATCATGGTCTGTAGAGTACAACAAGGGTTATAAAAATTAGAAATCTAATTAACAGAACAAATCTCTTTTGGTTTTCATTCTATCATTCATGTACATTTTATAACATTAATTGCATTAGATTAATTTCATTAATTGCTATATCTGATCAATATAGAATATATTGTCTTTCCTTTCACTCATCTTAATCTGCTTATTAATTTTTATTTCATTTTTTGGTTTCTCCAAGAACTGTCTTTAAATTCAGGATGATGCTCTTACTATAACATATATCTACCCTTCCCCCTGAAATTGCTACACATAGAATTACCAGAATCTTCCCATATGTTCTCCTTGATATATAACATTATAATATGCCAAAATTCCAGATGTCACCAGGGTTTCTCAAGCATAGAAATCCCATATTAATTTCTCCTATTGTCTTGTCTGTGGCTTTTCCCCTATGTTTTAGGATAGCATGGGAGTGTATTCAGAGTTTATATTTACCTGAGTTTAATTTTATTTATTAGGATATGACCACTTTTAAAACTCGTTGCTTTGGTATTTAGTTGTTTCTTGGAAAATTCCTAGACTACCCTTAGTAAACTGAACAAAATCAGTGATTTTGGAAACATGGTTGCCTAGTGTGTTTTAGGGCACTCTGATGGCTTAGTGGTAAGAAGCTACACTGCCAGCTGAAAGGCATGCATTTCTAATCTGCCAGCTGCTCAATGAGAAAGAGATGGACAGTTTTCTTTTGGATAGTTTTTGCCTCTGAAAATCTGGTGAAGGATCAGCTATGGGCTTGTTCCACCTCACTGGTAGATAAAAATACCAGCCTCATTCTTGTTTCTAATGAAGTGAGTTCACAGTTTAGCAACAATAGCCTGAGACTAGCATTTCCTGAACTATTCCAGTGAGCATGTATCCTTTGAGGGAAAAAAACCCATGTTCTACAGATAAATACATTTGGAAAATATTTGGATGAACAAAGTTGAACATATTTGTTTACTACAGAATGTTAATGTGCATTAAGGGTTTTGGAGAGGTGAATGCATTATTCCCAGTTATGCCATGTTCCCAAAACTTGTGAGCCTAAAACTTCTTCCTTCCCCACTGCTATTCTATTTTAGAATATTTTAGTTCTATTTTAGAACTGGAATCTTGTGGAATATGAACTTTAGGAAAGCCTAGTCTAGGATGTGCTCACCAGGTTATGCCAAGAAATCTGGAGGACATTTACCTGGCCAGCTGACTGGAAGAGAACTGTATTTGTTCCCATTCCAAAAAAAAATAAGGTGACCCAACAGAGTGTGGAAATTATCAAATAATATCACTAATATCACATGCAATCAAGATTCTGCTCAAAAGCACTCCTCAGGAATAGAAGAACGGTAGGAGGTATCTCACTCCCTGATTTCAAATCCTACTACACTGCCGTAGTGGTAAAGACAGCATGATACTGGTACAATGACAGACACATAGATCAATGGAATCGAGTTGAGAATCCAGAGATCAACCCATCTATCTATGGTCAACTGATTTTTGACAAGGA
>NW_006400013.1:3167694-3177306 GCF_000299155.1 Elephantulus edwardii
AGTACCAGAGGAATGTCTATCTGTGTTTCATTGACTATGCAAAGACATTTGACTGTGTTGATCACAACAAACTGTGGTTAATCTTGAGAAGAATGGGAATCTGAGAACACTTCATTGTGTTCATGCGAAACCTATGCGTGGACAAAGCAAGAGAACACTGCATGGTTCAGGAATCAGAATCAAGGATGCATTTTAGCTCCGTACCTTTTCGTTTTATATGCAAAACAGATCATTTGGGAGGCTGGACTGTATGAGGAGGAATGTGGCATCAGTTTAGGAGAAGACGCATCAACAACCTGCATTATGCAGATGACACAGTCTTGCTTGCCGAAATTGAAGAGGACACGAGGCTTTTGCTATAGAAGGTGAAGGACTGTAGTCTTCAATAGGGATTGAAGCTCAACATCATAAAAACAAATATTCTTACCACTTGGCTGATCTGATCAGTGGCTTCATGATGTATGATGAAGAAATTGAGGTTGTTGATGAGTTCAACTTGCTTAGTTCCACAGTTGACACTCTTGATACCAGCTGTCAGGAAATCCAAAAAGACGAATTGCACTAGGAAAGTCTGCTGTCAGTGACTTCTCTAGAGTACTGAAGAGAAATGATGTCAGCCTGGAGACTAAGGTGTGCCTGATGCAGGCCATGGTCTTCATAAATATTGCTATGCATCTGAGATCTGGATGATAGAAGAAATATTGATGCCTTTGAGTTGTGGTGCTGGAGAAGTGTTGAACATACTGCAGACTGCCAGGAGAACAAACATGTCTGTCTGGGAGAGGTGAAACCAGGCTATTCCCTGGAGGCTCCATCTCACATACTTTAAGTAAGTGGCCAGGCGGGACCAGTCCCTTGGAAAGGGACATCATACTTGGAATGGCGGAGGGACAGTGTATGAGAGGATAGATTGACTCAGTGACTGGAGATGTGATTAAGTCTGTCAGAATCAATGAGACAGGCTCAGGATAGGGCAGATTTCAGAACTGTTATACATAGGGTCATCATGAGACACAGGCAAATCGATGGCACATAACAACAACAGCCTATGTCTTTCTTGGCGCAACCTGTTGAGTGTACCTAAGGTAGCGTCTGTCTGTTGAAATATGTTAATCAGTATGACATCAGTTTCCTTCAGAGCAGCTTGAATGTCCTCCTTCATCACCACTACAACTTTTTTTTAATTTTTAATACGTTTAATAATTTTTCTCTCCCCTTCAGTTTGATTTCAAGCTTCTAATCACTTGGGACTGCATTTTAATGGTTTTTTTTGTTTGTTTACTTGTCTGTTTTCTTTCCTTTTTCCTGATTTGTTTAAAAAATTTATTTTGTACTAGTTTACTTACAAAGTTTGTGTACATTGTTTTTATACATAAAATCATTCACATTTCCTTCACCTTCCATGTTTGTTTTTTTAATATAAACTTTTTGTTTTATAGTCTTTTACTTACAGAGTTTATATACATTGTTTTCACACCAGATCTTTCCCATTTTCTTACTCCATCTCTCCCTACAACCATCAAATTGTGCAACCCTATGATTACGCTCCCTCCATCCTCACCCCTGTGCACCCACCCTCGCCACTTAGATCTTTATACACATTTTACTAGTTAACTATTTCTACAATAATTTTCTTATACAATATTTGTCCTTATGGGACTGAGTTAGTTCACTTAGCATTATGGTCTCCAGTCTTCCCATGTTAGGTAGTGATTTACAAAATCATTGCTCTACACCATTGTCTCTTGATCATATGTTGTTTCATGGAATTCTTGTGTGTCAGCCAAATCTTTTTGGTATAGAGACTCTGTACTCCTTCCATCTTTTGATGCTTCCTGGGTCATTCAACATTCTGCAGCATCCTAAGTATTATAACTTGAGGCTTGAATTTGTTGTTCTTCAGAGTCTTCAGCTTAAGAAATGCTGAGCAAGTTCATCCATTTTGATTTTCCAACTACAGGTCTTTGCACATTTCACTGAAATACTTTGCTTTGTCTTCATGTGCTGCCCGTTGAAATCTTCTGTTCAGCTCCTTAACATCTTGATTTCTTCCCTTTGCTTTGGCTTCTTGGTGCCCTAGTGCAATATGCAGTCTCTTCTGACATCCATCTTGATCTTTTCTTCCTTCTCTGTCTTTGTAATGATGTTTTGCATTCTCCATGATGATATTCTTGATATCCTCCCCAGCTTACCTAGTCTTCTCTCATTAGTGTTCAAGGCCTCAAACCTGTTCCTGAGATGGTCTTTAAATTTAGGAGGGATATCGAATCCACCAGATGCTCTGCTGGAGAAGGAGGGGTAATCTCCTGTACCAGTAAGATTAGATTTGACAGTACACACACACACAAAATAATAAAAAAATTTTAAAAAAATTCAGGAAGGATAGACTCAAGGTCAAACTTTGGTTCTTTTGATTTTATTTAGCTTCACTTTGAACTTGCATATAAGTAGTTGATGATCTAATCCACAATCAGCCCCTGGCCTAGTTTTCACAGCTGGTATTGAGTTCCTCCAATGATTTTTCCCACATTTACAATCTGATTTGTAATCTGATTCCTCTGTAGGCTGTCAACTGAGGTCTGTGTGTATAGTTGCCATTTGTTTTTCTTATAAAATATATTTACAATGAATAAATCATTGATTGTAGAGAAGTCTATCATTCTGTCTCCAGCCTCATTTCTGTCACCAAGTTCATATTTGCTGACTACCAATCCTTGTTTTCCATTCCTAACTTTTGCATTCCAGTCACCTATTATTAGTGCATCCTGGCTGCATGTTCAGTCGATTTCCAGTTGAGTAGTTGGTCGAAGTCATCAGTTTCCTCCTCTTTGACTCTGGTTGATGGTGCATAAATTTGAATGATAGTGGTATTATATGCATACAGATGTTATCCTGTGACTCACAACATAATATTTCAAGCTAGAGATGGTCTTTTTGACTATGAATGTGACCCCATTTTTTCCCCTCAGCTTTTCATTTGCAAAATGGTAGATCGTATGATTGACTGATTTAGAATGTCCCATGCCAGTCCATTCGCTAATGCCTAGTATGTCAATATTCATGCCTTATATTTCTTCCTTAACAATCTCCAATTTTCCTACCAAGAAATCTGGAAGACAAACACCTGGCCAACTGACTGGAAGATATCTATATTTGTTCCCATTCCAAAAAAAGGTGACCTGACAGAGTGTGAAAATTATTGAAGTGTCATTATTATCACATACAAGCAAGATCCTGCTGAAAATTATCCAAAAACAACTGGAGCATAGTATCAGAAAACTGCCAGGTGTGCAGGCTGAGTTTAAAAGAGACCATGGCACTGAGGATATTATAGCCAAGGATAGATGGATCTAGATGAAAACAGAGTGCCAGAGGAGTGTTTATCTATGTTTCATTGACTATGCAAAGACATTTGACTGTGTGGATCACAACAAACTCTGGCTGACTCTGAGAAGAATGGGAATCCCAGAACACTTCATTATGCTTATGCAAAACCTATACGTGGACCAGGAAGCAGTTGTCAGAACAGAATAAGAAAACACTGCATGATTCAAAATCAGAGAAGTTGTTGTGCACCAAGGATGCATCCTAACTCCAGACCTTTTCAGTCAATATGCAGAACAGATCATCTGTGTGGCTGGACTCTATGAGGAGGAATGTGGTATCAGGATTGGAGGAAAACTCATCAACAACATGTGTTACACAGATGATACAGCCTTAGTTGCAGAAACTGAGGAGGACCTGAGAGATATGATACAGAGGGTCAAGGACTTCAGCCTTCAATATAGATTGAAGCTCAACATCAAGAAAACAAAGATTTTTACCACTGGACTGATTGGCAGCATCATGACAGACAGAGAAGAGATTGAGATTGTTAACAGCTTCAGCTTGCTTGGTTCCACAATCAACACTCTTGATACTAGCAGCCAGGAAATAAAAAGATAAATTGCATTGGGAAAATTTGCTGTCCGGGACCTCTCCAGAGCAATGATGTCAGTCTAGAGACTTAAGATGCACCTGATCTAGGCCATGGTATTTGCATCAGAGAGCTGGACAAGGACTAAGGATGGTAGTAGGAGGATTGATGACTTTGAGTTGTGTTGCTTAAGGAGAGTGCTACTGAGAGACCAAACAGGTTCATCCTGGAAAGGTGAAACTAGGCAGCTCTTTGGAGGCAAGGATCTTGAAGCTCTGTGTAACATACTTTGGGCATGTTGCAAGGAGGGACCAGTCTTTGGAGGGGGATATCGTGCTTGGGAGCATGGAGGGACTGCACAAGAGAGGAAGACCCTGAAGAAGATGGATTGACTGCGATAGTGTATCACAGAAAATGAAATTGGTTCAAGGTAGAGCAGGGTTCAGGGCTATTGTACATAGAGTTGCTGAGTCTCAAGTGACTCGACGGCACATAACAAGAGCAGCAACAACAATCTAGGTATAGGGAGCTATAGTGGCCTACTGTTAAGAGGCTACACTGCAATCCCAAAGGCATGCAATTCTAATCCACCCACTACTCTGCAGGAGAAGGATGGGCAGTGTCCTCCCATGCAGTTTTATTACCTCAGAAATTGCACTATAGGGTCAGTTATGGTTTGGTTCTGACTTGACAGTACACAACACATGCACAACAGCCTAGGTGTGACTAATGCATAGGGAATTTTGTTGCTAACCCAAAGACTGTACTTTTCTAGCAGTTTGACTCTACCAGCAGCCTTGTGGGAGAAAGATGAGTAATCTCTTGTGTGATTTCTAGCTTGGAGAACCCTGTGAAGGGTCAGCTATGAATTGGTTCTAGTTCAGTGACAATGACTTTAAATTTGACTCGAGGTATAGGGAGCTCTTGTGATCCATAGGGTGTTGTGCTGCTAACAGAAGGGCTGTATCTCTTGCTTTTTTAATCCACCAGCTGCAACTGGAGAAATATGGCCAGCCTTTTTAAATTGTGATTTACAGACAGAAACCAAATGGAGGGTGACCATAATCCCATCTCACTTGTTGGTAGTGAGTTAGAGTATAGGTTTATTTGGCGTTTCTTTATCATCATAGCTAAGTTCACTGAGCAAGACTAAGCACCCATTAAACATCCCTGACCATCTTTACACTATGCCCATTTTCCATCACCTAGCTGATTGCTTTTTTTCCAAAAACAAATGTGGATTTAGTAGTTTTTTAATTTCAACTGAAACTAACCTCCTATGTGACTTGGAACAGTTTTTACTTCTTCATCCTGATCCTATCCTTTTCCTTCTCTAAAGCAGCACAGTAATTTACTTCTGACCTCACATTCTTGGCCTTTGTTTGGTAAGTTAAAATACACTAAGCATTCATTAATTTTTGGCCTTGTGTGATCATTTACTGCTCTGAAAACAAAACAAAACAACCAACAACACAAAAAAACAATAACAAAAGTTTTCTAATGGTTATTTTAAAATCCAATGCACTATGCTACGTTAGTGCCTTAAAACATATGTTTTTAAAATATTTTCCCCTGAGGTAAGAATTTGTCTTTCCTTTTATCTTCTAAGTCTGGTATTGCTGGCATGACTGATTTGTGTCAGAAAAGAAAAAAATCTCAATAGGCCTTTTAGCCTTCTTGAGTAATGGCATGGAATCAAGTAGGCTAGGCAGGAGTGTTGTAGAAAATGTTGTGGGCTCATCTCAGGAAAGCAAGGTAGAGAACCACCTAGTTAAAGCTTCTCTTGTATTCTGGAAGGAGCTCATGTGTGCATTTTTTCTACCAGCAGCAGATGTAAGCTCTCTAAAAACAGCAGGGAGGATGTTGACTACAACAATGCATCAAGGCTGTGGTTTGTAACCTCAATAGTAAAGCAGTTAAACTTTTTTTAAAAAAAAAAAAACAAAGACATTTTGATTGCCAAATCCATAACCATTAGCAACTGTGGTTGTGAGCAGTTTTTTAGACCTAACAAGTTTTCAAACAAAAAGTTGGTGGTTTTTGTTTCTGTGTGTCTGTGTTGTGTTTGTACATGCTATTTATATCCCTGCCTTCAATAGCAAATCTGATTTGTCTGAAATCTCCAAGGCCATTGATTAATTCTCTTTTTTCTGAACGAAATCCATTCCTCTCCTGCCAGCATACTTTAGTCTGCTTGTTCTTAAGGCTTTTATAACAACCAAAATGGAGTGTCTTAAAAAAGTTAGGCTGAGGGAGTCCACTTCTGGGAGCCAATATCCTGTCATTGACATCAACAATAGAATTGCAGTCTTCTAAAAGGGAAGAGAGTGTTACTTGTTCCTTCTTTTGTAAAAGGATCCCAGCAACATAGGTCTTCAGGAAAATTAATATAGCATTTTGTATGAAAATTTTTGGCTTCTGTTACCAGTAGATTATTTGGGAGTCTGAGAGGTGAGAAATTGGAGAAGGAAGTACTTTTCACTAAACAACTGGCCTCAAAGATGCAAAGTCCCCAGATTTTCTTTTAAAATGTTTTCTTTCTCTTTTCTGCTGGGAAAATAGAAATATAAAGGAGTTCTAAGATAACTCTGCAGGAAGTTAACAATGCTAACTCAAAGGCTAGAAGACTTTTTTTTCCAAATCTTCCTGTATGGAGAAAAATGGGTGGTTTCCTGTTAAGTTTTACAGCCTTGGGAATTCCTTGGAGAGTCACTATTCATTAACCATCTGACTCAGTGGCAGTGAGTTTGAGAAGAGATCCCAAGATGGTACAGAGTTTCTGAAGATGGTGTAAGATCACTGTGTTTCATTCTGTTGTACATGGAACTACCAAAAGATTGGGCCGATTCAGTGACACTTAATAAAAAAGATCCTGATGATTGTATTGGAAATCCAAGAGAGAAACTGTATGCCTGCAAAAACTAGCGTAACGTAACCCTCTTTAAAATCGCAGCTTATCCAAGTGAGACAGTGTTGTAACGTTAGAGTTATCATGAAGACTAGAACATACACCAGAATGCCCAAGTTAGACAAACTGTCTTGAGTTATTTGTAGCTTGAGTGTCAAGTACTTACTTAAAGACAATTTAAGACACAACCTTGTACGTTACCAAAAAAAAAAAAAAATCTGGACAGTATTTTGCTTTCTGCTTTATTTATCCTGAAGAAAGGAGGGTAATATTGCCACTTTTCCATGTTATCCTAAATAATTTCTTTTCATCTGAAAATGAACATGAAATTCCTAATCTAATGTGTTTATTTATGAATAAATATTTGAGTATCTACTATAAGTCAGATAATGACCTAAACACTTAAAGGAAACAGGAACACTTAAAGGAACAGGTAAATCTGCCATGGGTTCTGGCCACAGATGATAAAAGACCATGTGGAAGATATGCATGTAAACAACCAAATGCAGAACAAAAAGCAAAGATAAGCTGTCTTCAAAAAAAGTTAAGATTTTCTCTAAGGGATTGAAAAGAGGAATAGATTGCTTCCAGCCGGGAGGGGTTACAAAAGACTTTATTAGGAAAATTATTTTTGTCCTAAACATAGAGGAGTGAACAGAACAAAAGACTCAAGGAAACAATCCAAATGAATACAAGTGGACAAGGAACTCTGCTTGCACAGCTGATAGTGTGTTACTCTGCTAACTGGAAAGTTAGTTGTTCAAAAGAAGTAGACCTGTCTGCAATTTGAAACAAAATTTACCAGACAGAAACTGAGAAAAAGATAAAAATTAAAATTCATATAAAAAGACTAGAATTACTAATCTAATAGAGACTGTTGGAACCCCAAGACAATGGCCCTTGGATACCCTACTAATTTAGAACAGAAGCCACTCATGGAGCTCACCTAACAACTTGAAACATAAACCTATTAAGTGAACAGTAATAACACGTGAGAGGATAATCAACTATCTGAGAACTTTTTGTTATTACTGTTGTTGGGTGCCTTTGGAACTGACTCATAGCTGACCCTCCAGTGGGTGTTCAGTAAATCTCTGAGAGGAGACTGCCCATCTTTCTCCCACAGAGCAGCTAGCTGGTGGATTAAAACTTCGAGCCTTTGAGTTGCAATGCAACTCCTTAGTATGAGGTCACTAAAACTCCCTAAGTGAGAAACAAACAGTAGGTTTTACCCAAAGCAGTTAAGTCAGGGAGAGACAGAAGTCTGGGTAAATGGAAATAGGAAATTCTAGGTAAAATGTGAAGATTTCAAACAGTGTCACCAATTTAATCTATGTGAACTGCTGAGTGAGAACCTTATTTGCTTTTTTTTTTTTTTACTCTTTTCTCACCGCCTGGGTCCACCACCCGGCCGCTCACCTGCCCTCGCCCCGGCCTCTCGAATCTTTTCTATTTTTTTTTAAAATATTTTTTTATTATTTTGAGTTTTATTCCATATTTTTCTCTAGGCCCTCCTATTGTGATCCCTTTCAAAGTAGTTGGTAATGATAGCTCACACCATCTAGTTCTTTTGTTCTAAGGATACATAGACAGACATACAAACCAAACAGGAGCGGGAATGTGAATGGGATTATACTCATGAATATACATAGATTTGACAGAAGGTATCTTTACATATTTATATATACTGAAAATATATCCATGAAGAACATACACGGGGCAAGGTTATTAAAACATCTTAGCCAAACCAAACAACTTGAGGGACCATAGTCTTGGGGAACATCAGGTCAATTAATACACTATAGTCCACAAAGACAACGTTCTCATTGTACTTTGATAAGCAACAAGCAAAACCTTAAAAACTTGTAAATGCCTTTCCAGCCTCCATCGTGAAGTTGATGCCAAGAAGAACCAGATTGCCATATATGAACTCCTTTTTAAGGAGGGGGTGATGGTGGTTGAGAAAAATGTCCATGTCAAAGCACCATAAACTGGCAGATGAAAATGTGCCGAACCTTCATGTTATGAAGGCCATGCAGCCTTTCAAGTCAAGGCTGTGTGAAGGAACAGTTCACCTGGAGACATTTCTACTGGTACCTTATCAACTAGGGTATCCAATATCAGTGTGATTATTTCCACCTGCCCCCTGAGATTGTGCCCGCCACCTTGCATCACAGCTGTCCTGAGACTGGCAGGCCACGACCTAAAGGTCTGGAAAGTGAATGGCCTGCAAGACTGACCTGAGAGGAATCTGACAGAGATACATACAGACAGGCTGACAAGAAACCTGAGACTGAGGCTGGGTCAGCACCTGAATTCCAGTTTAGAAGCGGATTTGGTCATGGATGCGGTTAGCTACTCTTCAGTAGTTGTAGGGAATTGTTTGGTGTTGAATAAACATGTAGCCAGAAAAACTAAAAAACCAAAACCAAACAAAAAACTTTGTAAATGGCTAAGATGTTAGAACTATTAGTTTCTCCTCATCTGGAGCAACAAAAAGTGAAGAAAAGCAAAGACACAGAAGCAACTAGTTTAAAGGACAAATGGACCATGTGATGCTAGTATCTACAACCTTGAGACTAAAGGAGCTAGATGGTATATTATTTTCTAATATAACAATTCTAAGAGCAAGGCTTTTTTTAAGAAATGAAGGAATTTAAAGTTCAGAGAATATAAGGCTAAGAGAGTTAAAATAACTTGCATACATAATGGCAGGTCAGTAAATGGTAGAACTGGTATGATTCAATCTTCCTGCTTTAAGTGATAGAAAAGCATATTGCGTGATAGG
>NW_006400013.1:3177481-3188173 GCF_000299155.1 Elephantulus edwardii
GTTCATTAAAACTAATAAAATTTAATAATAATTAAAAAAAAGGAAAAGCATATTGCACAAAGAGGAAGTTAATGTGAGCAAAAGCTCCGAGGTGGTAAGTTACAGGCTTGTATGCACACATGTACTTGACTGCTAGCTGACAAGTGGAAAAATTGAACTCACCCAGAGGTACCTTGGCAGTTAGGCCACACCCTTGAAAACCCTATGAAGCCATGGGATCACCAAGGGTTGGAAGTGACTCAAGTTCAACTGACAGCAATAATGTAGAGTAGTGGCAAAACAGCTTGTTCAGAGATGAGCATGAATGGAGATGAACAGGATTCAAACAAGAATGAAAAGGTTTGTTATAGTTTGAGCTTTAAATGATAAGCAATGGTGTTGGGACCTTTTTCTGTTGTCAGTTATGGAATGACAGGACAGGTGTATTAGCGGTTTTTATATAGAATAACATGAGTAGGCTCTTGATTGAGGAAGACACATCTGGCAGTAATGTGGAAAATGCCTTGAGAGGACAGAGAGAAACTGAAGGTAGGAAAACTAGTGAGAATGCAATTCAGAGTTGAGATATCATAAAAATGAGAATAAAGGCAGTAAAATTGGAGAAGAGAGGGACAGATGCTAGAGGTTTTAAGTGGATAGAATCAGTTGCTTGATGTGATAGTACTATTATTTAAAATAGAGCATTCACGGGGCTGCACCAGCTGGAGGACCTGCTCCCACGACTGCTGCTGCTCCAGTTGAGGAGAAGAAAGTGGAAGCAAAGAAAGAAGAATCTGAAGAGTCTGATGATGACATGGGATTTAGTCTTTTTGACTAAACTCCTTTTGTGACATGTTCAATAAAAAATCCTGAACTCTTAAAAAAAATAAAATAAAATAGAGCATTCAAAAGGATTCAAAGAAAATAGAGTAAACCAACTCTTAGTGAAAAAAAGAGGTCTGCTTCATGTAAAAGGAAGCTGCTATAACCTTGTTATCATCTTACAATCTGTTCATGGTTTCTTAGTTCATTACCTGATGCTGGGTGAACCAGATGGCAATTATCTCCCAGTTTTATTGCTCAGAATATTATAAACTCCCTGTCCTTGGGTCAATCTAATTTTTAGTAATCCTCCATTTGGTTTCTAAGGACCAGAAATTGAGGGTTTTACAAAGACAGTTCATGCCCTTTATTGTAGGGCCTCCTCTCAAGCCTACTTGATGAGAACAGGATTATTGATGTATGAGAAAATGAATGAACAAAACATACTAACTCAGCTTGGCTGGAGGACCAAAGAAAATTTTACCAAGGCAAGTACTGAAAAAAGCAAAACTGAACAACTTCTATTTTCCTCAATATACCATTCTGTATCATGTTTCTATACTCTAAGAGAGCACCTATTTATCTTTTAAACAACTCAGATGCCGCCCTTTCTGTAGATTCTTTTCAGACCTGAACCCATTTGTTCTCAGATACGTTACTCAAAGGGGCTACTGTGTTCATACTTCTATAAATAATATTTTTCACTTTTCTTCTTCTTGACAATTATATCTTAATATGTAGTTCCTTTAGGTTACCTTATGTCTGTTTTATTGATGTATGTATCTCCAGTGTCTTACCATATAATCTGGCACATAATATGCATCCAATAAATGATCATGATACATAGAGAGGAGGCAATGGTTGGCGTACACAAAACCTTAAATGTCGTGTGAAGAAATTTAAATTTTATTCTCAAGTAATCTTTTTTGGGGGGATTATTTATTTTTTTAATATTTTTTTATTTTAATGGATTGTAATGAAAGTTTATAGAAAAGTTGGATTTTCGTTTATTCACTATTACAATTTCCCCCCCTTTCCCTCCCTCAGTTCACTTTCTTCTTTTTTTAACTATTCATTCATTGTTACCACAATTACTTTTATGCGCAATTATCTTTCTCCTCCCCCCTCCTCCTCTTTGCAGTGTACCTCTTATTCTGGGCTATTGTCATATGTATAATACCTAATCTTATATTCCTTCCTTCATCTGTTTCATTTTCATTTATTTATTATTTCATTATCTACCCACTCTTATCCTACTCTCCTCCCAATCACCCATGTCAGTCCTGCTTTAAAACAGTGATACCATGCAGTATTTGTCCTTTTGTGACGTGAATATTTTGTTCACTGTAATGTCCTCCTGGGTCACCTATGTTGTGTAATGTTTTATGAGTGCACTGTTTTTCAGTGCTGTGTAGTATTCCAGTGTATGATTATATCATAGTTTTTCTATCCATTTGTTTATTGCTGGGCAGTTGGTTGCTTCCATCCCTTTGGTATTGTGAATAATGCAGCAGTAAACATGGATGTGCATACATCTGTTTGGATGGTGGTTCTAGTTTCTGTTTAGGGTATATTCCTAGTAGAGGCAACGCTGGGTCAAGTTGTATTTCTTGTGTGTGTGTGTGTGTGTGTGTGTGTGTACCATTGAATCAGATCTGACTGGCACAGGAGGAGATTGCCCCTCCTTCTCCAGTGGAGCATCTGGTGGATTCTATTTCTAACTTTTTGAGAATGTGCCAAAATGCCTTCCATAGAGGTTGCACCATTTAAACTCTCACCAGCAGTGAATAAGGGTTCCAATCTCTCCACAACATCACCATTATTTGTTGTTTGCTGTTTTGTTGAATTTTGTAGTTGTTTTTATTTGCATCTCTTTGATAGTTAGAGATTTTGAATATTTCTTGATTTGTGTGTTTGCCATCTGAATGTCTTCTTTAGTGAAGTATCTGTTCATAGCCTGTGCTAATTATGCAACTGGGTTGTTTGCCTTTTTCTTGTTGAGGTGCTGGAGTATTCTCTGAATTTTAGATAGGGGTCCCTAATCAGATAGGTCATTACCGTTTTTTTTTTTCTTACTTTGTCTTCCCACGCTGCCTTTTGAAATCTTCTGTTCAGCTCTGTAATATCTTGAATTCTTTCCTCTGCTTTGGCTTCTCTGCAATCTAGTACAATATTCAGAGTCTCTTCTGACATCCATTTTGGTCTTCTTCCTCCTCTGTCTTATTCTCCCTGGCTCTTTAAATAGATGATTTGCCCACGCTTGACTATTTCAGAGGAGCTGTGGTGGTGTATTCCTTAGCATGTTGTGGTGCTAACCAAATCCCTGTGTTATTCCAACCTATCAGAGACTCTGAGGCCGAAAGATGGTGATTTTCTTTCTGGTAATGTTTACAGCCTCAAACACTTGATAGTGTGTTGCTATGAGTAATGAGTTTGAGACTATAATTACCAAATATTTTTTCCCAGTCTGTGGGCTTTCCTTTTTACCCAGTTGGAGAAGTTTTTTGATGTATGTTGGGATTCATCTATTTTGTTCTCTCCTTGTTATAGGTTTTTCCTTATGCTTGAAAGACTGTTCATATTATGAATTAGGGCTTCTAGAGCTCTTCCAAGCTTTTCTTTGATGAAGTTTATAGTCTTTGGTTTTACTCCTCAAGTAATGTAATCTTAAGGAGATTGTCCTGGAGTCCAGAAGGAAGGTTAAATTGGATGAGGCAAGCTTAAGAACTGGGAGATAATTTAGAATATCCTAGTGATTGTCCAGATGAGGCATGATGAAGGCTGTAGCAATACTGTAGCAGTTATCAAGAGAGGAAATGTTTGGGAGGTAAAGTGTACAGAACTTAGTGATTAGACGTGAGAAATGAAAGAAAGAATTCTAGAATAAACTCAGGTTTCTGCCTCAGGTACTGTTATTTAAAATCAGGTGTATACAGGGTTAGAAGAAAGGTCTCTAGGTGTACTTCAGAAAAATTGGCCACTGAAAACCCGATGGAACAAAGTTCTACTATGACATGTGTTGGGATCAACAGCAACTGGTTTGAATTTTTTTAAAACCAAAGAAGAAATTTTTCTTTTGGTGATTGTAATATCTTCATTTTGAAAATTTTCTTTTAAGCTAAATAAGTTTAAAATATGTGAGATGTGGCAAAGACAGCCGCCTATCTTATAACAGTAAAGAGGAGAAAAAACCCTGAATTCAGTAAAGAAGGACTCTGTAGTGTCTCCCTAATTATCATGACTCAGTTTTTTTGTGATTTTCATTTGGACATCTAAAAAAGTCCTGCATTTAATTATTTTTATTCTAGAAGACATGTTATATGATGGAAGAATATTGTTGATATTATCCTTAGTAATGGTTTTACTTCAATATATTAAATGATGCCAAAGAATCCTCAGGAATAGTTGTGTTCAGTAGAATCAGCCCAGCTATTAGGAAAGTAAACTTTAAAATTGGCACAGCCTTTAACTCAAGATGAGTTTTAGGCTTTGTGAGAATTTAGTACAAAGGTACACTTCAAAGGCTGATGACCTGACAAGTAGTATCTTAATTAAGAGTAATTTACTTTTGGTTCTCTTTATTTCAAATTAGAGTGAAAACATGCTATCTTGAGTGGTTGATTCTCATTTGTGTCTTAAAGTGCCAGGCAATGTTTTAAGGTTAGCTTTGGAGAAAATCTACTTGTTCAAGTTCTTCCCAACAGAAAATTCTAAAGAATGTGTAAAATTGCAGGGGGAATTTTTCTGAGCAGCATGTTGTTGTTAGGTGCTGTTGAGTCGTCTGTGACTCATATCAACCCTTTGTATAACAGCTCTGAACCATGCCCTATCCTGAGCCAATCTCATCATCTCCAACAGACCAGTCCCATTTCTCCAGTCACTGAGTCAATCCATCTCATCCTGGGTTTTCTTCTTCTGCACTGTCCCTCCATCCTTCTGAGCATGGTATTCGTTTCCAAGGACTGATCTCTCCTGGCCACGTGCCCAAAGTATGTGAGATGGATCTTCATAATTCTTGCCTCCATGGAGCAGTTTGGTTTCAGCCTCTCCAACTGTTTGCTCTCCTGGCAGTCCACAGTATGTTCAATACTCTTCTCTCCAGCACCACAATTCAAAGGCATCACTCCTTCTATCATCCTTAATCACGGTCCACCTTTCAGATGCACAGAAAGTAATTGCAAAACCATGACCTATCTCAGGTGCACCTTAGTCTCCAGACTGACATCATTGCTCTTCAGTACTCTAGCGAGGTCCCTGGCAGCAGATTTTTCCAATGCAATTCATCTTTTGATTTCCTGGAATGTGATAAATCAATGTTTTATGCCTTTAATGGAATTATGATAAAGGAATAAATGGATAGATAGTAAAGATAGAATCCATTAGCTGTACATCTCTTGTTCCTTATTCTTTTTACCAGAAGATTTTTGAATTGCCTCTCTAGCATTGAGCTAGTAATCACTGCCCCTGATACTAGAAACATGACGTGAATTGGGTACTTGTACATGGGAGTTCAACTGTCCAACTTTAGACCAC
Organism: Elephantulus edwardii; assembly: GCF_000299155.1. NCBI lineage: Eukaryota > Metazoa > Chordata > Mammalia > Macroscelidea > Macroscelididae > Elephantulus > Elephantulus edwardii. Next base: position 3,182,816 of record NW_006400013.1, read on the forward strand.
ATGGAATGATCATCCCTAATAAAATATACAGTAGTCATCTGGTCAAACTATCATGATTAGTTAGTTACTCTAATGTAACAAGTATAATGGGGCCTGAAGGTTGGTTAGGAGTCCTGATGGTGGAGTGATTAAGGAATTCAACTACTGCCCAACAGGTTGGCAGTTTGAATCTGCCCGGCACTCCACCTGAGAAAGATGAGAATCGGCTTCCAGAAACATTTGCAGCTTTGGAAACTCCATAGGCAAATCTGAATGAAGTAGACTGTGGGTTTGAAGGTGCTGATTTATGTTGTGAACACCTTGAATTACTTTAAAAGAAGATGTAAATGAGAGGTATTTATCTGAAACATCATTGTTTTCATATGGTTCTTTGGATCTGTTATGCTTTTGTGACTTTATAAGACTTATTTCTTCTCTCTTTCTAAATATTATCTCCTCAATCTATTTATTTTTTTATTATTTTTTTTATTTTATTATTTGTGTGTGTGTGTACCGTCAAATCAGATCTGACTGATACAGGAGGAGATTGTCCCTCCTTCCTCGGCAGAGCATCTGGTGGATTTGAACCCTGCGCCTCTGTGATTGCAGTGCAGCTTCTTGCCACTAGGCCACCAGAGCTCCCCTAATCTCCTCAATCTATTTAGAGTTCGTTTTCAGCTTTCTAAATTTCAGAGCCCAGTATCTTGTCCTATTTAGTTCTCCAAAGTTCAAGCCAAGAAAACCTATAGTAAATAAATGTTAGTCTTCTAGAGAAGGGTGTAAGTGGTTTGAGGATTTGCTGTAAAGAGTAACATAATTTAGGATTATTCCTAAGTAGAAGCTTGCAGAGTTAAAAAAAGTGCCCACTTGGCCCTGAATCAGTAGTTGTTACTGAAAACTACTAGAAAAACATCCCTCCCCAAAGGAAATAGCAAAAGAAATGTTTTCTAGATGACTGATGAACAATTTTCCTCTGGGGAAAAGAAAATGGTTGTTTTGTAGTTAATTACCTGTTATGTTAGACAGCAGTGAAACTTATGAGGCATGAAAAAAAGAGTAGGCTCACCTACTCCACTTGTCAGGCTGGAAAACCAGGTGACTGAAGTCACGTTGTTGTGGGCAGGAACAGCAACAACTTTCTGAGGAGTCGCACTGGCTTTGAGTAGCTGCTGTGTGTTGCAGTTGATAGAACCTTTTCTCCCTAACTTGTTTGTTATTTCAGTGACCCTTTTAATGAGGCATCCTCTGTCTAGGTTGTCAGAGTTTTTCAATATTCTTCACAAATGTAAACTTCAGCTCATCCCCCTTTCTCTTCTTTTGCTGTTGTTACGGGTCAACTGATTTTTGGTTTTGACTCAGTTGGAAGGTTCCTTTCTTGTAATCCCCTCTTCCTGAGTTGTACATGTGCTGTGTACTTAGTATTCAGGCCCACTTGCACAGATTATATTCTCTTGGGAATACTGAAGTTCTGCAAACTGACTTTGCTTCAGTGCATTTTACCAGGAGAAAGAATTATTCTTTATCTTGCTTTAAATTTTCTTTTTAAAAACATTTAGCCTTGCATTTATTCTGCCTGAGTTGCTTTTGTTTTCATCTCTGAGTACAGTGTTGGTGGTGGTAATTGTTAGATGCCATCAAGTCAACTCCAATTTACAACAGCTCTGTGTTACCTGATCCTGCATCATCCTCACAATCTCAGCTCTGTCTAAACCCATTGTTTCAATTATTGTATTAATCCCACTCATTGAGGGTCTTCATGTCCTTCACTGACCTTCCCCTTTTCCAAGAATGATGGCCTCATTCAAGGGCATCCTTCCTGATGGCATATCCAAAGTATGTGAGATGAAATCTCAACCATACTTCTTGCCTCTAAGGAGCGTCCTGGTTGCACTTCTTCCAAGACAGATTTACTCTTATATTTAAGCAGTACATGCTATATATTTCTTACCAACACCACGATTCAAATGCATCGATTCTTCTTCAGTCTTCTTTATTCATTGTCCAATTTTCCCGTGCCTGTGAAGCAATTGAAATACTATGGCTTGGGTCAGACACACCTTAATGTTTAAATTAATATTTTTGTTTCAGAGAGGTCCTTGACAGCACATTTGCTCAGAGTAACACATCTTTTGCTTTTGTGACTGCTGCTACTTTGAGTGTTGATTGAGAATCCAGGTAAAATGAAATCCTTAACAATTTCACTCTTTTCTCCATTTATCATGATGTTGCCTATTGGTTCAGTTGGGAGGGGTTTTATTTAGGCTGAGGTATAATGCATGCTGATAGCTGTTGTAGTCTTTGATATTCTTCAGGAAGTTTCACTTTCACCAAGTATAAAGCAGGTTGTTGATGAGTCTTCTTTACTCCTAATGCTGAATTCTTCCTCAAATAATTTAGCTTCTCAGATTGTTTTGTCAGCATACAAACTGAATAAGTATGGAGAAAGGACCCAACTCTAATACATACCTTTCCTGATTTTAAAGCAGACAGTGTTCTCGTTTTCTGTTCAAACTACTGTTTTCTGTTGGCTACTTCTTGGTTCATGTACAGGTTCTGCATGAGTACAGTAATTGTTATGGAATGCCCATTCTTCTCAATGTAAGCCATAATTTATTATGATCCACACAGTCAAATGCCTTTGCATAGTCAATAAAACACAAGTAAATATCTCTCATATTCTGTGCTTTCAGCCAAGACTCATCTGACATCAACAGTGATATCCCTAAGACCATATAGTCTTTTCTGAATTCATCTTTAATTTTTAGCAGTTCTCTGTGCATGTAATGCTCCAACTATTTTTAAATACTATTGAGCAAGATTTTACTCATATGTGATATCAATGATAAGGTTTGATAATTCTGTTAGGGTCACCTTTTTTCTGTATTCTTTTAGATCACTTTTTTTATGGGCATAAATATGAGTCTCTTCCAGTCCATTGGTCTGGAGGTAGCTGTCCTCCAAATTTCTTGACATACACTAGTGAGCATATCAAGGGCTGCATGTACTTGCTGAAACACATTTATTGCTATTTCATCAATTTCTGGAGCCTAATTTTTTGCCAATACCTTCAGTGAAGCTTGGACTTCTTCCTCAAGTACCATTTGTTCTTGATCATACGCTATGTCCTGAAATGATGCACTGCCATCCAATTTTTTTATACTGTGGCTATGTGTAGTCCTTCTCCTTTCTTTTGATACTTTCTGCATTTTTCAATATATTGTCCATAGAATCCTTCAGTATTGCCACTTGAAGCTTGAATTTTTCTTTCAGCTTGAGAAATGTTACATGTGTTTTTCCCATTTGGTTTTCTAACTCCAGGTCTTTGCACATTTCATTTGCTTTGTCTTCTTGAATTACCTTTGAAATCTTCTGTTCAACTCTTGCATTTCATCATTTTAGTGTTAGCCTAAAAGTGAGGAGACTGTGGCATTGTTGTGGAGAAGCTTTGTGCAGTTGTGGTGACCAGAGTTAAAGGTTTTGCTGTTCTTATCAGATACTTGAAGGAGAAGTTGACTTGTAACTACTCTGAGGCAAACCTTGCTGGATGATTGAGGAAACCAGAGGTTTTTGGAATTTGTGTTGCTGAATTGAACTGGAACTTTTACTAATTAAAGAATTGAGCCTTGAAACTACTAGACTAAACTTGGACTTGTATTTTGAGATATTCTTTGCCTCCCTCGTTCTCCAACTTACTTCCCTAATTAACACCGTATTCAGTACCACAACTGTGAGGCTATGAGTCAACAATGAACAAACGAACTTCTCACTGCTGGTAGGAATCTGAAGGCACCTTGGGGCAGAGTTATTGTCTCTATCTGCTTTATGCTCTGGGGTGGTGAGAGGCTGTGCTATTCTCACTCCCTCAGGCCCTTTCAGAGAGATGCTCATGGCCCTGTTCCCCCATGTCCAGTTTTCTTCCCTTCAGTCATTTTTTTGCCCTCGCTTCTATTCAAGAGCAAACTTCAGAATCTGTTCTTTATTTCATGTCTTATTGACCTTTTGCTTTTTTAATTTATGATGTCCTTGATGTCATCCTATAACTTGTCTGCTCATTTGTGTTCAGTGCATCAAATCTATTCTTGGATGGTTTTAAAATTCAAGTGGGATAAACTCAAGGCTTTATTTTTTTTGTTTTCATGGGCTTGTTTTTATTTTCTTCAGTTTCAGTTTGAACTTGCATATGAGCAACTGATAGTCTGTTCTGCAATCAGCCTCTGTCCACATTCTGATAATGTCGATTTTTTCCCCCAGTCATCTTTATATACAGGTATAGTCAATTTGATTCCTATGTATTCTGTCAACTCCCTGTAAAATGGATTAGCAGTAAATAAATCATTGATTGTACAACATTTTATCATGTGATCTCATTCTGACACCAAGGACATTATTTCCCAACTTTTGCATTCCAGTCACCAATTATTATTTATACAACTGATTGGATGTTCAGTCACTTTCAAACAACACAAGTTGGCAGAAATCTTCCATTTCTTCATCTTCAGTTTTAGTGGGTGGTGTATATATTTGAGTAATAGTCTTATTAACAAATTTCCTTGTATGTGTGTGGATATTATCCTATCACTGACAGCATTGCACTTCAGAACAGATCTTAAAATGTTCCATTTTTACAAAAACTGTGACATCATTCTTCTTCAATTTGTCATTCCCAAAATAGTGGCTGTCGCACATTTTCCTCCCTACCCGTCCCCCAGTTTGCTTTTCTCTTTAAAAAAATTTATTGTTAACAAAAAAATTTAGTTGTTGCACGTTGTGCAACAATTAATAAATACAAATCCAAGTTTTCTGTAAACTTTCATTAAAATATAAAAACAATAATAAAACAAAAAATACTAGAACCTTTTATTTTCTAAAAAAAAAAAACCCAACACAACAAAACATAGCTTGTTCTTAAAAAAACAAACAAAACCAACTACTACCCAACAAAATACAAGCTGTCTGGTTTAAAATGGCTAATACTAGTCCATTTAAGCTCACTAATTCCTAGGATTAGGGAATGCTGGTAGCTTAGTGGTAAGAAGTTGTGTTTCCACCCCAAAGAGATGTGGTTTAAGTACTCCCGCTGCTCTGTGGGAGAAAGATGGACAGTCTTCTTCCATGAAATTTATTGCCTCTGAAAACCCACTGGAGGACCAGCTATGAGTTGGTTTTGACTCAACAATACATAACAACGCCTAGGATAAGGGTATCAATTTTATATATCCCTTTTAATTTTTTACAACTACCAGTATTTGTTCCTATCCCAAAGAAAGGTGACCCAACAGATTGTGGAAACTACAGAACAATCTCACTGATTTCACATGCAAGCAAGATTTTACTGAAGATTATCCAAAAACGACTGGAACAGCACATCAACAGAGAACT
>NW_006400013.1:3189253-3196550 GCF_000299155.1 Elephantulus edwardii
AGGATGGGAGTGTCAGAGACAGTGCAATTGGCACAGGACAGAGCAGAGTTTAGGGCTGTTGTACATAGGGTCACTATGAGTCGCAAGCGACTCGACGGCACATAACAACAACAACCAGTATTCCAAGATTAATAGTTTGTACATCCTGCATTCCATTTACTGATGGATGTTTGCAACTGTTTTTCCTCATTTTTAATTTTGCAATATCAGCACATAAGGTCTTTGGATGAAAGCTTTATTCTATCTGTGTCATTATGGTAGCTCCACTTTGAGGAGGCAACACTTCCCAGTCATATGTTGGTAAATGATGTGGAAAAATATAAGATAGGAAGGGAAAATTTAGAGTGCTAGCTTTGTGGAGAAACTGGTATTCTCCTTTTTTAATTGAGTGGTCAAGGAAGACTCTCTGACATTGATTGACATTTGAACAGAGTACTTTCTACTCTGTCTCTGTGGTAGCTCTCTTGTGGTAGATTTGCACTGCCATCCCAAAGGCAATTGGTCCAAGTCCACGAGCTAGAAAATGAGTGGTTTCCTCCCATGTGGTTTACAGTCTCTAAAAACCTGCTGGAGGATCAGCTGTGACTCATTGTTGATTCAATGACATATACAGCAGCCTTTCTGATGGATTTATCTTCTGACACTCTATCAGGCACTATTCTGCTATTGACAGGGCTTTTGAGAGCTCTTTATTTCAGAAGTGGATGGCCAGTCTTACTTCTTAGACTGAAAGCTTCACTGAAAACTGTACACCATGGGTGACCCTGCTGATATTTGGCATTTTGGTGCCATAGGTTCTAGCGTCATAGCAATGCACAAACCAAGCACCATATGGCAAACTGGGAGATGAGTTTTGGAGTTCAATGGTAGTGCTTGGAAAAAGAATTTTGCTTTGGATTTGAAATTGGTACTTGGATTTGAGATTCAGTGGGAAAGTTTCTTTTAATATTTACCTTTAGCATACTTAAATATCTATGAAACCTCTTGTATATTGTATAATTTAATGAATTTATTGATCTCTAGCATACTTAGATGTCTATGAAACAAACCTCTTATGTATTGTATAATTTAATGAATTTATTGTTTCTCTATTTTCCCATAATTTGATATTTTCTTAACTCTGGTAAGAAAATATTTGTGGGGACTGCCCATTTTTTGTGAGTAGTTTTAATCAAATATAGGAGTTTTGGCCACTCACTAAGGAGTCCTGGTGGCTTATCTGGCCGCTAGCTGAAAGGTCGGCAGGTCAAGTCTGCCAGCCGCTCCTCAGGAGAAGAATAGGCAGTTGCTCATATAAAGATACAATCTCGGAGTCTCTATAGAAGGATGCTGTAAGTCAGATGTGACTTGAAAGCAGTGGGTTTTGGTTTGACATAAAAATTTTCATTTACTTTATGGGATATAAGGAGTCTTTACTCATTGCTTTCAAGTTGGAGCCTACTCATATGGTTTTCCAGAGGCTGTAAATCGCATGGGAGCAGATTGCCCATTTTCTCCTGAGAAGTTAATGGTAGATTTGAACTTGAGAGGCACTGCCTTTGGGTTAAGAGTACAACTCTCTACAGACTACATTACCAGAGCTTCCGGTAATAAAAAGTAGTGCCTTCTTTTCTAGAGGCATATCGTTAAGAGTGTCCATTTCTCAGCATGCGAATATTTGTTGTTGTTCTTGTTAGGTGCCCTCAAGTTGACCATGACTCATAGTCCCCCTATGAACAATGGATCCAAACCTTCCCTATTCTGTGCCATCATTATCATCCCTGATACACTTGAGCCCATTGTTACAGTCATTGTGTCAATTCATCTCATTAAGGGTCTTCCTCTATTTTGCTGGCTCTTCACATTTCTAAACATAATGCCTTTTTCTAAGGACTGGCCCATCCTAACACCATGCCCAACATGTATAAGATTAAGTTTCACCACCCTTGCCTCCAAGAATGATTAAAATAATTCTAATGCTCATTTGAGTCAAATGTTTACTGAGTGCCTACTGTGTAGCAGTAATGGGTCTAGGTGCTGAGCATATAGCAGTAAGCAAAACAGACAAAAACTCTGTCCTTATGGAACTTTCATTCTACTGAGGGAGACCAAATAACATTTCAATAAAGAAGTTATATAATGAAGATAATGATAATTGGTATGGAAAACATATACAATAGGAAAGGAAATTTTAGGGTGCTAGATTGGTACAAAGAGTGGTTGGTACTCTACTTTTAAATGGAGTGATCAGGGGAGACTCACTATGATGTCATTAGAACATAGTCTTGAAGAAAGTATTGATACCTAGGAGAGAAAGCATCCCAGGAAGAATAAACAGATAAATACAACAACCCAGAGACAGGAACCACTAGGAAGCTAATGTAACTGAAGAGGAACAATAATTGGAGAGTAATAGAAAAAGGGATCAGGGAGGAATTTGGTACCAGATTGTCTAGGAACAGATTTAGCATAAGAATTTATGCTTTTAAAATTCTGACTCCAATGAGAAGCCAATGGAAATTTTTAAGCAGAGGAGTGGCATGATCTGATGTTTTATAAAGATAGCTTTGTCTGCTGTGTGATAATAGACCTGAAGGAGGCTAAGGGCAGAAACAAGCCAGATAGGAGATTATTGCCATAATCTAGGGAGAAACTATAATAGTTGAGCCTAGGCAAATAGCTGTAGTTACTTAACAACATGCCTCTGGAAACACTTAGGAACTTAGAGAAAGGTTATAGAGCAGGGTTCGGGTCTTTTATTGTAGGGTAGTGTGAGTCATGCTTGACTTAACGGCACTTAACAAGTCTTAAAATGTAGTTAGATATATTTGAAGATAGAGCCAACAGGATTTGCCAGTTGGTTGTTGTTGTTATTAAATGCCATCAAGTTGACTATGACTTTCAGTGATCTTCTGAACAACAAATCTGTGCCCTGTCCTGTGCCATCTTCATTATCTCTGTTCTTTTCAAACTCATTTTGGTAGAGACTGTGTCAGTCTACTTCCTGGAGAATCTTCCTCTCTTTTGTTGACCCCCTACCTTCCCCAACATGAAGTCTGTCTCCAAGGATGACTGATATGCCCAAAGTGAGTGAGATGAAGGTTCATCATCCTTGCCTCTAAGGAGCTCTCCGGTCTTACTTCTTTCAAGACAAATTTGTTTGTTTTCTTGGCAGTCCATAGGTTATTCAGTACTTTTCTCCAACATCATAATTCTAAGGTGTCGGTTCTTTTGTCATCAAAATGTTTCACTGTCAGTGCTTCCTCAAGTTATAGAAAAATTTTCATTTCCTTGCTGAATTTTGTTTCTCAGTACTTTTTGCCAACATCATATTTTAAAGGCATTGATGATTCTTCTGTCATCCTTATTCATTGTCCAACTTTCAGATGCATAGGACACAAATTGAAAATACCATGACTTGGCTTAGGCACTGCTTAGTCTATAAATGGACATCCTTGTTCTTTAGAACTTTGGAGAGTTCCTTGACTCTCCAGGTTTCCCTAATATAAAGGTGGTTTGACTTCTTGAGTGCAGGTACCATGGGTGTTAGTTGTTGATTCAAGTAAAATTAAATCATTGACAATTTCAGTCTTTTCTCTATCTATCATGATGTTGCCTCTTGGGCCAATAGTGAAGCTTTTGTTTTCTTACTATAGAGACATATCCTGTATTGAAGGCTGTAGTTTTTTATCTCCTGCAGTATGGGCTTTAAATCTTCACTTGAGTGAAGGCAGGCAAGGTTGTGTCATTTTGTATAACACAGTTGATTGATAGTGGTGTTTATGTCCTGATTGGTTAGAACGACAGAATAACAATTTATTGAAATGGGTATGAATAAGAGAAGAGCAACTTTTAAAAGAAAATTGAGGATTTTGATTTTTAGCATTATTGTTATTTGAAATTCAAGTCAGTAAATTGAGAAAATGGATGTTTTAATCTGGAGTTTAGGCTAGAGGTTCAGACTGAAGATAGAAATTTTGTTATGTTAGCCTATGGATGTATTTAAACTTTTTTTTTAATATTTTTTTGTTGGTGGTTTTTCTTTAAATTGATATTTTAATCCATTTTATTATTATTATTATTATTATTATTTTGTGTGCGTGTACCGTCAAATCAGTTACAGGTACAGGAGGATATTGCTCCTCCTTCTCAGGCAGAGCATCAGGTGGATTCGAACTGTGTACCTCTGGTATTGCAGTGCAGCTTCTTGCCACTAGGCCACCAGAGCTGCCCTTAAATTGAGATTTTAATGAAAGTTTATAGAGAACTTGGATTTCCATTCATTCATTATTATACATTTTCCTCCCTGCCCCCCCCCCCAGTTTGCTTTTCTCTTTGAAAAAAAAAATTATTTCATTGTTGTACAATTCCTTCCTGCTAGTTCAATTTAATATGCAATTCTTATTCTGGACTGTTGTCATGCATACCTAATTATATATACCTTTTAAGCAGTTCTTTCCCTAATCTGTTTCAATGCAGTGTAAATTATTTATTTCCCTGTTTTCCAAGTTTCTCCCCAACCCACATGTCAGTCCTGTTTTATAACAGTGACATTATACAGTATTTGTCCTTTTGTGACTGAGATATTTAACTCAGCATAATGTCCTCAGGGTCACTCATTTTGTATAATATTTCATGAGTTCATTTTGTGTGGATATGCCACAGCTTCTCTACCCATTCATTTATTGATGGGCATTTGGGTTGTTTCCAACTCTTTGCCATTGTGAACAACGCAGCAATAAACATGGGTGTGCATATAGCTGTTTGGGTGCAGTTCTGATTTCTTTATATTCCCAGTAGTGGAATTGCTGGGTCAAATGCTATTTCTACTTCCAGCGTTTTGAGAAAGCACCATACTGCTTTCCAGAGTGGTTGTACCATTTTACACTCCTACCAACAGTGAATAAATGTTCCAGTTTCTCCACAACCTCGCCAGCATTTGTTATTTGCTGCTCTGCTGAATTTTGTTATTCTTACTGGGGTGAGGGAAATAGAAGGAAAGTTCCTTCTATTCCTATTTTGTTGAGTGTTTTTTAATCAGGAAAGGGTGTTGTATTTTGTCAAAGGCCTTTTCTGCATCAATTGTCAGAATCATGTGGTTCTTATTCTTTGCTTTGTTAATGTAATAATTACACTTATTATTTTTCTTATGTTAAACGATCCTTGTATATCTCGTATGAATCCCACTTAGTCATGGTGAATTCTTTTTTTTGATGTGTCGTTGGATTCTATTGGCCAAGATTTTATTCAGGATTTTTGCATCTGTGTTCATGAGAGATATTGGCTTTTATTTTTCTATTTTGGTGGTGTCTTTACCTGGTTTTGGTATCAAGGATATGTTTCCTTCATAGAAAGAGTCTGGGAGAATTTAATCTTTTTCTATTTTCTGAAATAGTTTATGTAGAATTGGTGACAGTTCTTCTCTGAATATTTGATAAAAATTCACTTATAAAACTATCTGTTCCTCGGTTTTTTTGGCTGAAAATTGTTTATTACCTTTTCAATTTCTTCTTTTGTAATGGGTCTGTTCAGGTGTTCAATTTTGGTTGTGTCAGTTTAGTTAGATTGTGATTTTCTAAGTATTTGTCCATTTCCTCTAGGTTCTTGTATTTGTTTGGGTATAGTTTTTCATAATAATCCATTGTTAACCTTTTTATTTTACTTAATTCCGTTGTGGCATTGCCCGTTTTATCCCTTATTCAGATTGTTTGTTATTGTTAAGTGTCATTGAGTAGCAACCCTATAAACAAAAGACCATAACTCTGTTCTATATCTGTTGTCCTTTCTCCAAGTTCATAGAGTTTCCACAGACATGTTTAGGAAATGGATGCCACTCCTGCTTCCAAGCCTGTCTTAATCTGTGAGCTTTACCAAACATTGTCAACCATGAGTAACCAATATGGCATTTGACACACCATTCGTACACCATTTAGTATCATAGCAATCCCAAGTTACCTCAGTACAGTGAAATTACAGAAAAGTGTTGTACCACATAGGAAAATGTTCATTTCAAACAAAATTAAAACCAGGCCAGAGAGCCGCAGGCCCAAGGGTCCAAATTACTTTTAAAAAAACCCAGCTCCTGCACCAGTCTCTCATTGGCTCCAACAAGTGGCTTCCAGCCCACTCTCACCGCCGACCAAGTAGGCCACAGCTGTTCTCCATCCAGCACAAAAGAATCACCTAGGTCAGAGTATTGTTGTTGTTATTTGCTGTCCAGTCAAATGTAACTTATATGAACAGTGGATCTGAACCTTACCCTATTCTGTACCATCCTAACCATCACCAGTATACTTGTGCCCATTTTAACAGTCACTTTGTCAATCCATCTTGTTGAGAGTCTTCCTCTCTCAATCTGAACCCCTTTCCAAATATGATGTCCTTCTTAAAAGACTGGTCCCTCCTAGCAGTATGCCTAAAGTATGTGAGATGAAGTTTAACCATCATTGTCTCTAAAGAGCACCCTGGTCACACTTTCTCCAAGACAAACTTGTTTTTTTCTTGGCATTCCAACATCACAATTGAAAGGCCTTGATCCTTTTGTCGTTAAGTGACAGAAAAATTTGTGTTTCTTGCTCATGTGCTAACACCTCTATTACTGCTGTGCATGCTTATCTTGATTATCTAGTACTGCTGTAACAGAGATTCAAGTGGATGGCTTTAACAAACAGAAATTTGTTCTCTTACAGTTAAGGAGGCCCCAAGTCCAAGTTTAGGGTACGAGTTCTAAGGAAAATCATGTCCTCTCAGTTTCTTCCGGAAGAAAGTCCTTGTTTCCTTTAGCTTCTCTAGGCCCAGCATTTCTCCATGATATTCATGTCTCCTTGGTACCTGGAGGCGTGTCAGAAGCTATTTCCGGGGTCCTCCTCTGTGTTGCCTGGCCTCAACTTGTACCCGCGAGCTTCCAGGCTCTGGGTTCTGCCGCCGGCGTGTCCCTACGTCTGCCCCTTGCTCCTCCCAACTGTTTTGGGCTCTGTTTTGGTGATGAAGGCAGAAGTTCAAGCTGCTTTGAAGGAAGCAGCAAAAAATAAGGCCCCTGGAATAGATGGTATACCAATTGACATATTTCAGCTAACAGATGCTGCCCTGGATGTCCTCACTAAGCTGTGCCAAGAAATCTGGAGAACAACCACTTGGCTAACTGACTGGAAGAGATCTATATTTGTTCCCATTCCAAAGAAGGGTGACCCAACTGAATGTGGAAACTACAGAACAATAGCACTGATTTCACATGCAAGCAAGATTCTACTGAAGATTATCCAAAAACGACTGGAACAGTACATTAGCAGAGAACTGCCAGAAGTCCAGACTGGGTTTA
>NW_006400013.1:3200330-3237994 GCF_000299155.1 Elephantulus edwardii
CCAGGCTACTCCTTGGAGGCAAGGATTCTGGGGCTTTGTCTGACATACTTTGGACATGTTGCAAGGAGAGACAGGTCTTTGGAGAGGGACATCATGCTTGGTAGAGTAGAGGGACAGCGCAGGAGGGCAAGACCCTCTATGAGGTGGATTGATTCAGTGACTGGGGTAATCGGGATGGGTGTGTCAGAGGCCTTGGGATTGGCACAGGATAGAACAGGGTTTAGGGCTGTTGTACATAGGGTTGCTATGAGTTGCAAAGGACTCAAAGGCACATAACAACAAACAATTCATGTCTCTGTGATCTCCAAGTCCTCTGCTTCCTTCCTCTCCTTTTGTCATTTGTTAGATAAAAGTTGTTGTAGATCATGTTGTTGTTTTTAGATGACTATGACTCATAGTGATCATCTAAACAACTGATCTGAACCTTGCCCTCTCTTGAGCTATCCTCACCATCTCTGATAATGCTGGAGGCCATTGTTACAATAACTGTGTCAGTCCTTCTTGTTGAGAGTCTTCCTCTCTTTCTATGACCTTCCACCTTTCCCCAACATGATGTCTTTTTCCAAGAAGTAGCCTCTCCTACGGCATGCCAAAATGTGTGACACAAAAGTTTTACTATCCTTCCCTCTAAGGATCACCAAGGTTGCACTTCCTCCTAGACAGAGTTAGGAGGCCATACCTCAGGGAAATTCTCCTTTCATCATATCAGTTCTGTGACCTATTTAAAGATATTGTACCTTACCCTAATCCCTTTACAACTGATTTGGTTAATCACAGGTCAAATCTGTGACTATGTCTTTATATAAGTCTTGTTTCAGTAACATCATAGAGGTTAAGATTTACAACATGTAAAATAGTTACATTATTAGTTGACACATAGTTGGGGGGACACAATTCAATCCATGATAAGGGTTAAATCTTTAGAGGACACTTCTTATAAAAGTGGAAAATAATTTCATACTATTTAATGGCAGTTACTAGAAGAAAGGCTCTTTGGTAATGTCTGACCAAATGCCTGTGAGTCATATTTGTTGAACATGATAAATACAAGACATATCATGATAGGATATAGTCAAATATGTGATCAGGTGGAGATTGCTAGAGAACATTTTCTGCCACCTTGTAATTATTCCTGAAATTGTGATTATGTGGCCAGCATAGTGTTTGTCTTTACAAGATGAATAGAAGTTCTAAATATTCACACATGTTTGTTTTATGATAGGGATTGAAAGAGGCTTCTGAATAATTTTCAGAATTACTCTACCTTTTCACCCTAAGCAAGCCTGGAATTTATCCAGTCAAACAACCCTTGCATGTTCATACCTTTCAGAATGAATCATCTTCCTTTCCTTTAGTGAGAGAAGTGTTCTGTTGACTGTTTCTGGCAAGATTTCCACAAATGTTTTTTTTTCTGAAGTCTTTCCAGTACTTTGCTTCAGTTGAACCTAAGGGGTGCTTGATCTTCCTAAAGGAGACCACTGAATTTCACAACTAACACACAGTTGTTCGTGTTAAAAGACAGTAGATTCAGATTCTTTTCTGGGAACATATCAAGTATCGCTTTTTTCAAAATTGCTTTCATTATATGATGCCAGAGATTGCAGGTAAGAATGAATACTAAGAACTGGGGAAAGGTATAGGTTTTGTTCTTGCTTGTAAAGCATAATCCTCTTTGTTTGACTGTGAAATAGAGTGTACTTGTCTGAATATTGAGGTGAAATCTGGGATATTGATCTATCTGGAAATTAAAGTTTGTCCCAACTAGCCCAAACTTTTTTTTTTCAAACTTTTTGTTTTTAATCTTTCACAGTATCCAGATATCAGTCAAGAATCTGATTCTCCTTTTGTTTTCATCTGCACAAATCCCCAGGAGATGATTGTGAAGTTTCCTATTAAAGGCAATCCAAAAATTTGTAAGTTATAATTTCTGATGGTAAAATGTATTTCTTTTTGTCTTGCATTTTACTTCTGTCATTTTATATCCCCCCTCCCCCCGTTTACTCTGTTCTGAGGTGTGTTTAGTGTTAGAGGATTGTAAAAAAAAAAAAAACAGTGTGGAGAGGGTCGAATCTAACCACTGCTAACTCTACAAAAGAGAACTGTCCCCATCAACAACATCTTCAATGTAAAACTGATCTCTTATCAGGTCAGACATGGTCCCCCATGCTGCTGTACCTACTTCTACTAATCACTGGGGCGAATATTCATTGAAAGTAACTTACAGACTTTATTCGCAATTCTGGGGTCCATTAAGGAAATAGGTTGGGAGTGGAGTAGCTAAAGGATATCACACAGTGAAATTCCAGGTTTAGTTAACAGCAGTCCCAAGCCAGGTTAACAGAAAGACACAGTGCTGCAATTAGTTCAGAGAGCTTCTCAGTCAGCAAGTGAAAGTCCGGGTTAAGCTCAATAACACAGATTCAAGAAGACTCTCATTTCTCAATAGTCAAGCATGCTTTGTCTCATAGTATTCACAAGTCAGCTCTTTGTTCAATTGTTTCACAAGCAAAACCTTTGACTCTGGGTCTGTCTCCAGGGCTCCATTTGGTTATGCCTCTTTACAGTCTCTGTACTGTCTTTTTAGGTTTCTCTCACAAGCTAATGATGATGTTAAAGACACTGATCAACTTCTAACCATGTGCCTGCAGTTGAGGCACCTGGAGACCATGCCCCTGGTGTGTGTGTGTGTGTGTGTGTGTGTGTGCACGCGTGTTGTTAAGGCATTGGATAGAAAAGCCATTTTCAAAAGTCTTAACAGTAAAAGGATTAATATACTTATTGGTAACTTTAATTTTAGGTTACCTACAATATAGTCTTTCAAAATGTACTTTGATCTACAATTATTGACATGATCATGTATCACTTGTTTCTTCTCTTTGGGACCCTATTACCTTAAAAATGCCATTTATCATAAAAATGTATACTTTGCCTCACTGCACTACTTATTAAAGGAAATAGTAAACCAGTTCTGTTGACCAAATTGTAGCTTATTTATTGTTCCTCATGTCCAATCCAAGAACAACACATTTTTGTGTGTGTACTGTCGAATTGGATCTGACTGTCACAGGAGGAGATTGCCCTTCTTTCTCCAGTGGAGCATCTGGTGGATTCAAACCGTACACCTTTAGGATTGCAGGGCAACTTCTTGCCACTAGGCCACCAGAACTCCCTAGAACAACACTTTTTTTTTTCCAGAACAACACTTTTTAACACTCCTTTATTATCGGTTTTGGAAGTCTGATTTTCCACATTTTCTTTGGCTATTGAGTCTATAGGCGCTCTGGTAGCACAGTAGATTAGGTATTGTAATGCTCACCATAAAGGTCAGCTGTTCAAATCCACCAGCCACTCTGAAGGAGAAAGTTGTTGCAGCCTACTCCTGTAATGCTTTATAAACTCAGAAACCCTGTGAGCAGTATTCTGTAGGGTTTCTGTGAGTTGGCAACAGCAGTGATTGGCACTCTGCCAGAACCCTTTTTTCCTGGCCTGTTTTTGATACCTCTTTCAACTTCTAGTTCTACTTCAACTCTCAACTTCTCTTCCTCCATCTAGTATGACAGTATAGCAGTCTATTCTATTTAAAAGCAATTTCAAAAAAGCAAATAGCAGTGCCCTCTCCATCTAACTTTCTTTTAACAAAACTATCACTTCTCAACTCAAATGACCACATTCTCTTGTGTAATTTACCTTTGTTTTATACATGTGTTGCCTTCCAGTTCTGTGAATTGAATGATTCTGGGGCAGGCATTCCCTTTAGCTGTGTACAACTTTCCTCACTCTGAACCTTGGTAACAAGTAGCCACTTGGTCTGCTCCCTAGAGAAGTACTTCGCAAACTATAATGAGAATAAAAATCACTTAGAGAGCTGTAGAAATTCAAATTGCTGGACTATGCTCTCCGGTAGTACTGATGCTGTTTTCTTTTTTTTTTTTTAATTTTTATTTATTTTTTTTATGTGTGTACCGTCAAATTGGATCTGACTGGTATAGGAGACGATTGTTCCTCCTTCAGCAGAGCATCTGGTGGGTTTGAACCGCGCACCTCTGGGATTGCAGTGCTGTTTCCTGCCACTAGGCCACCAGAGCTCGCCTGATGCTGTTTTCTATTACAAGATAAAATACTTGGAATCTTATCACTTGATAGGTGCCATCAAATCAAGTATAACCCATAGCGACCAACCCTGTGAACACAGACCTGAACTCAGTCCTATCCTGTGCCATCCTTAAAATTTCTGATACACTCCAGCCTATTGTTGCAGTCACTTTGTCAGTCCCTTTGGTTGAAGGTCTTCCTCTCCTTCACTGTCCTTCCACCTTTCCAAGCATGATGTCAGTCTCTAAGGAATAATTCTCTTAGCAACATGCCCAGTGTATGTGAGATGAAGCTTTCTCACCTTTGCCTCCAAGGAGCACTTTGGCTGCACCTTCTCCAAGATATATCGATTTGTTCTTTTGATAGTATTTGGAAACCTAGGTTATTGTATATTCAGGCATCTCATGATTTATAATATAAATATTTATAAATTTATAACTTATGTATTTAAGATTCTTAAAATTACAGATTCTTGACTTAACATAAATTATTTACTTCAGGCGGAACCCCAAGTGGCCCTGGAAATTCTTTTCTCTCATCCACTATCAAATCTTCCTTTTCTTCTTCCTCTTTCTTAGTCATTGTATTCTACACTTTCTAACTCTTTTCTAGTCTTTGTTTTTTACTCTGTTCTAGTCTCAAACTTATTTTAGCAGTGGTGGAAGGAGGAAAGGGTGCTAGGCTTTCTTTCCCCAACCCACTGTTGCTTGATCTGCATTTACAGTTCCCTTTTCTTGGATTCCTATCTTGATTGTCTTCTGCTGTGAAAAAAAAAGCTTCATATAAACAGAGTTTAAATATGTATCAGAAGTATTTGACTTAAGTATTTTCTCTACCCCAGAGGCCTACTTACCTTTAGTACATATAGGGTCATCATTTGTTCCCTCTATAAGGTTTAATAAACTCAAAACTCAAACTCATTGGCCTGAAGTTGGAGCTGACTCTTAGCTGGCCTGAAGTGAGTTTTTCAAGGCTGTATATTGCCCAGGAGGAGACTGCCTACCTTTCTCAGAGCAGTTGCTGGACTTGAACTGCTAGAGCTACCTTTCGGTTAGCAGCACAGCTCCTTACATCATATATGATGTTGTTATTGTTATGTGCCCTTGAGTTAGAAGTGACTCACAAAAAAAAAAAAAGAAGTGACTCACAGTTGACCCTCCCAGCAGGTTATTAGAAGCTTTAAATTGCACAGTGAATTGCATAGAAGGAGGTTTTCTGTCTTTTCGTGGAGTGGCTGGTAGATTTGAACCATGTGTCTTTGTGTTGGCAGCACAACGAAACCACGAGAGCTCCCTCACATAGTACATAGGGAAAGGAAAATGTGCCGTCGAGTTGCCTGTGATTCATAGTGACCCTATGTACAGCAGTTCTGAAGTCTGCCCTGTCCTGAACCAGTCTCATGGACTCCTACACACCTAGCCCCATTGCCTCAGTTACTGTATCAGTCCATCTCATCTGAGGTCTTCCTCTCCTGTGCTGTTCCTCCACCCTTCTGAGCATGATGTCCTTCTCCAAGGTCACTCCTGGCCACATTCCCAAAGTATGTGAGATGGAGCTTCAAAACCCTAGCCTCCAAGGAGAAACCAAGAAAGACCTATTTGTTTTCTTTTCTTGGAGGCCCATGATATGTTCTAAAGCTTCTATTACCTCCTTTTTTCAGACCCGTGGAAGCAGCAGTCAAGAAATTAAAAAAAAATATTGTAAAAATGTTTTATTAGGCAAGTCAGCTGTCAAAGCGGACTTGTTTTTGAATTGTGGCATTGTAAAGAGTGTTGAACGGACTGCCAAAAGAACAAACAAATCTGTCTTGGAAAAGTGTTCCTGAGAGGCAAGGATTTTGAAACTTCTCCCATATTCAGTGCGTGCTGTTAGGAAATGCCAGTCCTTGGGAAAAAAGTGATCATGCTTGAAAAATTAGAGGTTCAGAGAAAGAGAGAATGACCCTGATGAGATGAATTGACATAGTGACTGCAACAATGGGTGTGAGCATTGCAGAAATCATTAGGATGGTTTCCATCTGTTGTCACTAGAATTGGAGTTGACTCACCACCATTTTATTTTTCCTGGTTACTGTTAGTTAAAATCTTTAACTAGCTTGGTGGGCTTTGTGCTTGCTTCAGGAAAAGCAGTGAGATTGCGTTTCTTCCCTGATACACTAGCACAGTGAAGCATTGCAGTGGTCCAAAACAATAGATAGAAAAGTTTGGAAAAGCAAAGTTGGCCAATACCTGTGTTTAAGAAACAATTTTCTATTGAGAGGAAGCCAGTTTCCCTGGAGGTTTAATCTGATGTGAAGTTTATATTCCCTGTACCTCTTTTTCCCCCCCCTCCCCTATCTTGACTGTCTCTAAAAATCTGCTCCTCCCTTAAGCCTTAGGGACAACCTCCAGTTACTTAAGAGTTGTAAAAGTTTTTCATTCCATTGCCTCAGGGGGAACACACGGACACACACACAGACACACACACACACACACTTACATTTGCCTCTTCATTAGAGTATTTATCACATTTGTCCTTAGATATATTGTTAAGGAAAGTAGTTAAGCCCTTATGTTGTTGTTGTTGTTGTTGTTGTTGTTGTTGTTGTTGTTGTTGTCGTGTCTTCCAGCCCACCAGGACTCATAAAACTCTATGATCAATGGCTCTGAACCTTGCCCTATCCTGAGCCAACCTCACCATCTCTGACACATCCTGACCCCACCCCCACTGTCACTGTTGTCAATCCATCTCATTCAGGGTCTTCCTTTCCTGTGTGACCCTCCACCCTTCCAAGCATGGTATGCTTTTCCAAGGACTGATCCCTTCTGGCAACATGGTCAAAGTATGAGAGGTGGAGTTTCAAAATCTTTGTCTTCAAGGAGCAAACTAGTTTCACTGCTTCAGGACAGACCTGTTTGTTCTCTTGGCAGTTCATGGTTTGCTCAATACTAACCTTCAACACCAAGGCTCAAAGGCATTGATTCTTCTTCTGTCATCCTTAGTCATTGTCCGGCTCTCAGATACATAGCCATAGTATTAATAATATAGTCTACTTCACTGATCTAGAGTCCCTGAGTGGCATAAATAGTTGTTAAGAACTTGACTATCAGCTGAAAGGTTGGGGTTTGAACTCAGAGGTGTGTCCCTTAGAAGACAGGTGGGTAATCTGCAGTGCTGCTCAGCATACATGGGGTATAACAACATCTTCACCTAAAGCACTGTGGCCTGTATGTTTTTTGTGAGATGGCTTAAGAATCTAGCCACTCTATAGCTTGGTTATCTAAGAAATGTATTATTCCAAATTCCAAACTTTTGACTTGCAGATGAACTTTTAAGATGGAAACTATTTATTTGTTGTATCATGTATATAGGGAGCTCTGGTGGCTTAGAGGTAAGGAATTGTGCTTCCAGTGCACTCCCTTTCGAATCTACTAGCTGCCCTGTGGGAGAAAAATAGGCAGTCTCTCATCCAACCTGCTGGAAGGCTGGCTCTGAGTTGGTTCTGACAGTGGTACACACAACAACATCATGTATATATTTTAATTTGCTTATGTGTTTGGATATATGAACTTGAGCTTGCTTAATCAGAGAATAATGTTTTTTCTTGACACTGAAATAATTTTAAAAAGCACTGTACAATATATTGCATGGCTCTGTGTCTGCTCAGATTAAGAAGCACAAAGAAGTATAATAAAATAAATAATTTTGAATGCCCAAAGAGAGAAGGCAAATCTTTTTATTATAGATTAACTATATGGTCTATAATCATATGCAAATACTACCTTATATTTTACACAAAGTATATGAAAATTCCTTTGAGAGTTGTATCAATCAATGATAAATATTTTTTCCCCTTTTAATTCTCTCCCATCTGGTGTATAGGCATTTGATTTTCTTTTAGACACTCTGAGGATATTGTTGGATGTTGAAATGCTGCAAGTACTGAATGTAAAAGTATTGGGGAAAATAACAAAAACTAAATGTTACCACCCTATTCCTAAAAGTATGTATTGCCATAGTTTACTGCCTAGATCTTAAATATTGAAACACCAGGCTAATCTAAAATCAAGGGCTCAGAGTTCCTACAATCCAAGAGCAGCAACTCTGGTAACTACTACTTCAAGTACGAGTCCCAGTCATGTTCCTAATCTCTTTTCCCTTTGCCTTCATTGCTCACAGCTGGCCCAAGATTTACTTTATTGGCAGCCACTGTGATAATATTAGTGATCATTTTATTTATTTTTTTCCAGTTTTAGAGCATGATATCATAGTAAGAGGGAGCCGTGGTGGCACCTAGTAGATAAGGAATTGCACGGGCAACCCAAGGACAGGCAGTTCAGAATGAGGAAGAGAGATGGACTGTCTCTTGTTCAGTTAACAGCCTCTCAAAATCCACTGAAGGGTCAGCCATGACTTGGTTCTGATTCAGTGGTATATAAAAAGAACAACATCAAAGTAGGCTTTTAAGACTGTGAGTAGGTGATTAGAGTAGTAAGTTATACAGCTAGTCAGTCTTAGGACTGAAAGAGGACCAATTGTTTTCCATCTTACTCATTATAGAGAATTGAAAGTCTGAAGCCCTACATTCATGAATTCTAAATTCTGTACTGGCTTGGTCTATAAAGCATAATCCTTGATATCACCACTTTCATGATTGCTATTTGCAATACTTGTTTTCAGGGGAGCTCTAGTGGCCTAATGCATTGTGTGTTACACTGCTAACCTGCACATCCCCTCTTGTAAAGATTAAAAGTCTCAGAAACCCAATGGAGAGTTGCTGTGAGTCAGAATCTATTAGGTGAAAATGATGGTTTTTTTAAAAAAAGTATTATTTTCAAATACTCCCTATATCATAGAGTTTTGAAATTTGTAGTTTATCTCTTTGTTGAATTCATTTGTTGAAAACATTTATTGAGCATCTACCGTTTGGCAGTCACTATGGTAGG
The DNA here is from genome assembly GCF_000299155.1 of Elephantulus edwardii. Taxonomy (NCBI): domain Eukaryota; kingdom Metazoa; phylum Chordata; class Mammalia; order Macroscelidea; family Macroscelididae; genus Elephantulus; species Elephantulus edwardii. The sequence continues at coordinate 3,209,348 of NW_006400013.1, forward strand.
TGTTAAGAGATACAGAGAGAACATGCACTGTAATCGGGCTCATTGCCAGATTACTGGCACATAACAGCATTTTCAGCGAGGCAGGCTTTGTGATGAAAGAATCTCTGGGAATACCCTATGCTCTGAAGCTGCACTTAAAATCAGCAGCATTGTGACTGTGGTGGACATCTTTCAGGATATCACTTAGTGACAATTTCTGAGGAAGTAACATTATTCCAGAAACAGATAAACCCTATTTTTTGTTGTGTATCACAATATCCTGGTGCAGTGATCAGGACATAAATTTCTTTTCTTTCCTCTCTCTCTTTCTTGGGAACTTGTTGTTCGGTTTTTAAAAAATTTTTATTTTATATTGGTTTGTGTGTAAAATTAATATACATTGAATTTAACTTATGTACATTGTGTTTTCTATTATAATTATTATACATTGTGTTTTATAAAATCAATTTTCATTTATCTGTGTTTATTATTCCATCCTTTCAGGTCCCCATTGGATTTTTCCTACTTCCTCCAACAGCTCCAAACTCTGTCATCCCAGTGATTTTCCCCCTCTCCCGCACACTCCACACTCCTGTCCCACTCCCCTTTCCCTTCTGGACTTTTACACACATCTTACTAGTTAACCCTTCTATTTTTACAATATTGGTCTTATGCAGTATTTGTCCTTACAAGTGAGTTAGTTTACTGAGCATAATGCTCTCTAGCCTCTCCCATGTTATATAGTATTTTATGCAATCGTTGTTCCTTAGTGCTGCATAGTATTCCATTGTGTCAATATACCATAATTTCTCAATCCATTTGTTTGTTGATGGACATTTGGGCTTTAGTAAATGTTTTCTTATCTTACCTGTCCTACAATGTAAGGTGAAGTTAGTTAGACAAATGAGAATATTGAAGTCTAGGGAGAAATATTAAATGACTTGCCCCAGGACATACAGCTAGTTAATATCAGAGAAAGGTAGACTAAGTAGAATCTGAGTCTCCTTCTAGTTTTGTGTTCTTTCTATTACAAATAATTGCTGCAATAAATGAAAACAGCAGGTCTGAGGGACGGTGATTGTAGGTACAGCCCTGTGTAATGTATACTTCATCGCCCTTGAAAGGAGGCTCTTTTTATTTTGGTTTTGAGTGCAGAAGCAGAATGGAACTACTTTTGTTTCCCATGCCCACATCACTTTTGGTATAGGTGACTTTTTGTGGGATACAGCATACTGCAAGATCTGCCCTCAGCCCTCTTAAAATTCTCTTCATGAGATGAATGGCTCCTACTGTTGCTACTACTGAACCAAATTCTACCCTGGTAGATTTGAAGAGTCAGAGGTCAGAGACCAGATCAGTAAAGAATCTCTTATTAGCGTCACCTGGGACAGAAAAGTTGCTTGTTTTTTAAGTTTAACACTTAGAAGAGTCATACAGCCTATGACCTTTGCCCTTCTTAGTTGGTGATAGTGGCCCTTTGTCAGTAGAGCATTCAAGTGGATTCTGCTCTACTGTTTCAGGTCACTCCCCCTATTAAGTCTGAGGCAGCAAAGGAGTGAGTTGAACTTCTTTCCCACTGTGAGGGAGGTTCATGCATTATGCTCAGCCAGTTAACAGGTCAGAGGAATGGGTTTCCCACTGTGCAAAATACATGTGTGTAATAAGTGTAGCTTAAAATTTTTCCATTGCTATCCATCAGAAATCCTGGGGGAAAAAATGTGATATATCTTCTCTAGTACCTACAGAATGAGAAAAGATAAACTTCTTAGATTCGTTGGGCACTCTGTGTGTGTCTGTGTGTTCCCTTATACAATGTTCCCACTGCCGGCTCTTTCTTACAGAAATGAAATTCTGAAGTTTGGGAAGTCTCTGAATCCTAAAGCAAGATAATTGAATGTGACAGGAACACAGTAACCAGAAGACCTAGGAGGCCACGAGTGATTTGCATTGCAAATATATAAAAAAATAAATAATGAGACTTCTTTTTTTCTCTTACAGGGAAGCTGGATTCCAAGATCCATCAAGGAGCAAAGAAGGGGTTAATGAAGCAGAATAAAGCTGTCTGACCCAGGAGAAAAGCAACTATACAGCATACTGGAGTTTTGTGGACTAAATTGCTATCCACTGGTCCTTTGGAATTGAAGCAATAAAGGCTTGACATTAGGCTTGAATCGCTCTGAATTTAAACTCTTAACCAGATTCTGTATATTTTTTTCTTAAAGAATGGGGTTCTTTCTGTCAAAGTCTTTGAATACATTATTTATAAAAACCGATTTAAAAATTTCTCCGTCATGCTCAGTTTTTGTTGAATAGTACTGGAGAATAGAAAAAATTAAGGTGGAATTTCCTCTTTGTGGCTTGAATTAGTCAGAAAACTCTTAACCTCAAAATTATTTTTTGAGGGACCACTTAGATTTGAAGATTTCTTTTCAAAATGATAGCCCAGTGAAGTAGTAAGGACCTTTAGAAATTCTTTGTTTAATGCAGGTGTTTTTTGATGAGTTTTTGTCAGAATAGTATTGGAGAAAAGAAAGAAAGAAGTTGGAATTTCCTCTTTGTGGCTTGAATTTGTTATTAAGAAAACTCTTAACCTAGGTTAATGATTTTTTGAGGGACCAGTTATATTTTAAGGTTTCTTTTCAAAATGATAGCCCAGTGGGGTAGTAAGGGCCTTTAGAAATTTTTTGTTTAATGCAGATGTGTTTTGATGAGATGAAAAGATTTTTTTAAAATATTTCCTGCTTTAGTCCAACTTCTCTAAAGTGAGTAGTCGTCAGAAACTTTTCACAAGCAACATTATCCTCTTGATGGATAACCTAAAGAAATTTTGCTGTTTTATTCTTTGGTTTGAGAAGCTAGGACTTGAGAGAATTGAACTGGGAGGAAATGGGGTCACCTGCTGAATCACTTTCACAGCTGCTCTATTTTGTTGATATCACAAAAGCAACACTTAGAAATGGCAATTAGAAACAAACAAAAATAAAATCTCTTCAGAAAATGCAAGTAAATACCTTCCAGCCCTGAAACAAAAATCTTTAAAGCGTCCACACTCGTATGAATTGTGAGCTTTGGAAAAACAGGAGGTTGATTTGAAATGAGATTTTTGCTAGTCGATCCAGCCCCATTTAGAGAAGCATTTTGTTTCTGATGCTGTTCTGAATTGCTGTCAGAATCTCAGTTGTTGGCACCTTGAAGAAATTCATGGTCTTAAGTGTGTATGTTCTGCTTTTTATAAAGCAGCACCATCACACTGGGGAAGTTGGATTCCCTCCAGCATTTGCGTGCCTGACTTTAAAAAAAGAAAAAGGGGGGGGAAGTACCCTGTGTTATGAAAAAAAGATTAATTTCCCCTTTCTTTAATCCTTCATATTCAACGTTTATTTGCATTGAAATGCCTCCACTCATTATGCATTGATGTTCACTCAACTGTGAACCTTGCTTGTTGCATAGCTCTAGGCATTGGTTCTGCAGGGCCTGATCACGCTGGATTCCCAGGGAAAACCCACTCCCAGTTTTGTTCTGATGATGCAAACATGCAATATTCTCTCGCACCCCCATTCTATGTCGAGAAGATGGAAAGGACAGCTAATAGCACATCTTTACGAATGTTGAGGGGGATCTCTGATCTCCCATGGACCTTACTTAGCATTATTAATGAAGTCATACTGGTTCATTAAGCAGTTAATAGTTTACCAGGCAATAGGACCCCAAATTCTGTACTAGAATTGCCTCATTCTCTTAATACCAAAAGAAGCCCTGGTGATGCAGTGGTTTAAAAGTTTGCTAACCAAAGCTTTGGCCATTTGAATCCACCCAGCTGCTCAGTGAGAAAAAGATGTGGCGGTGTCTCCATAAAGGGGACAGCCCATGGGTCAGTTCTCCTGTATCACATGGGGTCGGTGTGGTTGGAATCAATACAATGGCAGTGGTTTTTGTTTCTTTTTTGTTTTAATACCAAAATAAAACCAAAAGGCAGGGAGGGAAGAACCTAGGGAAACAGAAAAAAAAAACCCTAAAAAAACTACACCGTCAAGTTTTTCCTTCAGTGATAGCCGTGAACACTGAGGAGTCTGGATTGATTTTGCCACCTGGATAGATTGTGTCTGTATACATAAAGGAAAACATCAGAAGCTGCAAGAGATCAGGTTATGCAACCATTTTGTGTGCTGTAATAAAAGGTAAGTATACAAGAATTCACCTCAGCATCCAGAATATGCAAATGGAGCCACATGGGTAATGGCAGAGTAATCGGGAGGCTATTTTTCATGGTCAGACTGTGAAAACCTGTGCTCAGTTCATGTGGTGGGGTATAAGTTCTCTCTGTTTGCAGAGACACCAAGGAGGAAGTGTGGGAGAAACTTGGGGGCAGATGGCCCTCAGTTGCTCAGTGATGAATAACATAGTTTAAAGTCTAGTGGAAATTCTTAGCAGCTAGAGTATGTATTGCTCTGAGAATGGCTTTCCAATTCTTTGTAACACTTTGCTATCATCCTGTAACTCTGGGACAGCTTGGCCTGAGAGTACTTTATATTTCTTAGGTAGTTTTCTATTGTTGCTTAAATATCTGCATCTCCTTTTGGGTAGCTGGATTCAATTGCTATCCATTTATTTGTACAGTTTTTGCTTTCCAGGCAGAAACTAGGCTTAGTTATAGAAGCTCAGAGTAGGGAGTATGTGTGAATGGAGAATTTGTCTGAATGAGTTTAGGAAGCTTTGACCTTGAAGTCGGATATTTAGAGTATACAAAGAATTTTTCTTCAAACAACTATGAGATACCATCTCACCCCAGTCAGAATTGCAAAATTTAACAGAACAGCCAGCAACAAATGTTGGAGAGGTTGTGGAGAAACTGGAACTCTTATTCACTGTTGGTGGGAGTGTAAAATGGTGCAACCACTGTGGAAGGTGGTATGACACTCTCAAAAAGTTGCAAATAGAGATACCATTTGACCCAGCAATTACACTACTGGGAGACCCAAAGAGACCATAACTGACATTCAAGCAGACATATGCACACCCATGTTTATTGTGGCTTTGTTCACAATAGCAAGGAGTTGGAAACAACCTAAGTGCCCATCAACAAATGAATGGATAAAGAAGCTGTGGTATATTCACACAATGGAATACTATACTGCATTGAAAAGCAGGAACTCAAATGCAATATTATTCAAAATGGGTGACCCTGGAGGACATTATGCTGAGTGAAGTATCTCAGTCACAAAAGGACAAATACTGCACGATGCCACTGTTGTAAAACAGGATTGGCCTTGGAGTTGGGGGCAGACTGAGAAAGATGGGTTCAATAATGTATACTGCATTGAAATAGATGAAGGAGAAAACTGTTTAAAAGGGATAAGTGATTAGGTATTTTTGTCATGACAAGAGTCCAGAGCAAAGAGTCCAGGCATAGTGGAGTGGGCCTGGGGTAAGGGACTGTTAAACAATGAAAGAATTTTTCTTTTACTTTTCCAAGAGGGTAGTGTAGTATGGGGGGAGAGGGGGAGGAGAGGAAAGTGCAACAGTAAATGAATGGAAATCCAAAGTCTCTGTAAATTTTCATTGAAATTAATAATAAATTTTTAAAAAGTTCATATAAATTTTTTTTTCTTTTTATAGCTAATCTGGAGAAAAAGAACTAGGTATCCCCACATTTTAATCTGTTTACAGAAACCTAATTTTTCCTTGTGTGAAAAATTTTTACTTTAAAGATAGTAGAATTATTCTTTTTAGCCTAATCTCTTCACATTGAACTACTGTCTATAAAAACCATTTATATACATATTGTTTAATTGAGCAATTTTTTGGTAATGCTTTTGCTTGAACTCTTGGCCAAGATTGAGATAGTTCTCTCAACGGACGTTGTTCTCTTGCCTAGCTAAAAATGACAGTAAAAAACAAGCATGTATTAAACTAGAGAAATCAGTGAACTTCAGATTATTAGGCCTAGAGGGAGGAAAGAAAGTTCAGAGATGATGGATTTTCTTTTCCTTGAGATTCAAATGGCAAGTGCACATCTGCTGTTCTCAGCTTCTGTGAATGTGTTTGGAGGGAGGTGATCCATATCACAGGCTCCAGCAGCAGCAAGGGATTCAGCATGTGGAGGGCTTTTCCACTTCACTCCTCTCCTGCTGAGAAGAAAGAACAAAACCACAGTGACAGCCTCTGACATAAAGAAACATGTATGAATGTCTTTGTATGTTTGTGCAAATAGGGTTTCCTTCATGGAAATTTAGTAAGCTAATCATATTTTAGATTTTACTTGTGACAATGAAGAACTCAAAAAGAAAACCAAGTACATATCAAAACCAACCTAGCTTGGAGTCAGGAAAATTTGGTACTGGATACCTGTTGAAAGGTATGTCCTAGGAAGGGTAGGAGATCTCAAAACAGGACATTTTAAGCAGTTTGCTGTCCGGTATGGAAGCCACTAGCCACCTGGCAAAGTCTGTCATGTGTAGCTGTTAACCAAAAGCCTCTGGCTGTTTAAGATAGGCAGTCTCCTCATGTTAAGATTTACAGCCTCAGAAACTCAGGGGAGTCAGGATCAACTTGAAGGCAGTGAGTTTTCTTAGCCAGTGTGTGGGTACTTAACAAAAATGAAATTCAATTGTTTTGTCTATTAACCAATTTCAAATATTCAGTAGCCACATGTGACTGGTGACTTCTATATTGGACAGCAAAGAACATATGAAACACGTTGATAATTGCAAAAAATTCGATTGGATAGGATTTGTCTACATGGAATTATCAAACTTTCTATGAAGGAGAACAGTAGCTTCTGCTGCTGCATCTGCTGGTTATAAAGGTAATCATAAATAGGGTGTAAATAAATGGAGCTGTAAGTCAGTGAAAGTTTATTAATAAACACTGAAATTTGAATTTCATATGATTTTACATGTCACAAAATATTAATTTCTTTCCATCCCCCCATTAAAAAAAATGTAAAATCCCTTCTTAACTTGTGAGATATACCAAAATAAGACAGCTTGATTTGACCCATGAACTGTAGTTTTCCAACTCCTGGTCTAAAAGACTAAGAAGTCAAAACCTCCTTATTTTTTTCCTCTTCATTATACAGGACATTTATCACTTGAAAAATTTTAGTTGCTTGTCTTTCCAAGCTTGTGAACCTTCTCCAGCCAAAATTAGGTTTCACTGTAGCAATATTTACTTTCTTCTCTGCTTTGCAGACTAGTTCTCTCCGGTTGTAAAGTTATGTCTCCTCTACAGTAGATGACTTTCCTTCTCATTGCTGTCAAGTCAGAACTGACCATAACTGATCCTCCAGCAGGTTTCCAGAGGCAGTAAAATGAACAGGGAAGAGATTACCCATCTTTCTCCTGCAGAGTAGCTAGTGGATTCTAATCTACTGCCTTTGGGTTGGCAGTGCAACTCCTTACCCACTTGATTACCATAATTCCCTCGTGGATCACTACTAGAATGCTTAACCATTAAGTCACATCTTGTTGTTAGATGCCATCTAATAAATTTTACTTATAATGGCACCTCCTCCTCCAGTGAGCTCTGATGGTTTAGTGGTAAGGAATTATGCTGCCATCACAAAGGTATGTGGTTCAAATTCAGCTGCTCCATGAGAGAATGCTGGGTAATCTCCCATGCTATTTATTGCCTCTGAAACTCCATTGGAGGGTCAGCTATAAATGATTTCCCACCCAATAATACACACAACAGCAACATCAACCCCGTGTGATGTATTTGAACTGCTTCATAGGGAACAGAATGCCAGGTTTGTCTTCTGCAGAGCTGCAGGGTGGGTTCTAAATCCCAACTGAAAAAAATCTGACTACTGACTCATCATGGCTCTTTAAGTCATATCTAAACCCTACTCTTTTTCCATGTATTAATTGACTGAGTCTTCCCTTGTAACCCTGTAATTTAGTACAGATAGTAATTTTATTACCTAGGATCAGTTCTGTCTGCATTATCCTGGAACAACTTGAATATTGGCCACCAAAAATGGCATTCTTTTTCATTATGTAAGAAAGGAGGATGGCCAGTCTCCTCCCATGCGATTTACTGCCTCTATGGAAACCTGTTAAATAGGGTCAGTTATGGGTCGGTTCTGACTTGAAAGTACACAAGAAGGCAAGCTTAGAGTTCATTTCTAGTTAGCATTTTTTCTTCTAAAATGCCCACTACTGTTGGTAAAATAGAGATCCTCTATTTGGTTACCAAGGCTGTAAATCTTTACAGGAGGACACTATCCAGCTCTCTCCCAAAACAACAGCTGGTGGATTTGAACTGCTGACATTTTGATTAGCAGCCACCAGAGTGCCATCATGGAAAAGAGGAAAAAGGATTTTTTAACCTGAGCTCTATCTCCAAGTCACATCCTATCTTGAGTGGCAGTTGACAGATGCCTAAGGATAAAGGAAGAAAGATAAAAACCGCAGAGTTTAATAAAATGATCAAGGATACAGGAAAGACATATTGGAGGCTAAGAGTCAGGAGCCTTGGGGATTTAGATAAATTTCCGTTTGTAAAGGAAAATGGAAGTCTTAGGGAGGAGGTCATGAAGAGTCTATTTCACAAGTGGGAGGGAGCGTGGGAGGGTTCCCTTAAATTGAATGTACTGAATGGCTACTGTGAACTAGGTAACAGTTGGGCAACTGGAACCTCAGAGATGAAGGGCAGATAGAAAAGAAAGATAAAAGTTACAAACGTTAGCAATATGGTGATAGGTGAAAGAATGGAATCAGACTTTTAGGTAACAATAAACAAACTTGGGGACATTGAATGGTGAAATAAGGGGGTAGAAAAGTGTTTGAGATATCTACTCTGGAAACGATCCTATAAAAATAGAGAACAAAGAAAATTAAGGGAGATTGGTGCTTTGATGAACTGAGGGGCAAATAAAAGGATGAAACCATCATTTGGAGTGCTTGCACTTCCGCTCTTTGAGAGACTTAGACTCCAAATGGTCCTTTCCTTTTCCCACAACTGAAGCGTTGGCTCTTCTTTTAGGAACGATGTTTCCCCACTGAGAAGCTCCTCTGCAAGGAAGTCTGGTCCAGCAAGAGTTCTTTGCACGAGGAGAGAGCGTTAGGTTCGAGTTTTCCGATCCAGGTTTCTTCGCGTGTTTCTGTCCTAACCGGCTCGCCGGGTTTTCCAGCATTCCCCAAACTACCACTCTAATCTAGGCTCGGGTGACCGCGCGTTCCAAAACCCAAGGATTTGGATTATTTATCCAGATTCCGGGTTTCCCCCTTGCATTCTCCCGCTCCCGACTATCCTGGAATCCGGATCCGCAGGCCCAGTAATCCAGTGTCCATATCTTCCGAGCTACCCTGGTTGTCCCGGATCGCGGCGGCGGCGGCGGTAGTGGCGGCGGCTGAGGGACCCGCGGCCCCGGACACAGCGGCACCGGCCGGGCGGGGCGGAGCGGCGTGGAGAGGGGGCGGAGAGCCAGAGCCGAGGCGGGGGGGGGGGGGGGGGGGGGGCCGCGGGAACGGATGGCGGCCTGGGGCCCGTAGCAGCACCGGCTCTACGGCCCGGGGCCCCAGGCGGGCGGAGGTGGCGGCTCCCGGGACCGGCCGCGCGGTGAGTCCAGAGCTTTGTGTGGAGCCGGGATGGGGGAGGAGGGAGGCGGTGGCGCTGAAGGGGCCTGGGGCTGAGGGGAGCCAAGGGGACCCGGGGGCAGCAGCGCCTGACGGAGGAAGTGGGGGTTGGGGGGCCGGGGCGGAGCGAGGGGAAGGTGTGTATGGGGGGAAGGGGGGTCGTTGCGTGGGTGGGGGAGGGGGTGTCCAGGGGCGCGGGGTGAAGTTCAAAGCGTGGCCAGGGCCGGTTCCCGCTGGGAGTAGGGGTGCCTGAGAGCGGGTTAGGATTTGGTCAGGTTATGGGTACAGGCCAGAGAGTTTCAGAGGCGAGTCTGGGTATGTGGAGAGAACCCTGGGCGAATGGGGCTAGTCGGGGAGTTATGGGGGCTCATTGCGAAGGGTTGGGTGTAGGACGTGTGCGTGGCCCGGGAGTGGGGAGCAAGGTGGCTGGGAGTGTGCAGTAAGTAGGTTGTGGGTGTGTGCCCCTTCCAGTCTTCAGGTCTCATTTACTCCTGTCCTTTTCTTCAAGATGGAGGGATCCCACAGCCTGGCCCTTGACTGCTCTCCTTGTAGCCCCGGGAGGGTTTGTGACCCTGTCCTGTTTGGAAAACCCATGCTGCCCTCTTTTCCCTTTATGTGTAATTACGGTTGGATCATCTCTGTGCTTTGCTCAGATTCCCCTTCCTCCCTCTGGGGTTGAGGAGGAGGAGACACATCTGACCAATTAATGTGTTTGTGAAACAGGCAGCAGCAAACAGTCATTTCAGCTTCTAGGAATTAGGCTCACACAGGGTGGAGAGATCAGAGCCCTTCAGGGGGAATCTTTCCGAACAAATCACAGGTGATTAAATTCTCTCAGAAACAGCTTCCTACCCAAATGAGTGGGAAAGATGGGGGAGAAAGCCTGTCTGTTTCCAGCCATGTGTCCAGAGCCCCAGGGCTCGAGGAGCTCTCCTAACCCCCTCCAGGCCTCTCTTTGCTGTATTAGGCTTTGCTCTCTGCAGCCTAGAGTTAATTTCACCCCTGCTGCTTTGTCTTGGGGGAGGGAGTGCTGGTTTAGACTGTTGTGAGATGACTGTTCTGTTGCCACACACAATAGTCATGTCATTTTATCGGGAATGCTACCCCAGGGCTGAGAACTGCTGCAGCAGAGATAAACCGGTCCTCTCACCCGCCTTTTGTGTACACAGTGAAGGTCATAGGTTCAAGTCTTGTCTGAGAGCTTTGGATATGCTCCATCTCCCAGGCTCGTCAGTGCCATTTTCTCCCTTCTCCAGTCTGGAGCTTGCCATTGGAGGAGGCCAGACAGAAAGGCTCTTCTTTTTAAGTGAGGAACAATGCAGGGCTCATTGGCACACATTTTTCAGAAGAATAGGGGATGCCAGCCATGTTGTGGCTGTCTTTATGGCTAGCTTGTACTGAGTTCTGGAGGAATAGTGTCTGGGAGACTCGGTCTCAATATTTGTGTCAGATTTTAAAGGAAGATGACATCAACGGGAGATTGTACTTGAACTGTCATATTTAATTCTTATTTAAAAAGAGATGAGACAGTTATACAGTGATTTTTTTGTTGTTGTTTTGTTTAGCAATATCATGTGTGTTTTTAGTGGTGACTTCCTGGTAAGTAATAAGTGCACAACCAAAAAGCCATGAGTTGCCTATCCTGGGGCAGGGTTTTGGGAACAAAACAAAAAACTTTCATATTCATTTTTACTCTGCTAGACGGAGATGACTTGTTTATTATGCAGAAAGTCTGTATTTTCCTCTTTGAAAGGGAGAAATTTGCCGAAGAGATAAATAACAACAAATCATTTCAAGTTTTAGGGGTTATTAGTGAAAGAGGGACGAGAACAAGCTAGAGCTAACTGTAAGAATGGTATGTATCTCAGACATTTCTAATTAGAACTTTGGTACTATTTAAAAAAAAAATGCTCTTGCTGACAAGTAAATTTGAGTCATAACCACCCTGTAGGATAGAACTGCCCCACAGGGTTTCAAGGCTGTAATTTTTATGGAAACAGACTGTCAAATATTTCTTGTGTGGAGCGACTAGTGGTTCAAACTTCTGACCTTTTGGTTAGTAGCCAAGTACTTTAACTGCCTCTTTTTGGTTCTGTTGGTTTGCTAAAGAATTAATTGGAGCTAAAAAATAGATTTCCATTAAGGACATTAAAGAAGAAAATTCTTAGGAGAGAGAAATAACTTACTGTGAGAAGTGGCTGTTGTACACAATAGCCAACCATTTCCCAGGGAGTGTTGTTGAATAGGAAATTTAGCTTTGGTTTTGGCAGTGTCTTTGGTAAGGCAGGTCTTTCTGTGCTTGCCTTCCACATCCATTGAGTTTTGATGATCTGCTTAAAATGATGCATTGCCACTTACGTGTTGAACTTTGGAAAAAAGTTCTAACCTTTATATTTCTTAATGACAATTATTTGAAGGCCTCACTGTTTTCCAGCTATAATGTCCTGGATGTCTTGTGTGATGCCTCAGCTAAATGAGTCCAAAGATTCTTGCTGTTAGGATTGGCATTCATTTCTGAGTCCTGTCATCTGACAGTGAAGGCAGAAGCCTCAGATGATATTTGCCCTGATTAGATTTAGTGGTTTCAGACCTGGGCCCTTTGCCCATAGAGTCTTTATGTGAGTCCTCTGATTGTGGCTGTCATTTGAAAGAGCACTTAAGATTCCTACCTACCACCTTACCCAGCTTCTAGTTAGAAAATCTCCTTAGCTGGACAGTTCCCCATAGCTGGACAAATTAATGCTTATTTTGTGTGAGAATATGGAAGCATAATTTTGGCTCCTGGTAGTAATTATGTTGCAATTAGCATAAAGCAGCTAAATGACTGGAACAGGATAATTTGTTGAGGGGGTTTACTGATTGCTTTGTCAAGTAGAGGTGCCACTCCTTATTTATTTGATTGAGAGTACTACTGCCATCAGACTAAGAAGAATGATTAAATGTTCTCCACAAGTTCCCATTCTGCTCCCCTGCCACATACCACATCACCTTCTACTGCCACTTTCTCCTGCTCTGAAGGAAGCTAAGCAGTTGTCATTTCCCTTGTGGAAAACTGATCGTGGTTGGGAATGTTGCCCGGTAGATTGGGCCATTTTGAGATACAGCAGCCTTACGTTATGTGACAAATTGTCTCTGCTTAATTCTTCTACTTGATTTTTGATATGTTTTCTTTAAAACAGCTACACAAAACCTCATTAAATACACAATCACATAGTGATTCTGAATACATATTCTTGATAGTCCTTAGATTAAAGTTGGCTGTGACAGGCAAAATGAAGATAGGTGATGCTGATTAGCAGGTTCTGGGCCCACTAAGTGTCAGTGAAGGGCTCTTTTCACTAGGGAACAGGTAATTCACCAAAGCACCTGCCTTGCTGTGCATGTGGAATTGGCAGCAGCTGTGCAGCTGAAGAGGGATTATTGAGCAGGTGGTTAAAGAATCACATGCCACTGTGACAAGAAAATACTTGGTCTTTGGTGTTTTAGATTTAGTTCATATATGGGAAATTGCACTTTGCTTCACATTTCTTAATGCATGATACTGGTTTGTTTGTGAGATGATAATGGAATAGAGAAGAGATATTCTTTCTCTGTTTTTCTTTTTGATTACTGAGTAACATACCCTGGAGATGATCCTGGAAGGCCCTCTTGTTTTACTGGGAGTTTTGGCTTTATGCCCTTGAACTGGGAAGGAAATAGTGGTAATTCATTGTTTCTAGTGCTTGTTCATTAGAAAGAAACGGGAAAGAGAAAAAGTCTTTGCTTTCTGTGTGGTCATAAGAACTCAGCCCACTGAGTTTAGCAAAAGAAAGAATTGATTTTTTTGTTTTCAATCTACCTGATAGGACTTACCTAAGACATTTGCAATTGTTTGGTGTTGGTTTTTGGTTTTTTTAATGAGTGTTTTAAGTGGTGACATGATCTTCCACATGAAGTTTTGTGTCTCTGTCTCTTCATTTATTTGTCTCATTTGATTTTTATTTCCTCCCTGGTATTGCTGTTAACATCCATTATTTATTTTTATTTTTATTTTTTTATTTTATTATTTTAGTGTGCGTGTACCGTCAAATCAGATCTGACTGGTACAGGAGGAGATTGCCCCTCTTTCCCCGGCAGAGCATCTGGTGGATTCGAACCGTGCACCTCTGGGATTGTAGTTGCAGCTTCTTGCCACTAGGCCACCAGAGCTCCCTTTTAACATCCATTTTTTAAAACCAGATTATCACCAAAGGGCTAACTGATGTTTAGCTTCTCTACTAAATATTTATTTTAAACTTAAGTGTAGCATTTCCTATAACTTGACAGTGGACTGTCGCAGATTTCCAGATTTTTACTCTAAATTATTGTCACCATCATCATCTTTTGTTAATATGTTTTTATCTTTTATTCATGTTTATGCCATTGTAGTAGGGCAGTGCTATAGAGATTATGAACTTTTTAACCTTTTTGTGTCTTTTAGCCATTTGCTGTATTAGGCTGACAGGCTACGAAGTCCTATTGAAACACACAAACACTAAATTGAATTCACAGGGTAATAATTAACAGTTCGCTGAAATGAAATGAGTTTTATTAACCATTTTGGAGTTCTGAAGTCTTTCCTCCCATCCCCTTCGCCGCCCAACTAGAGGAAGGATTCTGACTTTTACTCGGAGACACAGAGGATATTTAGGGTCTAGAGAGATATACTTTGAGACTCCGGAGGTCTGGGCTCCTATACCACTGCATAGGCAGGAATGTTTGTAAGAATCTGCTTATACCCATTTTGTAATCTAGCTTTAAGTTGGAGCCTAGTTATAGTAGGTATTTGTTTAATATTTACTTCTGGCTTCAGATTTCCCCATATGAAGCAGTTATAATTGTTGTGTGCATGTGTGTGTGTGTTTTAAAACTATTTAAACCCCCTATTTTTCCATAGTGTTCTCAGTAGTTTGCTTCCCTGTGCCTTTCTCTTTCTTGCGCTCCCATCCTAGTTCTCTGCTCTGAAGACTTCCCTAGCAGCTTGGAAACACTCTAATTACTGTAGCTATTATAGTCACAACCCAGATCCTCCACCTCCTTCTCTCTTACCCTTTCTATTTTCCTTTCCCCTCCTCTTGCTCTAGCAGCAGGAGTTGAACTGCATTGCAGTCTCATGAGCACAGTCAGATCTTTGAATGAGCTTTATATCTTGTCAAGGCAGAACTCTAGATCCAGCAGGGCTGATTTTTCATGGTTCTCTTGCTGTTTGTTCTTGAATCAGAGTCCCAGAAATAAGAGATGGCAAAAACCTATCAGGTCATATCTAGTCCGTCACTTGGTTAAGCCTAGGAGCTTTCTCTTGTCTCTGTGAGAATTTCTTCCTTCTTTGTGTTGCAGGTGAGAGCCCTCTGATACCAGACAGGCTCAGAATGGCTTTCTTTTTATTGTGTTCCCTGGCCATTACTGTCTAGCTTGCTCCCAGCAATATTTCCACCCCTTCAACTTTACTCCTTTCTTCTTGATTATTGGCCCCACATTTATGAATTTTTTCTGCACAGTTAAGTATTTGTGCCAGAAGTCATCACCTGTTGAGCCTTTGCCACAGAATCTTTGTCACACTTTATCTTGAGGTACATCTGATAGAAGCATGAGACGCAGATCCTAGTAGGTGGTAGTTAATAAACCCAAGTAATATTTGTGAGGTTGTGCCCTTAAGCCTTTGTACTGTATGAATACATGCTACTTTCTGCTAAGTTTGGGGGACTTCCTGTTCTCACCATTTGTTCTCTTTATGTGTGTGAGTTTTATTTTGATATGACTTAGTTATGGTTAAGAGATTGTCTAATTGTGAGTTTGGGTTTGTATTTTTAATATAAGTGATGTTATATTTTTAGTATCTTTTTTTTAGGGCATAAAGGGAAAAGTGTGGAATTTAGAGTTATAAAACTTAGGTTATTGTCACTGCTGTGCTTCTAATTAATTATGTGACCTTGTGTAAGTTGCTCCACTTATATTCCTCATTTATCAAATGAGTACTTTAGCCAAGATGATCTTTCAAGTCCAGTTAGTTGTAGAATTTCATGCTGTTAAAATGGTAATCTAGAGGGGCCAAAAAAATGGTGGCTGTATGAGCAATTTTTTATTAATGTGTCAAAAAGATTTTCAGTATCCAGAAGTGCTAATGAAAGTCACCTTAATACCCTAAAGGTGTGACCTTTTTTTATTTTTTATGGTGTGACTTTTTGCTTTGATTGGTTTGTAGAGCTTATGGTGTGCTTTTTTACTAGACCGTCGTCTTTTGTAGTGTCTTGAAACTTTATGCTGGTTCGCTAGCTTGTGAAATATAGTTTGCTTCAAGATACATAGATTGCTTAAGATTTAGGATCAGGACTCAGAAAACTGTAGGAAAGAAACTTCTCACTTTATGAGAAGAAAATCTTACCTGGAAAGAATAGGTAGATAGTCATTAATATGATATAATGTTCCACATTCAGGCGAGGATCTAAGATCTCTATTTTTTTTAAGCTCTTTTTTCCTTTTTAAAAAATTTATTATTTTAATGAAAATTTACAGAGACTTTGGATTTCCATTCATTCATTGTTGCACTTTTCTCTCCTCCCAACCCTCCCCTCTAGTACACTACCCCCTTGGAAAACTAAAAGAAAAATTCTTTCATTGTTTTACAATCCCTCCCCCCAGGTCCACTCCACTATGCAGCCTTTGCTCTGAATTCCTGTCATGAAAAATACCTAATCACATATCCCTTTTAAACCGTTTTCTCCCTCATCTGTTTCAATGCAGTATACATTATTTAATCCATCTTTCTCAGTCTCCCCCAACCCTGAAGTCAGTCCTGTTTTACAACAGTGGCACCATGCAGTATTTGTCCTTTTGTGACTGAGATACTTCACTCAGCATAATGTCCTCCAGGGTCACCCATTTTGAATAATATTGTATTTGAGTTCCTTGTTTTTCAATGCAGCATAGTATTCCATTGTGTGAATATACCACAGCTTCTCTATCCATTCGTTTGTTGATGGAAGAAATAAACTTGTTTTAGTAGATGAGTGTAGAGGAAAGAGAGTGTGAAGTCAAGCATAGGGGATTAGATTGGAAGGAGTACAAGCATAAGAGGCTTGAACCCTTCAAAATCAGGCTACACTTTGAAAACTAGATCTTGACAGGTTGACCACATTGTCTGCTGATACCTATGGTTTTCAGACTATACTTTGGTATTTTTAGAGGAAACCATGTCTACTTTGGTATATACAGAATATAGCCTGTGAGCTTTTGACATTTGATTTAAAGAGAGCCTCTTGCCACATTGCTAGGTGAGACACTTTGGATCTGCTGGGGATGAACTTTCATTTGTGTAAGCAGAAGTAGATGTTCAGGAATTTGCCTTGTAAACTTTGGCTAACACTCTGAAGTTTGGTTTGAAACTCAGCATTTATCTTTGTTCTGGAACTGGTGAGTCAGCCTAGAGTATAATCTTAAAGAATGTCCAGGAATTGAACTTTAGGAAAAAAGTAGGATTGGGAGGCTTATGAAGTATGTGATCCTGAGAGGTACACAAAGAAAAGGGAAATCGTGGCATTACCTTTCTAAACACACTGGGAGTTCATTTCTGAAATATGCCTACCCTTTTTGTCCACTAAATATTACTGTTCTTCCAGTTGCTGAACAATTTTGACTCGTGTTTGGCTCTTTTATATTGCTTGACACCGCATTTATTAGCCTTCCTTTTTCATTCTTCCAACCTAAGTTCAGGCCTTAATCCTCTCTATATTATTGTAATAACCTCATGGTTGATAACCTTTCTCTGTATTTAATCCTGCATACCCACCAAACTCACTGACTCTGAGTCAATTCTGACTCATAGTGACCATGTAGGACAGAATAGAATTTTCCCAGAGGGATTCCGTCACTGTACAATTTTACAGAAGCAAACTGTTTGATCTTTCTCCTCCAGAGTGGTTAGTAGGTTCTAACCAATGACTGATCAGCAGTCCAACACTTAGCACATTATACTACCAGGGCTTCTCCATCCTGTGTAATGCTTCTATATTATTAAAATTTTTATTTATTCATTTAGTTCATATTTACTGAGTACTTAGATGTCAGACATGGTCCCTGCCCTTAGCAGATTTATAGTCAATTTGAGGAGAAAATTAACCAATGATGTATGATTATGAATTGAAGTGCTCTTTAAAGAAATGTGGTTCTAAAAGAATATGTAGCAAAAGAACCCATTCTTTTTCACATAATTGTGATCATATAATTTCTTGCTGAAAACCTTGTGCCCTAGAAAATAAAGCCAGTATGTCTTAGCTTAGGTCAGCACTGAAGATCCACTGTGACCTGAGCAAACCTGACTTTACTGGGCCTTATTTTGTATTCCCACTGTCTAGAGCTGTGTCTAGACATTCCTCTAATTTATCCTGCATTTTCCGGGTTTTGTACCTTAGCGTTTTCTTTTCTATTGGAATGCTTCTTCCTTGTTCCCTAGGCATTCATCTCCAAATCACCCTTCTGTCAACCTAGGAAAAATATCATTTCTTTCCTGCAAACTTTTTAGTCCCCAATCTTCCCACTCCCCCATCTCTGAATGCATTTAATCTTCCTCTGTACTTCTATATATCTTTGCTAGGATCTCTGCTGTAAAATTTTATCATACATTGTAGTTATAATTATATATGAATGCCTGCTTTTATCCTCCTGCTACATTAGAAGAGACCAGTGTTTCCTCTGCCCTATATTACCTAGCCCAGTGCTTTGAATATAACTTTATGCAAAATAAAAGCTTGCTGAATTGAATTAGAATTTGATTCTTAAAAAATAAACTTAGGATTTTTCTCCAGGCCTCCTTTTATGGTAAGATAACTTCCATTTAACATGTTTTATCCCAAATTAAATAAGTTAGGAGCAAAGCAGACTATGAAAGCATTGAGAAATATTCAGATTCAAGGACAAACCTTTGTTGCCTTGACTGCCTGTAGCAGTCCTGTGGATCTAGCTGATGAGAAACTTGGAGGAGTATGCAGTCTGTGGGTGGTGGAGAGGTAGGTCAGTCACAGGCACTAAACTGATTCTTTTAGTGTTGCATTATTGGGCCTTCTGCGTGTTGTTTACCTCTGGAAAGACTTGGGTTTTTTTTTTTTTAGGAATATTTGCTGGTTTTCTGCTATATGCCAAGGGCATATACTTGGTGGAATACCAAGTTGTGTTGCTAACCCAAACATGCATTTCCGGTGGTTCAGATCCTCTAGCAACTCAGATAGGCCCTCTCTTTCTGTATGGGTTCGTCTCGGAAACCACATGGAGGGTCAGCTTTGAGTCATGCTGACTCGATGGCAATGAGATGATTATAGCCATGCCCTGTCCTGTCTGTTTAATATCTATTGAATACAACAAACCCTACCTCTTCCTGCTTAAAAAAATCCTATTGGGATTTTTCAGCAGGAGATAGAAATAAATTCATTATTGTTGAGTTGATTCTGACTCATAGCAACCCTCTGTTGGGTTTCTGAGGCTGTAAATCTTCATGGGAGGAGATTACCTCATTTTCCTCCTGAGGAGCCTTTGATGGGTTCCAACTACTGACATTTTTTTTTTTTTAATTTTGTGTGCGTGTACCGTCAAATCAGATCTGACTGGTACAGGAGGATATTGCGCCTCCTTCTCCGGCAGAGCGTCTGGTGGATTCGAACCGTGTTCCTCTGGGATTGCACTGCAGCTTCTTACCACTAGGCCACCAGAGCTCCCCTACTACTGACATTTCTGTTACTATTCTGGCACTTAACCTCTTATGCTACCAGCACTCCTGAAGCATAATAAGGAAATTACTTAGTATTCATAGGGTGATATATGCCATGGGGAGAATAGAGCAGAGTAAGGGAGCTTGGATGGAAAGGTTGCAGTTTTAAAGAAAATGATCAGAGTGGGCATCTTTGAAAAATGTGTTCATTAGGAGCTTCCCTGAGGTTACTGGATGCTCTTTGCTCAGCAGAGAGAGGCAGTATCTGCAGTTGTTCCAAAGAGTCCAGCTGACAGCAAGGGGAAATAGCTACTTGTGTCTGTTCTCCTGGCTGCTGCTCTAGCTGGGATTCCTGGAAGTTAGTCAGGGTGAAAATTGCAGCCAGTCATGTCTGGAAGACACTCGGGGTGGAACTAGAGGTCTTCTAACCTGTTCTCTGAGGGATGAGATTTTTCCCTGCTGCTGTGACTAGGCCTTGAATGCCTGGAGTTAATGATTGAGTTAGGCTTATGTGTTTTTCTCCTTCCTCAAAGGAAAAACCCCGCTATCATACCTGTTCTCTTTCTAGAGAGGCCTCAGTAACTTTTTATGGAGTAGCTTATTTTAAAAATAAGCTTTCAAAAAGTCTGCACTGTTTTTCTAATCTTAAAAAGTTACTGTTTAGGTTTGTTTGTGGTACTTCCTCTAATCATACAGCTATGGTTTTAATTCAACATCTTGAAGATGAAACTGTTTTATATAGATGTTTTCTTATTTGACAGGTGTATTGTAAATTTTCTTTTTTAATTTTCTGGTTTACCCTTCTCTAGCCCTCTACATCTTTACTTTTATTCTGTTGCCTCTTGTCTTTTCTCTTACAAGAAGCAGATATAGAACAGAAATAGACTAGACTGCTGTTTTGGTAGCTGACTGCAAGCTAAAATCTCTACCCAATATACAGGTTCTAGAATATCTTGGTTCTTTTTTTGGGATATGTAGGGTACAACTTGTCAACCTCAAACTCTCAGCCTCCTTGTTATATGCTGTTTTAGGTAGCTGGAGTGCAAGGTGTATTGGGGCCTATATACTCTTAGGTGTATTTATAGTGCCATTCAGAAGAAATATGGCCTTTTTAATCAAGCTCTTTGCTATTGCAAACAAAGCCACAATAAACATGGGTGTGCATATATCTGCCTGGGTGTCAGTTACAGTTTCTTTAGGGTATATACCCAGTAGTGGAATTGCTGGGTCAAATGGTACTTCTATATGCAACTTTTTGAGAAAGCACCATACCGCCTTCCATAGTGGTTGCACCATTTTACACTCCCACCAACAGTGAACCAGGGTTTCTTTTTCTCCACAACCTCGCCAGCATTTGTTGTTTGCTGTTCTTTTAAATTTTGCTATTCTTACTGGGGTGAGATGATATCCCATAGTTGTTTTGTGCCTTGTTTTTTTTTTTTTGTTGTTGTTGTTTTTTATTTTGAGTTTTGTTACAGATTTTTCTCCCACTTTGCACAGGACATTCTATTAGTTCTTTCAGAGCAGGCATTGGTGGGACCTTGGCACCATCCTTCTGTCTCAGGGTCGTGGAAGTTGAGGTTCATGATACATTAGTCCTTTGGGCCAGTTGTTTCTCTACATCTTTGCCTTTCTTCTTTGCACCAAGAGAGACTCATGATTGTACCTTAGAGAGCTGCTGAAAAGGTTTTCAGAACTCTGCTCCCTACTTGATTTGAATCCACTAGCTGCTCTGCAGGAGAAAAAGATGGAGAGTGTCCTCTGCTGTGTTTTATATCAACCTAAAGCAAAGCATTGTATTGATGAAGTATGTTAAGCCAATTGACAATGGTGCTCCTAGAGATTATGGTCCTAAAATCTTAGCAGCAATACATTGCTCAGGGTGTTTGGTTAGGATTAAGGAGTTTACATAACTTCCCCCTGCTGGCTGTAATGTATACATGAGTATGGTGTATATACCCACTGAGTGAGTTTCTGAGGCTGAAAATCTTTGAATGGCTGGTGGATCCAAACTGCTGATCTTTTTGATTAGTAGATTGATACATTAGGTGCTATGCCACCAGAGCTCCTCTGCCGATCTGCCAGTGTCTGTTCCTCCTACATGCTTACCTGTGTATCCACTTATGGAGTAATGTTTTTATAACGTTGATAATGCTGATTGTGTACATTAAAGTGTTTAACTTTGTTGTCTGTATTTTCCCTTTTTTTCGTAATCTTCTGCTTCCATAGGGTTTTTAATGACTGAATTTTCGGGAAGTAATCACCAGGCCCTTCTTCTGAGGCACCCCTGGATGAACTCAAGCCTCCAGGCTTTTGTTTAGCAGTTGAGCATGCTGATTGTACCACCAAGAGACTCCAAATGGGTTTTTTTTTTAATTATTAAATTTTATTAGTATTAATGAACATTTACAGAGATTTTGGGTTTTCATTCATTCATGTTTTTAATGATTCCTCTTCCTAGGAACTCAGAATCATGCTAATAACCAACTGTTATATTTAGACAGAAACAGTTCAGTGATATGTGGGTTCCTAGGCAGATTTTACCTTGGTTGTTCTCTGAGGATTTACTGTGTATCAGGTTGAAGTAATTTATTTCCACTACATATCCTTAAGTGGTACAGTAACATAATACTCATATTATGCATTTAAAGCCAGCAGCTGTTGATGCAACTGTGTGTCTTTGTTTTGGAATGATCAATTGGATTTCAGTTTTACTTACCAAATTGGATCTCTTTTATTAGTAAAAATGCTTTCACTTAGTTTTGCTAGTAAATGGTTTTCCTAGTAGTAATGTTTCTTTGATTTGTATTAGTGTCATTGTTATGTGCTATTGAGTTGGAACTGACTCAGAGCTGACTCTAGCAAGTTTTCAGAGGCTGTAAATTACAAGGAAGACATTGCTCCTATTTTTCTCCTGCAAAGTAGCTAGTGGATTCAAACCATGTGACTTTGGGCCACCAGAGCTCCCTATTAGTATATTCCTTTATACTGGTAATGTTATGTACTGTTGAGTTCGAAATGACTCATAGCAGACGTCCCAGTGGGTTGTCAGTCAGTAAATTGTACTGGAGGATACTGCCTATCTTACTCTCGTAGAGCTGCTGGTAGATTGGAATTTAAAGTTGGCAATGTAACTCCTTGCCATTAAGCCACTAGAGCTCCTCTACAGAAGTAATAGATCCATATAGTTGTGAAAGAGCTAGAAATCCAGGCATTGTGGATTTCAGATGTGTTCTTAATGCTGTTTGATAGAGAGGTAAGTGCGGGCTGTATCTACAGCCTTTCTGTAAGAGAGGAGCCTTGATGGTGAAATAGTTAAAACATCAACTGATAGTCAAAATAAGTTGGAAATTTGAATCCACCGGAGTTATTCAGGAGAAATACAAGGCAGTCTGCTTTCCTAAGATTGATAGTCTTGGAAACCTTGTGGACATTTCCATTTCCACTCTTTCTTACATGGTCACTGTGAGTTGGAATCAGTGTGATGACAGTGAATTTCCACATAGAAAGGAAATTCCATTTTTATCTCCCATAAATTCTGTTTAAGGACTCCCTAGTGGTTTGCTCTATAGGAAAGTGTACTGTTAACCCAAAGGTGACACTTTCTTGGGGTTTGAATCCACCCGTGGCTCTGAGGGAGAAAGGGGCAACCTCCTGTACAGTTTACAGTCTTGAAAAACCTGTAGGAAGATCAGCTATGAGTCTATTCTGATTTGATAGCAATGAGTTTGGAGTTTTAAATTTTTTTATTTTATTGATATTGTTGACAGCAAAACAAACCCAAGTCAGCCTTTAGTGTACCGTTAAGTGACATCAACTTGAGTTATACAATTCTCATCCTTTTCGGAATTTTTTCTTCCTTGTTCCCTTGACTATATCTATCTATCATCTATCTATCTATCTATCTATCTATCTATCTATCTATCTATCTATATGATATATATATCATATATATGATTCATAGAAGAGTATAATGCTCAATGTGGCCAGTTTTTGCTAGTAATCTCAACAAATAATTCAGTTTCAGAAATTCCATTTTAACAAAGTCACGTTTGGGTAGGTGACATAACAATGAAATGGTTGTAATATTTAGGTACATTAGACCTAATTATCTTTAGCATTAGAATTGTTTAAAAGTATTTTTTAAATAAATAGTACTAGTACCATAAATATGATTCCCCCCCACTTCACTTTCTTGATAAGTGAAATAGTGGTATAATGATTTAATTCATACCTTAAATATTTGATGGAAGGAGACTAGCCATTGAAATTAGTACTGACAGGCTATATACTTTATAGAAATGATAGTAGCAGCAGGGGATTACATAAAGAATAACAAATAGTAATGATAAAAGCCCTTTCCCCCTCCTGTAACAATGAAAGAGTATGAAATTTTAAAGAGTTGAAATTCCATCTTAAACAAAGATACCATAGTCTTAATCAAAATGTTGTGAATAATTTGGAAATGGCAAAGGAAATTGGAGAAGGTGAAAATTAGACCAAATAGTAATGATGAGGAATTTATTTACAGATAGGTTGGTTAAATCATTGACAGCAAATATGAAGATAGAGTTTTAATTAAGACTACACCATACTACTGGCAGCTTTATAATCTACAAGGCAAAGCAGTAAGTAACCTAGATTCTGCCTTGAGGAACAAATAAGAACAGATGGGTCAACTACTATTGAAATAGTAATGATGCCATGATTAAGTTTAACATTTTTCAGGGAGAAGAAAGCTAAATCCTCTCATTCACTTTAGGAAATTATGCTGTGGTCAACTATATACATAAAAATGGAAGGAATAATTTAAAAAAGTAAATAACCCCCAGAAGTGCTAAAATGAGCAAAGTAGCAAAGGAAACCATTCAAAACAGATCATTATTTGGCATAGTCTTAAAGGCTGTGGAAGGGATGGTTTGGCATAGTCTTGAAGTCTTGGACATTATTTAGTTTGAGAACACTTTTGATAAGGTTAGGGAGCTCTGGTGGCCTCATGGCTAAAGAATTAAAGGTAATTGGTTAAAATCCATAAGCTGCTCTAAGGGAGAAAAAGGACCAATTCTTCCCATGCAATTTATAGCCTCCGAAAACCCACTTAAAGTTTAGTTATCACTTGCTTCCAACTTGACAACAATAAGGTGAGGTTTGACAAAGTCATGCCAAAGGCAGTTTAAAAATATTTTTCATTCAGGGAGTGGAGGAAAAAGTAAAGTTGTACATTAGCAAGCTGATGAATTAATTTGCTGACAAGTTAAACAATTTTTAGGTTCACAATCCCTCATCTGCAGTTCTACAGCCCCCAAATCTGTGAAAACTCAAAAGTTTTTGTAAGGTATACATAAACTTGACTTCAACAAATAACAGAGTCTTTGGTATTTCTTAAGTGAATATCCAGTTTGCTGTAGCATTATTAGTAAATTTGAGTTCAGAGTATTTCTGTTTCTTAGTATATTAACTATATATGATATATTGTCACTTATTTTTTTTACAGGTAAAACAATTGAGACTCAAATACTTTGCTCAAATAAGACTTGCTTAAAATAGTTATACATTTAGGTGGAATTACAAATAGAATTGAGTCTACCTTCTCTCTGCCTTTTCCCTTATTATACTATGCTGCTTTCCTTTGCTGTTACCTCCAAAGACCACCTTAATATGTTCTCTGTGCAAGAGTTTAAGCAACGACACTCATTTTATTTGACATTTTAAAAAATACATTACAAAAGTGAAATAATTCAGGTTTCTCCATGTCATTAAGCAAATTTTCCAGGTAGTTAGGGCCTGTCTTAGTTTCCTAGTAGGAAAATACCACAAAATGGGTGACTTTTTAAAGGTTTTTATTTTTTTTTTTACTCTTTATTACACATTTTCTTTCCTCCCTTCTCTTCCCCCAGTCAACTTTGCAATGCACCTAAAATGGGTAACTTTAAAAGATAAAAATTTATTTTCTCACAGGTGTGGAGGGGACAGTTAGAAGTCTAAATTCAAGGGTTTTCCTGGGATATGCTCTCTATTAGCTCTAGGAAAAGATTGTTCTTTTCAGCTTTTGGATACCTTAGTCATTTCTTAGCATACTTAGACTTGTAGTTGTGTTCTCACATGATATCCTTCTCTTGTGTATGATTGTTTCTTTTCGTTTGTAACACCACTCAAAAGCAATTAGAACTCTCCCTGCTCTGGTATTCCTTCAATCTGTTAACTGGGGGTATTTGTCAAGAAAAACTCTTTTGTTTCCCCAGGCAAGGTCAGGATGTTCATCAGTGCAAAAGACTAGGACTTCAACATTATCTTCTTTTAGAGTACACATCAGTTCATAACAGGTCCTGAAATTGTTGGGACATTCTCCCACGAGTGGAATGAGAAGTGGAAGGATATGTATGATTCAGTGTGAAAGAGTATTTAAAAAGAATCAGAAAGTCTAGACTGCATTTTTAAGATGAGTGATTCTAGCTAACAGTTGTAGCCCCCGAAGGAAACTAGGAGTCTTGGTAAGTTATTCTTAGAGAAATTAGGTCAGTGTGCTGACAAGAAAATGCTAGGCATTATTAGGCAAAGACTCAGCTAAATAAAGGTAAAAATAAACTACCCTCTATGGTGGCATCCATAGGAAATTGAGCTGCTAACCCAAAAGAGGCCTCTCTAGCAGTTCTAATTTACTAGTGGCTCTGTGGAAAAAGGATGGGAATTCTCTTGTGTGATTTTTCAGCTCCTGAAAACTTGCTTGAGGGTCAGCTATGAGTTAATTCTGACTATGGCAGTGAGATGTAAAGCCAAGGTTTGTCTATATTTGCATCTTTCGAGTTAGAAGTAAATCTGCTCAATTATTGTGTTACTCTTTTTTTTTAAAAATTTATTTATTATTTTGTATGTGTGTACCATCAAATCAGATCTGACTGGTATAGGAGGAGATTTCCCTTCCTTCTCCAGCAGAGCATCTGGTGGATTTGAACCATGTACCTCTGGGATTGCAGTACAGCTTCTTGCCACTAGGCCACCAGAGCTCCCTTATTGTGTTACTCTTACGAATAATCAAGATATGAATTTAACCATACCACTGAATCAGAAAACTTAGTACTGTAAGGTTGATTTCAACTCGTGACCCTGTCCCTGAGGGGTTTCCAAGGCTGTAACTCTTTACTGAAGCTGACTACTATGTTTTTTCCCACAGAAGAGCTGATAGGCTTGAACCACCAACCTTTCAGCAGCTGAATGCTTAACCTCTGCACCACTAGGGCATTTCCTTTTAATTGTAGAGGTGGTAGAATTTAAAAATAGGGGTAGGATGATTTTGTGTTCATTTTATTAAATTTACGTTTTGTTTTGTTTAATGTATGTGGTTTACGTAAAGATAGCCTATCAGCTCCTGAAAGGATAAATGGTTTTACCCTCTAGCCTCAATACCAGCCCTACCCTCATTTGTGTATTTTTTTTAAAGGAAACTTCTTAGATAATTGTAGAGTCTCGGCATCTGTAGTGATTGCTTTCATATCTCTTTTCATTATGTGTCTTTCTCTCACATTACCTTTGATTGGAATGACTCCTAGCAAAGTCACCACTGGGTTTGAGAGAATGTAAATCCTGTGGGAGGAGATTGCCCATCTTTCTCCCACTGAGTTGCTGGTGGATTAGAATCATCGGATAGGTGTGCAGGTTTGTCAGCACAACTTCCAGATGACTATACCCCTAGAGTTTACATGTATATTTACAATTCCCCCCGGCCCAGAATCTTCTTTTTATTGTCTTGCATATAATAATTTCTATACATAATATTTTGTACATTGTGTTTTATACAATCATTCATATACATTATATTTTATATAATTAATTTCCATTGCTCTTTGCCTATTCTCACCCTGTCTTTTCAAGCCCCCATTGACCCTTTCTCATTCTTCTCTCCTCCTTCACCCATTAACCTCTACTATTCCAGTGATTTTTTTACCCCCTTCTCCTTTTTCTGCCTCCCTTCTTTCTGTTATGAACATTTATACATATCTTACTGAGTTACCCTCTTATTTGTGTATCTTTAGTTTTGTGTGGTTTTTAGTACATTTATAGATATGTATGTCCACCACCACAGTCAAGATAGGGACGATTTTTGTCACTTATTACAAGGGTCTCTCATATTGTCCTTTCATGAGCACACACTCATTTCCCTCCTGCCTCACTTTTCTCTCGCCTGTACAAGAAGAGTTTTAATAAATAACCTGGGTTCATTTTATAATAGCCTATTATTGTGTATCATTGAGTTGGAACTGACCCATAGCTGACTCTCTGGTGGGTTTTCAGAGGCAGTTAATGGCACAGGAGGAGATTGCCCATCTTTCTCCCGTAGAGCTGATGGATTTGAGCCTTGTGTCTTCAGGATTGCAGCTCAGTTTCTTACTACTAGGCCACCATAATTCCCTTATAATAGCCTATTAAGGGAATCTAAGACATTTTTGGGAATAAATCCTTAATATTTTATGAAATAATTTTGAAATTCACTTTATCAAATACATTTTTAATCTGTTTTGCTTGAATTTTTGTGTTAAAGTTTGATAGTTAACAGCCTTTGGTGAAAAGTGACCCACTTCTTACCCCTTTCCACCAAATCTCACACTTAATAGGTTGCCTTTTCACCTTTCACCTTTTTAGTTTTTCCTCATGTTTTTAAATAGAAGGAGTTCCTATGTGGCACAAACAGTGACATACCCAAGACTAACAGAAAAGTTTACAGTTTGAATCCATCCAGAGGTACATCATAAGAAAGATCACTGCCAGTGAAAACCCTAAGGAGTACAATTTTCTGAAACACATGGGTCCCCATGACTCAACAGCAACTCTTCTAATATAGTTTTATCAAACTTTTAGATTAGATTAATATTTCATATTTTTTGTGTTAAGTAAATATTGTTTGTTATTGAACCATTTAATAAACTGTAAGATTTCTTGTACTACTTTGGTTTTATCAGGATTTAATAAGTTAATTCTTTTACAATTTATTCTTATATCAATGTTGCTAATTCTTTCAGACTTTTCATATCTTTATATCTACTCACAATGTAATGAAACCCCCAAATGCTAGATATTCCTAAAGTTCCTTTTCTCCTCCTTCCTTTTTTCTTTGGGAACCATTCCTCTAAATATCTTACCTCCTGATTTGTGAAGGTTGACTATGGATGAGATCATAGTATTCAAGATGACCGTTCTCTTGATCTTAGATATTTGTTTTATTTTAAGAATAAATACAGTAATGTATAGTAATCTTAAGTGTACAAATGAATTTTTATATATGTATGCAGAAGGGGAAGACCCTCTATGAGGTGGATTGATTCAGTGACTGGGGTAATCGGGATGGGTGTGTCAGAGGCAGTGAGATTGGCACAGGATAGA
>NW_006400013.1:3238094-3241392 GCF_000299155.1 Elephantulus edwardii
AGTGACTGGGGTAATTGGGATGGGTGTGTCAGAGGCAGTGAGATTGGCACAGGATAGAGCAGGGTTTAGGGCTGTTGTACATAGGGTCGCTATGAGTCGCAAGCGACTCAATGGCACATAACAACAACATCATGTAATTACATGACCATCATTCAGATTAAAATATAGAATGTTTCCTGTACCCAACAGGGAGCTCTGGTGGCCTTGTGGGTAGAGTTGTGCTGAGCAAACAATAAATGTTGGCAAGGTTGCGGAAAAACCAGAACCCTTATTCACTGTTGGTTGGAGTGTAAAATGGTGCAACCTATGGAAGGCAGTATGGTCTCAAAAAGTTGCAAATAGAAATACCATGTGACTCAGCAATGCCACTACTGAAAATATAGCCAAAAGAAACCATAACCGCTACCCAAGCAGATATATGCACGCCTATTTCTGCTTTGTTCACAATAGCAAAGAGTTGGAAACAACTCAAGTGCCAATCAACCAAGGAATGGATAGAGAAGCTGTGGTATATTCACACATTGGAATACTATGCTCCATTGAAAAACAAGGAGCTCATGAATTATTATACAAAATAGGTGACACTGGAGGACACTATGCTGAGTAAAGTATCTCAGTCACAGAGGGAAAAATACTGCATAATGCCACTGTTGTAAAACAGGACTGACATCGGGGTTGTGGGGAGACTGAGAAAAGAGGGGATAAGTAATGTATACTGCATTGAAACAGATGAAGAAGAGAACTGTTTAAAGGGGTATATAATTAGGTCATGATTGTCATGACAGGAGTCCACAGAGAAGACTGCACAGTGGAGTGGACTTGGAGTTGAGAGATTTTATAACAATGAAAGAATTTTACTTTTCAAAGGGAAGTGTGAAATGTGGGGGAGGGGTGGGCAGGGGGGAAAGTGCAACAATGAATGAATGGAAATCCAAAGTCTCTGTAAACTTCCATTAAAATGAATAATAAAAAAAGAGTTGTGCTGACAATGCAAAGGCAGGCCGTTAGAATCCACCAGCTAGCTACTCGATGGGTAAAAAGATGGGTGGGCAGTCTCTCATGTGATTTATATCCTCTAGAAATCCTCTGGAGGGTCAGCTATTAACTGGTTCCTGCTCCACAGCAGTAACTTTTTGGGAATCATTTTACACTTTCTAGACATAATTCCTTTTCTGATTTCAGAAAAGTTTTAAGCATCTAAAATATGTAAAATGTGACAGCTGGGTGGTTTAAGCTTGATAGAATTTATATACATTTAAGGAAGTTGGTTTTTTCCCCATAACTCCTGATTTGTGGACTAACCCTGTTTTGGAAAGCAACAGTGCAAGATTTGAGACCCTTTGAAGGCCAAGACATACTCAAGAGTAGCTAAACCTGTTTTCTGACCTTTCTTCCAGACTGTTAATGAATTATATTGTTTTATCCTGAAGAGAGGACTCCATATTTATTGTTAATAGGTTTGAAGACTAGTAGTTAATTTAGGAATAGGAATAGCGTGCTGACTATTCCATGGACTGCCAGAAGGGCAAACATGTCTTGGAAACATCATCTCACATACTTGGGCACGTTGTTAGGAGGGGCCAGTTCTTGGAAAGGGCCATAATGCTTGGAAAAGTGGAGGGTCAGCGAAAGTGAGGAAGACCCTCAACAAGATGGATTGGCTCAGTGACAGTAACAATAGGCTCAAGTATGTCAGAGATGGTGAAGACAGCACAGGATAGGACATGGTTCAGATCCATTTTCAGAGGGTGGCTATGACTCTGACTCTAGTCACCTTGACAGCACATAACAACTAACGCTCTAGTTAGGGGTGATGGTGGTGCTTGCTTAGTGCTTACTTTAGATAAGCTTTTCCTACTTACCTGCATCCACAGGCCTTGGTGAAAGTTTTTCCTGTGGACTAATGTTCCTAAATGACTCCCTATATGGCTAAGAATGGCTTACATATCCAGTGTGCTGTTTATTGTGGAATATATATTGGCACAGAACAGTATTGACAAACACAAGATTCTAAACCTGAGCTCTGCTGCAGTCCTGGTGGAAATGTCAGTTGCTTATATGAAATTAAACAGGTCAAGCCTCATAATCTTTGAGAATAGTAGGCTGTAAAGACCATAAAACTATTCATGAGCTGCAGCATGTAAACACTCAGGTACTGAGAGATGTTACATTTTTGCCGCTCTGTCCTTAGATGACACCTGGTCGGATGAGCCCTGTTGAATTGTATCTGTTGTCTCAAATTGGAGAGGTTAGTCTGTTCTTTATCTGATCCCCGTTGGAGATATAGGCTGAGAGCTGTGGTACTTGAGGAGATGACACAGTTCCTTTGTTACAGTAATTAATGTAATAAATTAAGGGAGAAGCCCAAAGGGAAGTTGATTGTTTCTTGTTGGAGCCCTAGGTGGAAATTCACTTGATTAGTGAATGCATATGAAATGTGGCAGGTAGACAGGGAGATACCCGCTCTTCCAGCTGGGTAAGCTCATGTTAACTGAGAATGGTTTACATGTTGTACTAACCTCACCTGAGGCTGGCTGAGCAGAAAGTGATTTCAGGGCAGCATCTGGAATTCAGTGAAGGTCATATAATACAGTTCTGTTTTCAGCGATTTTGTTGATATCCCATTGCTTTAGTGACAGATGCCTGGGGTATCAAACCATGTGAACCTCACACAATTTAGATTCAAAGACCTGTCAGTGGAATCAGCAGTATGGTGGGTGGTGGCATTTGGTATTACAGATAGTCTAGATATTAAAACTGTGAGTCTTGGAATTGGAGTTTTGGTTGGGCCTGAGGGATTTTTGAAGCAAAGAGTCCCTATCAAATCACTAACGACAATGTAGGGTTCTGTGAATCATATCTGATGCCAGTAGTAGCTTAAATGGTTAGCTGGATCACTGAGTCCGTGGAAGAAGAAAAGATTGCCATTTTCTTTCACAGAACTCAACTAGATATTACTATGACCTGTAACTTAATTTGTAAAACATTTTCATTTTTTAATTTTAGAGGGTACATTAGTTACCTTATGTTGTTGTGTGCTGTTGATTCAAACCCTCCAGCGGGTTTTCAGAACAGTAGATTCCACAGTAAGAGATTGCCTATCTTTCTCCTGTGGAACAACTGGTGGATTTGAACTGTGCACCATTGGGATTGCAGTGCAGCTCTTTACTACTTGGCCGCCAGAGCTCCCATAGTTGCCTTATAGTAAGTATAATTGTAAAACATTCCTTTTTAAGTTTAGGCACCAGAATCTTATGAGATTATTTGGGTTATAGATAATATATTTACTTTTTAAAAT
>NW_006400013.1:3241492-3247379 GCF_000299155.1 Elephantulus edwardii
AATAAAATATAGGAAAAAAACCAAAAAAAAAAAAAAAACCCAAACAATTTCATACTAGTTGTTTCATAACATTGTTATGTTTTCACAATGCATTATTCTCAGTGAATATTGTCATTATTTCTCTCCTGGTTGCTTTTCTGTCCATTTACAATCTTATTTTAAAGTGGTTATTGATTTTTTTGCCTCAGTTGATTTTGCAGAGGACCACTGTGCTTTATGGGTGATATATTATTATTTGGGCCATCTTATATTTTTGAGGTGTTTTCTGTTTTTCGGATTTATATCCCCATAGCATGCTTATAACCATGTTGTATTGTCCTTCTATTTTATAATGATAAATTAATATTTCATTAAGTATCTTGGCAAGCACCCTGACTAGGGTCAGTGGAAATTTGAGTCTAGAAATCACATCTTCTGATTCTAGGTTTGGTGCTCATTATATTACACTGAACATCCTTTCCAAAATTAAATACCGCATTCCCTCCCTGTTAGACTGGCAACTTTTGAAGGGAAATAGCTAGATCATTCTCAAATTTCATTAGTGTTATTTGTGTATTTTCCATCTATTTGGAATTGACCTATACATCGCTGACCCTCTGGTGAGTTTTCAGAGGCAGTAAATCTCACAGGAAGGAGGAGATTGTCCATCATTCTCCTGTGGAACAGCTAGTGTACTCGAACTACAGGCCTTTAGGATAGCACAGCTGCTTGGCCAGCAGAGCTCCTTTATTTGTATATATTCAAGTGACTTATATACACTCATACACAATTGTCACTTAACAGGCTAAAGCCTATATAAGAAGATTGGTCCAGAACCCTTAAGTTATTGTTGTTAGGTGCCTTTGAGTTGCCTATGTTCTTAGTGATCCTATGAACAGAGCTTAACCCATAAGAAGGAAGGACAAATAAATGTACAGTTTAACAGTAGAGGGCTTTTTGCTACTTAGACCAGTTTGTCTCTTGACTAGTTTAGCATTTGAAGAGATCTTCTCTTTGAAATTCTCTGGAGTGGAAACAGTTCTAATTGAGTGGACAGAAAAAGTACTATTTTTCTTATGTTTGAGTAAGTAAGATCAGTTGCTCCTTATGAACTGAGGCAGGAGCAGACAACTGTGGAAAGTCTTTTCTCATTCTTAGCCATCTTGAAGAGAGCCCTTGTTCATTCATAAGGTAGAGGAGTGGTTCAGACTGTGGTATGTGCATTAGGAAAAACAATTAATGACCTGAAATGTGTGATTTACCCTTTTAGAAATCTGTGGTCTGAGTCTGAGAAGTGAATTTGGGTTCCAAACAGGAAACTGAAATTTGAACTTCTGTTACCTTTGAAAGAGAGCACTTTTTGGTGGCTGCAAGGTACAGAGAATGACTGTCATGATCTTTCTCACTCCCTTAGCCATTGGATATACACAGTAAAAGAGTTTCTTGCTTCAGTTCATGGTGGACAAGTTAATTCCACAGAGCTGAGTAAATTAAAATTTTAGGATAGTGAGATAAAATTAGGTAGGATGAAAACAAGATATTCATAGAAACCCTTGTAAGTTGAAAATAACTGTCGTCTCTGTACATTATTGCTTCTTCTGATTCTGCACTTTCTCTGTCATGGAAGAAGAGGTCAGTGCTTTTCATTTCCAGCTAGCATGTTAGTTACTCTACCTCCTGGGGTTAAACATCTCTGCAATGACCTGTCAATGAGTTGATTATTAGATATATAAAGCCAGGAATGCTGTTAGGGAGCAGATGGGAAGTGGTTGGCTGCAGCAGCCAAGCTGATTAAAAGGATCCTTGGCAATTTTACAATATATCTTTGGAAATGTACCATTGAAGTTACTATGAAACCTGCTGGGTTTGGAGAGCTGGATTTCTGAAAAGTCACCTGATAGAAAAGTGGTGCTTTTTGAAAATCATTATTTAAAATAATGAACATTCATACACTCTGAAAAATAAGATATGAGACAAAAGACTGTCAGGATTACTGAAGATCTGTCCTTAGAATATGTTTTCTTGTGTACAATATGTTTTCTTGTATTCAGAAATGGAGTAAATTTCTAGTAGAGTGAGGAATTTGGTCAAACAGTGGTTAAAGCAATTGCCTATTGTAATGCCAAGCAGAGTTCAAAAAGTAGTAGTCGGCTTATGACTGGACATATAAAGAGGAACAGCTATTAGGGTTACTAACTAAGAGCTTTAAGAATTAGGAGCTGATTGAGAGGTTTTCCTTTTTTAGTGGTTTTTTTAAAAAAATACGGAATACTTCACAAATTTGCGTGTCATTCTTGCACAGGGGCCATGCTAATCTTCTCTGTATTGTTCCAGTTTTAGTATATGTGCTGCTGAAGCAAGCACTGTTAGTGATTTTGAAATTAAAGAATTTACTTACCTGTCATTAAACGAAAAGGATAACAATAAAGTAGGAGACTTCTAGTGTACACATAATTTACACAGAATGTCACTGTATGTTCTGTGACTATATGTAGTAAGTGGGGCTGCCATCTTGGATCAATCACATGACACATATTGGGTAGCCATGTGGACACATGGTACAAATAGGTGGTGTCATCTTGGGCAAGTGGTGAGAATCTCCTCCCATACTGGAATGGCTAATGTTTTGCTTATCTCAGTTGCTCAAAAAATAGATAACCTACTTTGGGGGGAAAAGATCATGCACTACTGCTCTTTCCCACTCTATAAGAACCCAGACTTACTACCCCTAGAGGGCGGTTTCTTTACCACATTAACAGAGTAGAGAATAAAGGAAAGAAATTCTTTCACTCTATACTCTAAGCTTTCTACCCCCATACTCCAGGAGTCTGACATCAACATTTTCTCACTCACCAATCAATTGTTTGGTCAGCCTTGGTGATGTTAGAAAATCCAGCCTTTTAAATTATTTACCTCAGGTTATGGGGCCAAAATGTTACCATGCCCCTGTTTACCCAAATTGCACAGGCAAAAGACTTGTGCCAAGTGGAAGAGGCAAGAGGAGACGGTGCCCAAGTACTGAGGTAGCACAGTGTAGAGCAACTTTAGGGCTTCTTGGGAGAGCAGACTTTAGTGCATGGAGCACAAATTGTAGGCAAAAGGTTTTTTTTAGGGCACAGCAATGAGAAGAAAAAGAGGAGGAAGCAGAGGGTAGAATAGTAAAGATAGATTTATTAGAAAGTTATATCACAAAGCGATAAACCTCCCTCCTTAAAAGGAAATATGAAGAGGCCTCAAGTGGTATGTTTATTTATAAGAATTTTTAGATTTCTGTTTCATCTAAGTAATTTCAGATCTTTAGATAATTTTAACAAAATGGATGGATATCATGAGCCCTTATGTAACAAAATAATTCTATTGCTTTTGTACATTACAAACAGCTTTACTCAATATAAGATTCTTAACGTTTACAGCCTTTCTCTTATATATTCTGCAGGTATTTAATTAACTTTTTAACATTTAATATTACAGTACAGGTTGATGTCAGCCCCATTTTTGTCTTTTGTAATTTAAATATTTTGGGCAAGCTCTGGTGGCCTAGTGGCAAGAAGCTGCACTGCAATCCCAGAGATGTGAGGTTCGAATCCACCAGATGCTGTGCTGAAGGAGGGACATTCTCCTCCTGTACCAGTCAGATCTGATTTGACGGTACACACATTTTTAAAAAAATTTTTAGAATGTGCGCAAGTTTGACTTTTAAAATTGATTTGCTGAAAATGTAAACTTTTTCAGTATGCATGAAAGAAATGTTTAGCACAAGATGTTGTTGTGAGATATGTATATGTTTGATAGGTTGCTCTTTCTCTTTGGTTTTCTTTTCACTGCTGTTAAATGTTTTACTTCCACTATCTTTGTAGTTTCAGGTTTTATGTTTAGGTTCATGTTGAGTTAATATGTGGTGTGAGGTATGGTTCCTGTTTTGTTTTTTTACAGATAGACATCAAGTTTTGCCAGTATCGAAATAGAGAAGAGAGAAAACTGTTTAAAAGAGATATGTGATTAGGTATTTCTGTCATGACAGGAGTCTAGAGCGATGGCTACATGATGGAGTGGACCTGGGGGAGGGTTTGTAAAATAATGAAAGAATCTTTTCTTTTGCCTTTCCAAGAGGGTAATGTCTGGTGGGGGGGAGCCTTGGGAGGGGACAAATCTACAACAGTGAATGAATGGAAATCCAAAGCCTCTGTAAATTTTCAGTGAAATTAAGAACAAATTTAAATTAAAAAAAAATTAAGTTAGAGTAAGGATGGCAATGGAACCACCTTACCTCTGTAACTTGATTTGTGCCACTATTAAAACCTCTACTCAGAATATTATTGCTTTTCAATTTTTGACTCATGCACTTTTAACTTGTTAGTTAAATTTGTATCTTCTAGGCTGCAACACTTCCATGATACATCTTCAAGGATATGAACATGTACGGCTAAGCACAATTGATAACAGTGCATCTAAATGCCAAACTCAATCTCCGTAATAGTCTATGTGTTTCCTACTGCCTTTAGAGTAGTGAGAGAAGACATTCACCCTGAAACCCACAGCGTCCCTTTTCAGCAGGAAGTAGCTAAGAGAATACGCCATCCCCTTTTCCTTATGAATCAGGGTGAAGTCTCTCTCAGGGAGGAGTGATAGGGAATGGCAAAGGACACACTGACAAAGGAGATTAATCAGAACTGGCTTTGACAAGCACTGTGGCAACTGGACAATTAAAATAGACATGGGGGGGAAAGAAGAATGAACTGGGGATGAGGGTGGAGAAAATAGTGCAACAATGAATGAATGAAAAAAAAAAGTTTTGCCAGTATCATTTGTTAGATTGTGTCTTCCCCATTTAATCGCTTGTTGTTAAATATCAGCCATCCACAGGTGCATGAATTTAATTCCCCGTTCTCAGTCCTGTTCCGTTAGTCTTTGTGCCTGTTATTGTGATAGAAAATCCTTTACCTTTCCATTATTTTCTTTTCAATGCTCTTTTCCTTTGTATTCTGGAAGGATGAGTTTTTTCTTGCAGTTAACTAGTTCCTGCAGTTTTAATTCTATACTTCTTTCTAGTTCTTGGGGGTTTTGGGGCGATATTATTGTGTTTTAAATTTACCCAGCAAATTAGTTCTCATTCATATGTACATTGTCCTGTGACATTGCCATCCCAGATGTGTTTCCACTGTCCTTATTTCTATTTAGCCTTCCCTGCTTCCCTCTATTTTCCTTTTCCCTTCCCCTCTTTGCCTTCTCATCTTTACGTTGGGCCCATTTGATCTGTTTTGGCTGATTGTTCTAGAGAGCACATTCTTCTAGATATTATTTTGTCACTCACTCATGTCACCATGAAGTCAGAATCAACTCAGCTGACTATGCTGCGGCATTACTGAGGCTTTAAATTGCAAAGGAGAAGAGATTATTCATCTTTTTCCAGTGAAGCCATTGGTGGACTTGAACTGCCAGAGAGATATTACCTTTGTGTTTAGTGCAACGTCCTATAGACTACACAATCAGAGCTTCCTATAGGTTAATCTATTATTTACCTTAAAGGTGACCTCTAGAAGTGGTTTTATTTTCAAGGTAAAATAGCATTTCTCTTAGGGTGATAGTTTTAGGGGTAAAACCAGAGTGCTCGTTAGAGGCAAAGATGATGAAGCTTTATCTCACACACTTTGGACATGTTGCTAGGAGAAGCTGTTCATTGGGGAAGAACATCATGCTTGTAAAGGTAGGGGGACAGCAAAGGAGATGAATATCCTCAATCAGGTGGATTGACACAGTGACTTGAGGGTGTTTGAGGTTGTGAGGATGGCACAGGATAGGACAGAGTTCAGATCTATTGTTCACAAGGGTTTTTGTGAGTCATATTCAACTTGACTGGCCCCTAACAACAATCAGTAGAGTAAGTCTGGTCTGTTTTTATGAGTTAGAA
>NW_006400013.1:3248079-3274170 GCF_000299155.1 Elephantulus edwardii
TCAAATCAGATCTGACTGGTACAGGAGGAGATTGCCCCCTCCTTCTCCAGCAGAGCATGTGGTTGATTTGAACCACGTACCTCTGGGATTGCAGTGCAGCGTCTTGCCACTAGTAAGCTTGCTTGCTTGCTTGCTTGATTGCTTGATTGATTTATTTACATTGTTGTTGAGAATATACACAGCAAAACGTAGTCCAACATAGTAGTTTCTACATGTGCCATTTAATGACAATGATTACCTTCTTTGAGTTGTGCAATAATTCTCACCTTTTCTAAGTAGTTTCTCCTCCATTAATGTAAATTCACTGCCCCAAAAGGTTTGTAGCTAACCCTTTAGGTTGTTGTCAGTTTGATTCCATCTAGAAAGGGTGCTCTCGTGGCATAGGCGTTGCACTGCTAACTGAAAGGCATGCCTCTCTCTGTTTAAATCTTCCAGATACTCAGCAGAAGAAAGATAGACAGTCCCCTTGCTGTGTCATTTAGCTTTGGAAACCTACTGGAGAGGCAGCTATGAGTTGGTTCCAACTGAATGACAAACGAGTTTGTGTTGAGTTTTTTGAGAGTCCTTAAAAGATCATAATGCTCCAAGTGGACGTCTTTTTTTTCTAAATTTTACTATTTTTGTGTGTGTGTACCGTCAAATATGATCTGATTTGTATAGGAGGAGATTGTCCTTCCTTATCCAGCAGAGCATCTGGTGGACTCGAATTGCACGCCTCTGGGATTGCAGTGCAGCTTGACTAGGCCACCTGAGCTTCCTCAAGTGGACTTTTAAAACTCCTTAAACTGTTGTTTCATTTTAAAAATATTTCAGGGCGTATTTTTAGTTTTAGGTTTAAATATTATCCCAGGGTAATAGCTTCAAGAGCTTATCTAACTTGGAGTTCATGAAAATTTAAATTTCTGGCCTATGTTTTTCTTCCCTTTGATCAGGATTCTTCTACAAAAGTCTTTGATCAGAATGTTCAATAATATTAGTTAGGCATAATCCAGTTCTGTCTCGTGGCAGAGGAGGCAGTTGTTGATGGAGACAAGTATCTGCACACTCCATATTGTTCTGTTTACAATTTGGGGTTGTGGGGTTTTTTTTTGTTCTTGTTGTTGAATTGGATCCAACTGACACAAGAGGAGAGTGCTCCTTGTCCAGCAGAGCATCTGGTGGATTCAAGCCACGTGCCTTCGGGATTGCAGTGCAGTTCCTTGCCACTAGGCCACCAGAGCTCTCCCTTTTGCAAGCTTTTAAAACCTCAGTTACGGGGGCTGCTGCTGTCGAGCCTCCAGCCCTTTTGTGAGGCCACAGCTGCTTCCTGACGCGGACTGGCCGGCATGGAGCTGCGTCACCTCGACCTGTCACCCGTTAACGTCACATGAGTGCTCTGTGCTCGGAGACCCTAAAGGGAAAGTCGGTCCTCATGGCCGGATCCACAGAAGACTGACAGGCCAAGGCTCCCAGCTGGAAACAAAGGAGGACACGTCAACAATTCACATCCTCCCAGAAGAGCCGTGGGTGTGCAGTGACGTTGCAGGCTGCAACAGTTTCATGTTAAAATGATGCATCTCCGAGAATATGAACGTGTATCCCTAAGCACAATTGATAACAGTGGATCTAAATTCCAAAATCACTCTCCACAATAGTCTACGTGTTTCCTGTTTCCAAAGGGGCCCTTTAGAGTAGTGAGAAGATTTTCACCCTGAGATGTACAGCGCCCTTTTACAGCAGGAAGGAGCTAAGAGAATGCAGCGTCCCCTCTCCTAATAAATCAGGGTGAAATCTCTCTCAGGGAGGAGTGATAGAGAAAGGCAAAGGACACACTGACAAAGGAGATTAATCACAACTGGTTTGACAAGGACTGTGGAAATAGGAAAATAAAAACAGACACTCAAGGATTATCCAACCTGAATCCTTCTGATCATATAGAGATTTTTGAAAGTATTATGTTTAATTTGTTTTGTTTGTTTGTGCATAAAAGATAGATCAAAACAAGCAAGAATGAGTCAAAGAAGAGAAGAAGCAGTACTTGTCTAAATGATCACATAATTATGGTAAAAACAAAGGGGGAGGGAAATATGGGAAGCCCATACTAAATATTTGTAATAAACTGAATGCTATTTCAGGATGTCGGGGAGGCACGGATCAAGTTAGAGTTCACGCTGAGAAAAGAGCACTCTGGCTGCACCCTTTTGAGGACATAGCTGTGCATTTTCTTTTGACAATCTGTGTGATACTCAGCACTCTTCTCCAACAGCACAGATCAAGGCGTCCATTCTTCTTCTGTCATCTTCATTCCTTGTCCAGCACTCAGATGGATAGCAAGTGAGTGAACAGACCGGGGACAGAATCAGACGCACCTTAGTCTTCAGACTGACATCATTGCTCTTCCGTATTTTGGAGAGCTCTCTGGCAGTGGACTTACCTAGTGTAATATGTTGCCTGATTTCCTGACCGTGTTTCCAAGCACGATGAAATCATGGACCGCTTCAATCCCTTCTCCATCTATCCTCGTGTTTCATGTACCTACTTTCTTTTTAGATAATCATTTATATCTATTGTTTTCCCTTCATGTTCATTGTGTTTGATGCAATCCTTCATGTGCATTATATTTAAAATAATGAAAAAAAAAAAACACAAAACCTCAGTTACTACTCCTCATCAGACTAAGATGTAGAACATTGTCTTTATGGACTATGTTCTACCAGTTGACCTGCATGTCCCAGTAATTCAGTACTGCTAGTAGGTATTTGGGTATGTGCAGTATCCAAGTTTCCATAACTGTGTCTTCTCTCTATTCTATATATGCAGCCCATATAAACATATATACAGATGCCCACAATTATATCAGCATGAATCCCTTCACACATCTATATAGTATCTATACCTCCCTTTGTAATCACTCACAAATTTTTGGTTACTGGTTTTTTTTCCCCCATTTGATTTCTTCTTCTTCTTTTTTTTTTTAGTAATTTTAATGAACATTTACAGAGATTTTGGATTTCCATTCATTCATTGCTGCACTTCTCTCCCCGGTTACTGTTATTTTTGTAAGACTGTACCTATTACAGTGTTGACTGTCCAAAACTTAAACTCCTTGCTGTCAAGTTTATTCCAACTGATAGTGACGCTCAGTGGGTTTCTGGAGTGTTAAATCTTTTCTTTTTTAAAAATTTTTTATATTTTTTTTAAAAATTTTATTATTTTTGTGTGTACCGTCGTCAAATCAGATCTGACTGGTACAGGTACAGGAGGAGATTGTCTCCTCCTTCTCCAGCAGAGCATCTGGTGGATTCGAACTGTGTGCCTCTGGGATTGTAGTTGCAGCTCCTTGCCACTAGGCCACCAGAGTTCCCCTGGGGTTTAAATCTTAATAGGAGGAAACAGTCTGTCTTTCTCCTGCAGAACTGCTGGTGGATTTGAACTGCCAGAGACACACTGCCTTGTGGTTAGTTATGCAACACGATATAGACTGTGCCACCAGAGGTTCCTTGCCTTTCATCTTACATACCTGTGTCTTGATTTACCTTCATTACTGGCTTCCCTGTATTGTGTATTACCTTTCCTTTTATCAGATTTAACATACATTTAATATCTAGTGAGTGATGCTCCCTTCCACCCCTTTTCATTCCTGGTAACCATCGAAGAATGTAGCTTTCTTTGTGTGACTGTGTTCTTGACTTTTTATAAAAGTGGCATCATGCAATATTTCTCCTTTTGTGGTTGACTTATGTAATTCAGCAGATTATCTTCCAGGTTCATCCATGTTGGAAGGTATTTCACAGATTCATCATTACTTTTTTATTATTGTATAGTACTGTATATATTTTCCACATTTTATTTGTTCCTCTTTTGGTGGACACTTAGATGGTTTCTCATTTCTTGCTATTGTACATAATGCAGCAGTGTACATAGGTATAAATCTATTTATGCCTGACACTGCTCTTATTTCTCTAGGATATATATCCAGAAGTGGAGTGTTGGGGTTTTTTTTATCATAAAATATTTTTAATTCTGGCTTTTTGAGGAAGCATTTTCCTTATGGTGGTGCCATTTTACAATTCTGGCAGCAGTGTATGCATTCCAGTCACCACACAACCTTGTTAGCATTTATTTCCTGTTTCTTGGTCAGTGTAATTTTGGCTGTGTGTGTGTGTGTGTGTGTGTGTGTGTGTGAGAGAGAGAGAGAGAGAGATATCATTTAGTTTTGATTAACATTTCTAATGATAACAAGCATCTGTTCATGTGTTTGCTAGCTGTGTTTGGTCAAGTGTTCATGTTCTTTGCACAGTTTTAAAAATTGTATTTTTGGTATGGTAGTGTTGAAGTTTCCCATGTATTTTAGATTTATAGATAGGTCTTTGCTAAATACTAATCTAGGGATACTAAGAAAAGAGGGGATAAATAATGTAAAAGGCATTGAAACAGACAAGGGAGAGAACTGTATAAAATGAATATATGATTAGGAATTATTGGTATGACAAGAGTCCAGAATAAGAGCTGCATCATAAAGTGGTCTGTGGACGGGGGATACTGTATAACAATGAAAGAACTTCTTTTCTGAGGAAAAAGCATACTGAGAGGGGGGAAGGTGGCAGGGAGGAAAATGTGCAACAATGAATGAATTGAAATCCAAATTCTTTATAAACTTACAATAAAATCTCAATAAAAAAATACTAGTCTCTGGGTTTGCTTTTTGCCCTCCCCCTTTAACTTTACATCATTTTATTTCTAGGAGTTAGTCATAAAGTAATAATAAACCTAATAAAGAATGAAATGTGAATGAGAATATTAATCACAGTAAAATTACAACCTCAAAAATCTAAATACCTCATTCACTCTTTAAAAAAAAAACCCAAAAAGACATTAAAAGATGATATATAAAAAGCTTACTTTTCTTTTTTTAAATTCTTTTGATGAACATAAGTATTTAATTTTTAGGATGTTTTGCCTCTCTAGTTTATCTTCTGTTTGTGCATTTTAAATTATATGTGATAGTCTATTTATGCCAGAAGCTCTAGTGGCAATGTCCTCAGAGAGTTGTGCTGCTAACCCAAATCTCTGGTGGTTCAGATTGATCAGCGGCTCTGAGAGAGAAAGATGGGCAATCTCTTCTCATGTGTTTTACTGGCTTGGAGAGCCACCAGAGGATCCACTATGAGTTGGTCTGATGCAATGGCAGTGAGTTGAGTGAGCTTTGTCCTTATGTTATTTTCCAGGAACTTTATAATTTTAGTTTTAACATGTAAGTCTAATTCATTTTATTAGTTTTGTGTATATACCATCAAGTCGACTACGACTCAGTGACCCCTATGAACAATGGCTCAAGCCCTCACTGCCACAGTCACTATGTCAATCCATCTCATCCAGTTTCTTCCTCTTCTGCACTGACCCTTGCAAGCATGATGTCCTTCTCCAAGGACAACATGTTCCTCCTGGCAACATGTCAAAGTATGTGAGACATAGCTTGAAAATCCTTGCCTCCAAGGAGCAAATGGTTTTCACCCTTTTCAGGACAGATATATGTTTCCTTGGCAGTCCATGCTGTGTTCAGTACTTTTCTCCAGCACCATACCTCAAAGGCGTTGATTCTTCTGTCATCCTTATTGTCCAGCTTCAAGATGCTTAGCAAGTAATTGAGAAGACCATGGCCTGGATCAAGCGCACCTTAGTTTCTAGACTGACATTGTTCTTTAGCACCCTGGTGAGATCCTTGACAGGTTTTTTATTGGGGAAGTGTCTAATAGCTTAGATACATATATGTATGTTGTTATCTCTTTGGGTACAGCACTTCAGAGGCTGTACTCAAGTGGGGCTCTGAAATTAATATAGAAGAAGGATTGGCTAGCCACTTCTGAAATAAGAGGGCTTCAAAAACTCTGTGAACAGGAGTGCACACTTAGACATTTAAACTTGTGTATAATAGGAGGTATAAATAGCTATATAGAGAACCAGTTTTACGAGCACAGTTCTCTAAAGAGACTATCTCTTCCCCATTGAATGAACTTTGAATTTGTGTCAAATATCGGCTACCCATAGATAGATGGGTTTACTCTATTTCCAATGGCCTTTGTGTCTTTCACTGAACCAGTACTCAGCTGTTTTGATTACTGAGCCTGAGTATGAAGTTCTGAGAAGGTTGAGGCCTTCAACTTTGTTCTTATTCAATAATGCTTTAGCTGTTTGTCAGTTCTTCGTTGTTTTTGGTTTGCTTGTTTCTGTATGAATTTTTTGTTACTACTATTGCATTTTTCCCCTTCCTGTCATCTTCCTTTTTTTTTAAAAAAAATTTATATTCATTTTCTTTCATCTAAGTTTCTTTTTCATCTCAACCTATTATTTATTATCTCTCTTCTTTACTGACATGCTTTGGTTTTTTTCTGCCCCCTGTAATGGCACAGTAGAATAAAACTGTTAGAAGGAGTCAGTAAGTGAGCACTAACATTTTTAATGTTTTCTTTAGTATACTCTTCCACTGTATTCCATTCCATTACCGTCCAGTATTCTAGAGGAACATATTTTTATTTTACACACACACACACACACACACACACACACAGAGACTTATTTTAATGATACGGTGATAACAGCACAATAGTGGAGGGTGATTAGTAAGCCTTCGGTGAATATGGCTTTTATATGTTTTGTGCTTAGGCACAATTACAAAGATTACAGCTGTGATAAATTATATGGAGATGAACTGTAATAATCCTCTGTGGTATATATTCAGTGAGTGTTCCCTTTTCCAGAAATAGTCTCTGCTCTTCACAATAGAATTACTTTGAATACCATGTTCTGTTGGACTTGTAAGCTCTATAAGGACAGAAGCCTCATATATTGTCTTATTTGCTCATATATTACTATACCTAGTTTTGTACGTAGGTGGTACAAACAGTTGATTGTTAAGGTTGGTAGTTCACACCTGGGAGCTTGGAAGACCCGGCTGGCACTCTCCTTCCAGTCAGTCACAGTCTTGAAGCACCTATGGAAAGGGGCTCTG
Source organism: Elephantulus edwardii (assembly GCF_000299155.1). Lineage (NCBI taxonomy): Eukaryota > Metazoa > Chordata > Mammalia > Macroscelidea > Macroscelididae > Elephantulus > Elephantulus edwardii. Next base: position 3,255,068 of record NW_006400013.1, read on the forward strand.
TTCTCACTTGTAGAGTCAAAAAATTCACTCAGTGGCAACTGGATCTTTGGTTGCTTTCATTCTGGCATACAGCAGACAATAAAACTTGTTTGAATATTAAAAAAAAAAACTTGTTTGAATAAATAAATATGTATGGGAGGAGAAAAACAACCAAAAACACTACTCTTAGATGAGAATTCTAAGAAGTTTACTAAACATTCCATTGGGATGCTAGCTTATTTTCAGGGTATCATCTCTTACCTTCCTGGGGATATGATTCTTTTAATTTGTGGGTGACTTTTTTCTTTTTTTCCCATAGTTATTACATCATGTCTTTTTTTTTTATCCTTTTATGAAATAAGGCTATATAAACTTGATGTTTTCCAACAAACAGTGGCTGGTTGTTGACACTTAAGCATTTTACCTGTGTAATGGGCATATGTTCATATTTGCACCTAAATGGGAGATTAATGTGCACACCTCTCCCTCCAGAGGAGGTTACCCAAAGGCAGAACCTTTCTGGAAGTTTGAACCTGCTAGTGGCTTCTCAGGAGATGAGCATTCTCCTCCTGTGCGATTTATAACCTCAGAAAACCCACTGGAGAGTCAGCTATGAGTCATTGTGACTTGACAACAATAAATTTTGAGGTGTTGGCTTTTGTGTTTTTTTTTTAAAAAGCAATTTTTAGCAATTGGCTTTCAACTGGAACAGCCCTGTTCACCTAGGATGAGATGACCTCTTGCCTCTACACCCTGGTTCTGTGACACTAGAAAAGTATTACAGTTGTATCTCTGCCCTATCTATGTAGTCACCTGTAAGCGCGCATTTACTTGTAGGAGAGGTTTAAATTGCCTTTTTACTCTTAATTCCCATACTCCTTTTAAAAATGTCACTTTGTCATTTTTCGAGGCCTCAGTGTTTGTCAGTACAGTGCCATCAGTCGTATATTAAAAAGTAGAGTTGCCCTACATTCTGACATTCGGTTTTCTGATATCTCCAATTTTTTGGTATCTTTATAGGTATTTTAGTGAAAACTGGAATAGATCACATTGACTTTTGGAATGTAATTTGAAGCCTGGAAGTGGTTTAATTACTCTGAAATTAAACTGATTGATTGAGCTGTTTCTGAGAATTATGTTCCCTAGTTGGAGTCTTTGCTTCCTAGTATGAAGTTGCATTTTCCATGTTCAGCTTGCTTTTCTCTTTTATCCTAATCAACAGTAAGACTTTCCCCCCTCCCAATAGTAGAATGACAAAAATCATTAAAATTTGTAGTATAGTTGGGGCAGGCACTCTTATTTGTTGTTAGGTTACTGTCAAATCGTGTATGATTCATAGCAACCCTGTGAACCACAGATCTGAACTCTGTCCTGTCGTGCACTGTCCTTTTCATCCCCAACACAGTTAAAGCCCATTTCCAGTCACTATATCAGTCCATCTTGTTGAGGGTTATCTTCTTTTTCACTTCTTTTATCACTTTTCCAAGCATGATGTCCCTTCCAAGACTAACCTTTCCAAACATGCCCAAAGTATGTGAGACGAAGCTTCATGATTCTTGCCTCTAAGGAGCACTCTGATTGCACTTTGTCCAAGACACATTTGTTTGTCTCTTTGGCAGTCCATGAGATACTCAATACTCTTCTCCAATACCAGAGTTCAAAGACTTTGATTTTTCTGTCATCTTCAGCCAGCTCTCAGATGCAGAGCAGGTGATTGGTAAGACCATGCTCTGAATCAGGTGCTCTTGGTCAAAGTCCGCTACAGCCTTTGCTTGGTCATTTCTGAGGCTCTGGTAATGCAAGAGGAAGGGAGTGTGTTGTTGTAGTTGTCCTAGAACTTGGCTTTGTGATGTGATGATGGGGCCTATGTTGATTGAAGGAAGAATTGCCTATGGTCAGTGAGAGTAGAAGTCTCTTAGGGATGGGAACTAATTCTAGAGGACACTTGGTTGAGAGTCAGCATAGGATCACTGGGCATTTAGAAATACTGTATCCTCTCCCAGGGAGATGGAATGGGAATTAGCTTTTCCCTAGGCCCAATGTGACTTGGTTAGAATTACAACAGACTCTGTTTATTTTGTCTGTTATATGGTAGGTCTATGAGATGGTTCTGTGGGTGTTTATTTTAGGCTATCTCATTGCCTATATTGTTTTCCTTTAACAGCTCTAAAAATTTTCTCTCTTCCAGCAGTGATGTTGTCCAGTGGGCATATATTGACCTTTGTGGCAGGTCTGAGAACATAGCTGAAGCTGAAAATAGGAAAGCTGAGGGCAAGGAAGAGCCTTGAATCTTGAGGTGGGACGTTGACTCTAAGATGTCCTTGAGCAGTGGAGCCTCCGGAGGGAAAGGAGTGGATGCAAACCCGGTTGAGACATACGACAGTGGGGATGAATGGGACATTGGAGTAGGGAATCTCATCATTGACTTGGACGCCGATCTGGAAAAGGACCAGCAGAAACTGGAAATGTCAGGCTCAAAAGAGGTGGGGATACCGGCTCCCAATGCTGTGGCAACACTACCAGACAACATCAAGTTTGTGACTCCAGTGCCGGGTCCTCAAGGGAAGGAAGGCAAATCGAAATCCAAAAGGAATAAGAGTGGCAAAGACACTAGCAAACCCACTCCAGGAACGTCCCTGTTCACACCAAGTGAAGGGACAGCTAGCAAGAAAGAGGTGCAAGGACGCTCAGGAGATGGTGCCAGTGCAGGAGGCCTGGTTGCTGCTATTGCTCCCAAAGGCTCAGAGAAGGCAGCTAAGGCATCCCGAAGTGTAGCCGGCTCCAAAAAGGAGAAGGAGAACAGCTCGTCTAAGAGCAAGAAGGAGAGAAGCGAAGGAGTGGGGACTTGTTCTGAAAAGGATCCTGGGGTCCTCCAACCAGTTCCCTTAGGAGGACGGGGTGGTCAGTATGATGGAAGTGCAGGGGTGGACACAGGAGCGGTGGAGCCACTTGGGAGTATAGCTATTGAACCTGGGGCAGCACTCAATCCTTTGGGAGCTAAACCGGAGCCAGAGGAAGGGGAGAATGAGTGCCGTCCATTAAAGAAGGTCAAGTCTGAAAAGGTAAGAGATGGCCAGATCTGGCTGCCCACGGTCACTCAGAACTGCCTTCGACTAACTGCCGATTTCTGTGTACAGTCTGTGGGAGGCTCATTAGTTTGTGGGTAATGACCAATTACAAGGTCAGAGTAGCTGGTAATGATAATGTGGTTTTGCTTCAAATTAGGGGAGTCCCTACAGACTCTTTAACAGCTGACCTACACATTTTGGAGTAGGATATCTCTTTTTTGGGGGCAGCTACTTTGTAGAATGAATTTCCTATAGGCCAGGTAGAAAACCTCCCACCTTGTGCTTGTCCCATTTTTGATATGTGTTGCCAGAGGTTGGCATAATTTCTCCATATGCATAAGCTGAATATCATTCTTACTGGATAAATGATGCTGCTGGGTCTCTGAAACTTAAGGTGTAAAGGGTTAAATGATTTCATTGTTCTGTTGATAGCTACAAGAGCAAGGGGCACAGTTCTGGTGAAGGAGGTACTGACTGTCCTATTGTTGTTATGTACCATTGAGTTGGAACCAACTCCTAGCTGAATCTCTGTCAGGTTTTTAGAGGCTGTAAACCACACAGCAGATAACCCTCTTTTTAACATGGAGCTGCTTATGGATTTGAATTGCCTGTCTTTGGGTTTGCAGCACTGCTTGTTACCAGCAGGCCATCAGTTCTCTCAGACTGTATTATGAATTGTTTAACCAAGCATTATAAGTTAATATTGTGGCTTTGAAAGAGGGGATTAAAAAGAGATTCTCTGCCCATTAATGATATGGCTCCAATATCTCTAAGCAATTGTGAATCAAAGTATCCTGGTGATTTAATAGCTGTCAAACAGTGTAATAATACCTTGCCTCTACTGTACTTGCATAGACAGGTGCCTGCCACCTCAAAGGAGGTTAAGGCTGAATCCCTCTGAGATGAATTTTAGTTTGTGTCTCAGAAGTGGAGTTTGTAGGACTGGAGCCTAGGAAGTGTGAATCTAAGGTCAGCTCAAGCTGCCTTAGACTCCAGCAGGTTACAGTTGCCTACAGAACGATTGACCTAGTGATGAGTTGTTTGTTGATTCTTGATTTTCTGCTCTGTGCTCTGCTCATTCTGTGCTTTCAGCTGATCCCAGCAGATGCAGTATAAATTGATTTCTCTGTAATTGCATCAGCTGCAGCAGGGAATACCTATTTCCATATGTAAGTGTTAATAGAGGGTGAATGTATATGTTTGGATGGTGGTGCCCTTTTAGTGCCTGGATTCCAGAAGTAGCATGAGCTTTCTTGGCTGTAGGTATTTTGGTCTTTGCCTCTGGCACATCTGTAACTCTTAGCCACATCTGGGCTTCTCTGGTAACAGGGCTGTGAATTTCTTTCATTGATAACACAGTTGTTCATTCCCTTTTACCAGTGGCAGCTGCTGGAGAGGCAGCTGGTAACTGACATGGCTCATCCTGTGCTGGCTGCAAGTTGCCATTTTCTCTAGGGTGCAGATGGATAATACTGTTTTAAACAGGCCTATGAGTACCAGGAGTTCTTTCTTCTGTTCCTAGGCCCATTAGACTGTTCCCTACATCTGGCTTTGGGAAACTTCTGCCTTGTATAAGTGTACATAATTACTGTTGGTAAAATTACAGATATCAGCTCTTTCTGTTCTGGGAAGCATTTCTCTGAGTGGCCTGTATGTTTTTTTTTCTGTTTAGAATACTTGACTCATGTTGCAATCTTCCAAACTTCATCTGTGGGTGAAAGGATTAATGTTGCTTAACTTCTGTGTTGGTTTTAAGTTTAAATGTCCATGATGATCTCCAGCAGAGAAGCAAATGGAACCTGTTTTCTCTCATAGGTGCAGGACTGGTGGGTTGGCTGCCATTCAGAATATAATTGGGCTGAAAGATGCAATACTTTCAGCTAAGAATATACCTTGGTACTGGGGAGTTTTGGCCTTTAATAATGTAGCAGTGCTATGAGCCCTGTCTTCCAGGGAGATCGTGAGAATAAGATAATGGAGAGAAAATAGAGACTTTGCTACAGTTTTTGCAAAAAAGATAAAATTGCCTAAAAGCAGAAATTGGCTCTGCAGTTCAATGTTATAATAAGCAAGGAGTCCACTTTCCTAATTACTGCTCCTGTTCTTTCCACTCTTGGATTGTTTGGTTCTGAGATCGCCTTTTCATAAAACCTTTGGCTATGGAAGTAAATAATTATTTAAATAAATGTTTGGAAGTTGCTAGGAGATAAAAACACAGTGTGCAGGGGAGAGAACATTTTTTTAAGTGGGAGGGAGGGTAAGAAGCAAGTTAAAGGAAAGAAAGCTAGGTACTTTGCCCTGGAACAGCTTTTTAGAAACAGATCCCAGGATTTGTGGCATAATAAGTACGCAGTGTTTGATGATTAGTGCAAGAGCCTACAAGCAAAGTCTGAAAACCTCTTTTAAGATTTTCTTTCTGAGACTTGCCTATGGCCTAACTAGTTTGGAATGTTCCTTCCATGTGGGGACAACAGAATCAAAACAGATGTTTTGATATAACCTAGCAGTTGTGTGAGGCCTCGCAGTTGTGTGTGGTCTAGCATTTGTGTGAGGATTTGCTGCATTGCCAGACCAAAGGCAGGTAGTTCAAATCCACTAGCTGCTTTGAGGAAGAATGATGAGCCATCTTCTCTTGGGTGATTTACAGCCTCCGAAAAACTGCTAGAGGCTTAGCTATGACTTGGCTCTAACTCCAAGGCACATAATGACAAGAAGCAGCTGTGTACTCAGACTTGGGTGCTGTCATAAAGAAGGAAAACTCGTAAAAATTGGAACGTGTCTTGACTGGAGTCTGCCCACTGTAAATAGAAGGCAGTAATGTCTTTGGTGCAGGGTAGAATTGTAGTATGTGTACTACAAGCTAATGTGGAAGATTTGAATATTGAAACTGTCTACCTCAGGGCCTTTTCCTTTCAAGGTAGAAAATTGGCTGTGGCTGAGAGAGTTTTCTATTAGCCAGAAATGTGGATTTCCCTTTATGAGCTCCCTCCACACTTGTTCCACTGTACCTCTCTGGCACGACTCATTGTAATGTGTTCTAGGAGAGACCAGAAATGGCTCTTAGCAATTGCTGTTGCCCTAAATTGTTATTGAGCACTCCTGCCTCTGACTTCCTGCCAGCTGAAGTGTTGGGGGAGGGAATGTGAGGAATAAACAAGACAGAGCCTTCCGGCTTCTGCCTGTTCCCTTGCTTTTGGTGTGATTGATAGGTTGTTAAGGGTGGAAAGGGACATAGGGAAGAGGGAGGCTGCCTGTCTGAGTGTCCTGAGCTTAGCGCTTGTGTCGCCACTCTGACAGGCCAGTAAAAAGAATTTATAAACCACAAATGGCATTGATCTATTTGTCTGAGCTCTTTCAGTGCTTATGAATGGGAGTTTATGTTGAGAATTATTTTTTTCTCAAATCATATAAAGTAACCAATAGATTATAGTGGTTAAAGAATCTGGAAATTTGCAAACCAGAAGCTAACCTAGCTCCCTTTGTAGCTTTTCCTTTTGATCTTACAAAATAGGAATCCTCTGCTCTCTCTGTATTCCTCCTGATTTTGTCTCAGTGTCTGATTTCAGAATGCTGCTTGCATATATTGCCTCCCTCCTTAGGATACAAAGAAAATGATAAAACATCCTCTTTGCTCTTCTGATCATTCCTGCGATCATATCCTGTGTTGTAGGAGCATCTTCTTTGCCCATGGTTTTGTTTTCCAGCTCAATTGTCCAGTTCTGCAAATCTCTCATTGCTCAACTAAAGTCAGACCCCTTTTATTCCTTCTTTTTTAAAAAAAAAATTACTATTTTGTTGAGAATATACACAGCAAAACATACACTGATTAAGCAGTGTGCACATGTACCATTTAATGACATTGATTACCTTCTTCAAGTTGTACAGCCATACTCACTTTCCTTTCCTGAATTTTTTCCTCCCTATTGACAAAAGTTCACTTCCCATTGAAGTTCCAACCTGACCTTTGAAGTAGCTTTTGTCAATTTAAACCCATATATAGAAGAATTCTTTTCCCTCCGCCCTCCCAATAGAGAAATCGTAAAAAGAACATTCAAGGCAGAGCTTTATTAACTAGTTAAGCTAAACTATTACTGGGTTTTAAGCAAACTTGTGGAGGATATTTTTGGTTTAAAGTTTATCCCATAATTTGGGCATGCCGTTGTTGTTCTGTACTATTGAGTTGAAACCAATTTATAGCTGACCCTCCAGCAGGTTTTCAGAGGCAGTTAATCACGTGAGAGGAGATTACATTACCCATCGTTCTCCCACAAAGCAGCTGGTGGATTTGAGCTGCATGCCTTCGAGATGCAGCTCAGCTTCTTGCCACTAGGCCACTGGTACTCCCCCGGTTTAAGATTATCTCAAATCAGTAGTTCATGAAACCTTCCTGGTTCCAGTAAGCATGAACTTATGATAATTATAAATTCTGTTTGACAAATCCCCTCCTTTGATCAGGATTCTTCTGTGGAATCTATTAACAGTGTTCAGTAAGGTAGCTGGGCACTGGCTATTTCTTCTGCTCTCATGGCAAAGGAGGCAGTTTTTCATGGAAGCAGTTAGCCATATATTCTGTTTCTTTTTATTCCTGTCATTATTCTTCTGTTGCTATATGCTAATAGAGACCAATGGTGTGTTGGATGGTCATTTGGAAGTTTTTAATACCCCAGGCACTGCACTACTAAAAAGGAGGTAGATCAGAAGCAAATACTAAGTGTTTTATTAAACCACTTAATTAGGATGTCTGATGAAAACTGACCCTAAACCACAAAACCCAGAAATCAAATGCCATGAAAATTTTGGAGGCAGCAGCCTCAGCACCTGCTCTTTGTTGCAGTTGTTGAACTGTGTCTACCACACAGCATTTACCAATTTAAATTGTACAGGTATGCAACTTACTGACACCTGTTGTAATAATGGACTTTATCTGTATCTTTATCTGTAATGTGATTTAATTAATGGTTAACTTCCCCTTCTTTCTGCCCCTAGGAAACATTAATAAATTATGATTTCTATACATTGGGTTTTTTCTTCTCCTTTTAATATGTAAAGTCATGAACTATTTTTCCTTTTGTGATTCATTTTGCCCAGCATGTTTTCATGCTTATCTATACTCATCGCAGCATGTGTCAAGACATTATTTTTCTGTAGGCTGTATGTGTATCACATTTTTGTTAATCATTCACCTGTTGAAGGGCATTTAAATTGTTTACACATTTTGCCTATTTTGAATAGTACTGCAGTAGACATTGTTGTACAATTCTCTTTTTGCATCTTTGCTTTCAAGTGTTTGGAATATATATCTATGAATAGAATTGCTGAGTTAGTTACATGGTAGCTTTTAATTTTGTTTTTAAGGAACCACTCATTTCACAATGGCTTTAACATTTTGCATTCCCAACAGTGATGCATAAGGATTCTAACTTCCCTGTATCCTTGCCAATGCTAGTTATTTTCTATACCTTTTTCTCCTTTCCCCACACAGCTATTCCAGTAGGAGTGTAATTTTTATTTGAGTGTAATGTTGAATTTGATTTTATTTTTATTTGAATGGTTTTGATTTGCAACTTTGGTCGGGTCGTCTCTAGGGTATTTTGCTACTAACCGAAAGGCTATGTCTCAGGTGGTTTGATTCTGCCAGTGACTCCACAGTAGAAATACAAGCAGTCTCCTAATGATTTGCACCTTCAGAAACTCAATGTTAAGGATCACCATGAGTCAGAAAAGACTCAACAGCAGTGAGTTTGAGGTGCTGAGAATCTTTTCATACATATATTTGGTAGCAGTCTCAGTATCCTCTTTGGTGAAATGTTTTAGATTCTTTGCCCTTTTTATGGTGCGATTATTTGCTTTTTATGTTATTAAAGCCTTATATCTATTTTGGTGGTTAGATTCTTTTCATATACATGGTTTCTGAAGATGATTCTCAGTAGCTTTTTTATAAAGCCTTCGGATAAACCAAAGTTTTTAATTTTTATGAGATATCATTTATTTTGTCATATACTGTTTATAAAGGTGGCATAGTGTATTGGGCTGCTAGCTGAGTGGTTGGCAATTCAAATAGACCAGCCACGCTGAAAGCAAAGGTAGTCTCTTCACATAAGGATTTACAGCCTTGGAAATCTAATGGAAGGTCTAGAAGAGTTGGAACTAACATATAACAGTGGGTTTTGCATTTGTGCTTTTGTTGTTATATAAATTATTGTTGAAAGCTAGGCCTAACAGTGTTGCCTTAGCTTGTTCTTCTAAGAATTTTATGGTTTTTAATTCATTTTTGTGAGACAAAAAATCTTGTGGGTTTTTTCTTGCATGTGGAAATAGAATTTTCCTAGTGCTGTTTAGTGAAGACACTCTTCCTTTTCCATCAAATGGAAAAAAGAAAAGTTGACCATGATGTGTGGGTTTCTTGTATTCCTTCTGATCTTAGGCTTTCCCCTCCTAACGCCTTTCTCCTTACCTAGCTGGGTTTTTTCCCAGCTACTGATGTAGTGTAGGCAGCCTTGCTTCCTAAAGCCAAATGCCCTCAAGTCTTTTCCTTCATGGAAAAACTAAAAAGAAGTTGATGTTTGTATGGGATAGAGACAAATTCTGTAACTACAGTGGAGCCTGAGCTTAATTTTAGTTTTTCATTTAGCAGCTCTGCTTTCCATCTATCTGGGTGTTGTAATTCAGGGAGGATCCAGAAAAAGATTAGCTCTTCCAGTTTCCTCATTTTGTAGAAGAGAAAACAAAAAACCAGGGAGGTCATATTACTTGCCCAGAGTCTCATGGGTTGTCTGTAGAAAAGCCCAGCATACAAGTTAGATTTCTGGATACCAGGTTCCTTACACATGTGGCTAGTTAGAGATTTTTAATAAATCTTTAACTATCATCAGAGATTTTTCCATTTTCTCAGTTTAAAGACAACATTAAAAACACTGGATGTAAATAATCATATGCTCCAAGACTGCTTGCATGTATTTAATACTGACTGTTAGTAGCCATGTTTCAAACACAGGAATTGTTTTTAGTTTAGGGATCGTGTTCTTCTTGTTGTGTACAATCAATCCAGTTGGAACTGACCCATAGCTGGGTTTTCAGAGGCAGTAATCGTGCAGAAGTAGATTGCCCAGCCTCCTCCCACAGAGCAGCTGGCAGATTTGAATCACAAGCCTTGGGGATTGCAGTGTAGATTCTTTTTTTTTTTTTTCTATAATTATACTTTATTAATTTTCATAAACATTTACAGAGATTTTGGGTTTCCATTCATTCATTGTTCCACTATTCTCTCTACCCTCCTCCCAGTTTGTTCTTGTCCAAATGCCACAGTGCTTGTCAAAGCCAGTTCTGATTAATCTTCTTTGTCAGTGTGTCCTTTGCCATTCCCTATCACTCCTCCCTGAGAGAGACTTCACCCTGAGTCATAAGGAAAAGGGGATGGCGTATTCTCTTAGCTACTTCCTGCTGAAAAGGGACGCTGTGGGTTTCAGGAACCCTGATTCACTGTTGGTGGGAGTGTAAAATGGTGCAACCTCTGTGGAAAGCAGTATGGCGCTTTCTCAAAAAGTTGCAGTGTAGATTCTTACCACTTAGGAAAGGTGACAGTTGCAAAGAACAGCTACTTATAGCTAGTTGTATGTAAAGAGGAAAAGTTAACTTTTAAACTTTTACTTCGAGTTATGGGTCCCAAGAAAGTGCTTATGTTCTGGAATATTCCATTCAGGCAAATTTTCATTGTAATTACGGCAAGGTTAGTCCCTTCTTTTTGTTTGGCAGTCATAGGGAGGAAAGCAGACCCCCTGCTTCAGAGGATATTGAGATAGCTTGTTGAATTCCAGATTTCACGTGAATTGTATTTTCTCTGTGGCCATATATCTGGTGTGGGGTTGCGGATGTTGGATAGACAGACGTTGCTGTGGGTTTGCCAGCATGTGCAATCTCATGGATGCTGGAAGAACACTAAGTGTTTTTGTTTCTACACAAGAGTGCATGGAAAATCGTCCTAGTGCTTAATCTTCCTCCCCCAGAGTGAACTTATATTTCTGCTGTTTGGGTATAAGAGCTTTTACCAGCAGAGCTCATCCAGGCAGGCAGCAGGACTTGGGCTTTCAGGCTGGAGGTGGCAGTAACATACACAGCTGCGATCTTGCCACTGCTGGCTGGCTGAGCCCTCCTCTCTGTGGTTTTCACTCTTCAAGCTATGCTTGAGTAACCCGCCTCCAGAGCTGCTGACAGGGCCGTGTTCAGAGGCCTTGGAAATTACACTGTTCATTTCCTTATCATCCCCTGACCTGCAGTGCAGAGCCTTCTGGTGCAGGAACAAGGCAGAAAAAAAATCCAGACGGCTCCCAGCCAGCATGTGTCAAGAGCTACAAAGAATGAAATTGGACTTGCTCACTTAAAAACCATGGGGTTAGGCTTTGATTTTTGGTTCCTGCCGAGAGTTATTTGTGTGCATGTGTGCATGTTCTGTCTCTGGATATATGTATAGAATGAGCCTGTGCATGGCAGTGCTGTGGAGGAGGAACATCTGAAACTAGAGAGCGGAGGGAGATTGCTTTTCTCTTCTGTTAATTTCCCAGTTGTGCCATTGGGATGGGCCTGGAAACATTAGCATCTGGAAGGTGCCAGACCATATTAATATTTTAAAATATATTTCTCTTGGTTCAGTTTAGTCATGGTTCACAGCACCCATCCGAGATAGAGGATTCCCTAGTTGACCTGAGAGACATTTTTAGCCAATCCTATTTCCTGAAGTCTATTCATCCTGAATGACGTTGATATAATTGATGTTAAAGCAATATATAAATGGTTGCCCTTGGTAGACAATGTTATGTGGAGCTTTCCGATTAAAACAAGCTTGGAAGCAGGAGTGGCATTCACTTCAGAAATAGCTTGCCTTCGGAAACCATATGAACCTGGAGAAACGATGAAAGTTAGACAGGTCTTCAGGGCTTTCGTTCATAGGGTTGCTGTGAGTCATCTATGACTCAATGGCACTTAACAACAACATCGAGAGAGCTCTGTTGGCCTAGTAGATAGAAAGTTATGCTACCAAGCCAAAGGTGGGTGATTTTTATCTGCGGCCCTCAGGCCTAATTTTAATTGTTTTTGGTCAGACATTCTTCTAGGTGTTATAGCACTGGTCTGTCCGTTTGCTGTACCGAGGTAACTCATGGTTGCTGTGATGCTCAACACTGTGACACTGATGTGTCAAATGCGATAATGGTTACCCATGGTGGACAGTGTTTGGTGGAACCCCCAATTAAAACAAGCTTGGAAGCAGGAGTAGCATCCAATTCCAAAATAGCTTGCCTCCAGAAACACTATGAATGTTGAGAAACCATGAAAGTTATACAAGTGTTCGGGTCTTTCGTTCATAAGGTAGCTATGAGTCGTCTACTTAGTGTCACTTAACAACAAAGCAATATAGGAAAGTTCAGAATTTGGGCCAGCTTTGGGAAGAGGAATTGAGATGAAGAATGGTGACCAAAAAGAAACAAAAGGAATTTAGAACATTGTGAGATTTTTCTGTTTATAGGTCACAATTCTGTTCATTAGCAACCTGTTCTCATATTTGTGGTTAGTATTACAAAACATTCCCCTCTTCTTTTGTAATCTTTCTTGTCCTAAAAGACCAAAAAGAATGACTTTTTAAGCTGAAGAAGTGAAATGTGGGTAGTTTATTATTGAGCAGCGTTTACCATTCTGATCTCAGTTTTTCTCCTTCTGGAATTCCACTGTCTTGGGGTCACTGGTGCTTTAGGAGCCTTTGTAGAGTGGGGAAAGAAAGAAGTGTTATAACTTTGAGACACTGGAAGTATTTTTAAACCCTAAGTGGCTCTCTTCTTGGATGTGCTAAGTAGAGAAGTGTTTTCACATGAGAAGTTGATAGCTAAGGTGAGAAGGGATTACTTTCCTTTCCCTTCTAATGAAGCTGTGGTTCCCTTATCAGCAGCCATCAGCATTATCTGTGAATTTGTTAGAAACAGTCTCAGACCCCATACTAAGCACACAAGTAAAAAATTGTGGTTGATGCTCTGTACCAATGTTTCAAAAATGCTCTCCCTAAAAAAAAAAAAAAAGGTTCTCCCTTTGATTGTAGTACATACTTAAAGTTTTGAGAATGATTATTGAAAAGTATGTGTCCTTCTTAATAATTAAGATGAAATTCACTAAAACCTTTAAGGGCTAGAATGTAACCCTGGAGAGTAGCTGTGATTTTGTTTTCTGTGAGCAATATCCTGATAGATCTTTCTGTGTTTTATTGTCGTTGTGTAAGATCAAGTTGGAACTGACCCATAGCTGACCCCCCCCCCCCAGGTGGATTTTTAGAGGCACCAGCTTGCACGCAGGCAACAGTTTAAACAGTTTGAATAACATTAAAATTAGAAGGGATATCTAAGGATTTGATACTTTGAGGGCAAAAGGGTTATTCCTTCTAAACCTCACTCTTCTCATCTGTAATGTGGAAAAAAGAATAGAACTGACTCAGTTATGTTAAGATTAAATGATATCAAGAAGGCTAAGCACTCAGCACAGTGCCTACAAATAAATGTTAGCTGTTGCACCTTTGAGATGCATGGTCATTGTGGAATTAAGGGGAAAGGAAGTTCTTAAAGATTTGGCAGAATTAAGCACCCAAAAGCTTTACAAAACAGTGAATTTATGATACTTAGTATTTTAACTTCTGATTTTCAGGAAGGCTTGCGGAAGAGATTGATTTAGTCTTTAGAGCCACTGAAATTTGGAGTTTATTCTTTGATTGGTTAGATTGACAGGGTTTGTTAGGCATCTTTTAGTATTGGGTGGTCTCAGGTTGAAGAACCATGGCTTACTCTTAACTGTTTTCCATTGAAGTAAATTATTTTGGCATATACACAGCTCTTTCTGAATTCTTTTTCATGGATTAAAAGTGAATATGACATTTTTTTAAAAAGTTAATATGACGTGATTGTTTAGGGCATTTTTGTGTGCTGTGCCCCCGCCCTTCGACCTAAAGACACTAGCTTCTAAAGGCAGTCACTGTGAATCCAGGAGCAGTTCTGCTGGAGAAATATGGACAGTCTCTTTAGGGTGTAATAATTTGCAGCCTTTGAAAGCCATTTGGAGGGTCAGCCATGAGTTGTTTTCCATGTGTTAGCAATGAGTTTTGCATTTTAATCCCTGTAGAGTACAGGCTTTTTAGTGTTTTTGAGGGCATTCACACCCAACATGTAATTTGAACAGTGAGAAGACTGGATAGAGATAACTTTTTCTCTAAACTTCTCACCAGTGCAAGATAAGAAAAGACAGTTCTTAGGTCTTGGAGGTGATCAGTTTTCAACTTAAAATGTTGTTTATTAGGAAAATTCAGTTAAGCATGTGCCTGAAAATACTGATTGCTTTTTAACCACTGAGTTCTACCTCTAATGATAAATAATGTGTTTTGATGAGCCAGACCTGACCATTTGCTTATTCCTTGGACTTTAATTTCAGGTGGTAGTAGGTTTTGTTCGTTGTGAAAAGATTACCCAGCTAGAGTTGACATTTTCTAGTTGCTGTGTTTTTTTAGAAGTTAAGTACTTAGTTCTCTGTAACTATCTTGTCTCTAACTATATAGTTAGGGACCTCTCCAAATTATTGAGAAATAATGATGTCACTTTGAGGACTAAGGTGTATCTGATTCAGGCCACAGTCTTTCTGATCACTTACTATGCATCTGAGTGCTGAGCAATGATTAAGGAGGGCAGCATTGATGCCTCTGAGCTGTGGTGTTAGAGAAAAGTACTGAACATCCCCTAGGCTGCTAAAAGAACAAATATGTTGAAGTAAGTACAGCCAGAGTGCTCTTTGGAGGCAAAGATGAAAAAACTTCGTCTCATATACTTTATACATGTTGCTAGGAGAGGCATTTTCTTGGAGAAGAACATGATACTTGGAAAGGCAGAGGTGTTTGGTGAAGGAGAGGAAGACCTCCAACCAGGTGGATCGACACAGGACCGCTACTGCCATGGGCTCTAGTGGTGTGTCAGGAAGTGTGAAGATGGACAGGAATAGGACAGCATTCAGTTCTGTTATTCATAGGGTCTCTGAATTGTACTTGACTCAAAAGCACCTAACAATAACTCTCATATCCAGAGTTGTCTTGAAATTGTATCTTCTTTTGCCATTTCTAGGTGATCTGCACATTAAATGTTATGTCATTGCTTAAGATTTCCCTCAACTCTTTTTCATTACTCAACCTGTAGGATGGTGTATTGGGGTTAGATAGTTAAGAAACAGGTCTGATGAACTGGACATCCCATTATCATCTTAATTCAAAACTTACTGTTAAAACCTGCC
This sequence comes from Elephantulus edwardii, assembly GCF_000299155.1. Lineage (NCBI taxonomy): Eukaryota > Metazoa > Chordata > Mammalia > Macroscelidea > Macroscelididae > Elephantulus > Elephantulus edwardii. The sequence continues at coordinate 3,270,415 of NW_006400013.1, forward strand.
TTTCTAGCAGCTTTTCTAGAGGCTATAAATAGCATGGAAAGAAATGTTTATCTTACTCCTGTGGAGCAACTGGTGGATTTGAACAGTCAGAGAACTGTGGCCTTTGGGTTAGCAGTGTACCACCATTCAAATGCATTCACCTTAATTGCTGTGTACCTTCCAGTTGGAGTAGTAAATCACACAGATGGTGATTGTCCATTCTTCTCCCACTGAGCAGCTGGTGGATTCGAACTATGCACCTTTGTACTGGTTGTATAGTTCTTACCACCATTTACTGACTCTGAAAAGCTCTCTGAAGGGTTGGCTCTGACTCGATGGCACATAACTACAAGAAGCCACCAGAATTCCCTTCACCTTATTTGAGAGAATTACTGGGTTTCTTAACACTGTAAATGTCTAAGGTAGAACATTCATATTAGTGATACACATTTAATTTTAAATTATTGTTTCATAATTTTAAAGAAAATTTTGGGCAAAATTCTTAAGGCTGGATCTGTTTGCCAAATATAGACACTTTGTGATATTTTCCCCCTATTTAAGTGAAAAGATAGCAGATTATACAGAGTTTTGGATTATCAAAATTTATCGCTAATCCAAAAGTTGGGTTTTTTTTATTGATTTGAGAATGCATTTCTATGTTATTTCATTGCTTTTAGGTGCCATCAAATAGATTCAGACTCATAGTAGTGCTGTACAAGTGAATGAAAGACTTGAGGTCCTGCATTATCCTCACAGTCACTGCAGGGCTTGAGCCCATTGTTGTAGCCACTGTGTCAGTCTCTCTCTTTTGCATCTTCCCCTTTTTTACTGACCCTCTATTTTACCAAGCATGACATTTCAGTGATGGACCCCTCCTTTAAACATGCAAAACATGTGAGATGAAGTCTTGCCATCCTTGCTTCCAAGGAGCATTCTGGCTAACAATAGTTAATTCTCATTTTCTGGAAGTCTGTAACATTGCAGAATAACTACCCAAGAAAGGTATTATTCCTGACCTTTGAATGGGCACTCTCAAACCCTACAAACTTCTAAATATGATATTAAACAAAGAGATATAATACTTCATAGATATAGTGAAAACTTTGGGGTTTTTTAATATATATACGCGCGCGTGCACACACACACACACACACACACACACATATACACACATACTCTGACAGGTTTGAAAGCAGGAGTGGTATCCACTTCTTAAACAACATCCTCCAGAAACTATAAATTTTGATAAATGTTGATAGTTGTAGAGGGGCTTCAGGCCTTTTTTCATAGGGTTGCTATGAGTCATGCTCGACTTGAAAACAATAAACAATAATAAATACACACACACACACACACACACACACATACTTATTTAATGAAACACAGCGTCTTTGAAGTATAAAGGAAACTTTTTTTTTAATATAAAGTGCTTCTGACTAGAATTTCTAGGTCACATACATAAAGAAATATAATTAGAATACTAATTGTTATCAGAGATGAACATATTCTTGAATAGGCTGCAAACTCAAAAGCATTTTAGCATGTCCTATACAAACTGGAATTATATTTGCATGATCTTAAATTCTCATATATTAAATATGTTTTTAGTACTGATAAGTGCATTATAAAACTGGATGGTTCAAAATCAGGAAAGGAGTGCTTCAGGGATGTGTTCTGTCTGCATACCTTTTAAATCTATATGCAGAACAGATCTTTCTGGAAGCTGGCCTTTATGAGGAGGAAATGTGGCATCAGAATTAGAGGAAGACTCATCAACAACCTATGTTAAGCAGATGATTCAACTTGCTTGCTGGAACTGAGGAGGACCTGAAGCATGTGCTGCAGAAAGTCAAGGACTATAGTCTTTAATATGGATTAAAGCTCACCATCAAGAAAACAAAGATTTTCACCACGGCACCAATTGGCAGCACCATGATAGATGAAGAGATTTAGATTGTTAACAATTTTAGCTTGTTTGGGTCCACAGTCAGCACTCTTGAAACCAGCAGGCAGGAAATCAATAATGGAATTGGATTAGGAAAGTCTGCTAGTGGGACCTCTCCAGAGCGCTGAAGTGCAAAAATGTCGGTCTAGAGACTAATATGCATCTGATCCAGTCCATGATCTTTTCAGTTACTCAGAGAGCCGGACAGTAAATAACAATGATAGAGGAAGAATTGATGCTTTTTAGTTGTGGTGCTAGAGAAGAGAATTGAACATATCATGGATTGACAAGAGAACAAACATCTGTCTTGGAGAGAGTGAAACCCAGTTGTTCTCTGGATGCAAAGATTTTGAAGCTCCATCTCATATACTTTGGGCATGTTGCCAGGAAGGACCAGTCCTAGGAGGGTGGAGGGAACACTTGGGAGAGGAAGACCCTGGATGAGATAGGTTGACACAGTGACTGGGATGATACGGGCACATGTGTCTCAGACAGTGTGATTGGCTCAGGATAGGATAGAGTTCAGAGCTATTGCACTATGCGTCTCTGTTGACTTGACAGCACATAACAACATACTTTATAGGCATTTTTTACAATTTTATAATATCTTAAATGTATATACTGTTGAATTGTTACTGTTGTGTGCCATTGAGTTGGAACTACGCGTTGTTGACCCTCTAGCAAGTTTTCAGAGACAGTAAATCACACAGGAGATTGCTCATCCCTTTCCTGCCAAAAAAATGGTGAGTTTGAACTGCGTGCCTTTGGGATTGCAGAACAAGAAAAATTACAGTATGTGAAGGAAAAGTGATCATCCAAAATGACTACACATTTATATATACCGTATTAGGCTAGATCTTAGTACTGTTAGTATGCAGATTTTTAAACATCTGGTAGTATGTCTGATTTAGATAAAATATGCCATAAGGCATTTTTCATTTTGCTTATACATATGTGCTTGGATTGAGGCTGCGAGCTTGCAATCAAACAAGTTGATTGCTTATTGCAGTTTCAGAAAGAGGCTGAGAAATTCTTTAATCCTTCATTACCTCTGGTATTTCTTCTGTCTTGCCCATCCTTAGCAACAGTCAGACTCTAAAGTCTAGGTGTAAGGCATTTAGTCAGAAATTATCCTTGAAACATTACTTAGGATGATGCCATTTAGAGCTTGACTTACTGACTATGAATTCAACACAACTAGTTTTTTTGCCAGCGTTGAAACAAAACTATTATTTTTTTAGTTGAGGTCCCTGTGCAAAAGTTGGCTTGTGTTCAGTCTTTTCTGTGTTTCGTATATACTTTGAAATGTATGTTCCTGTAAATACTGGAATCATGTCTAACCCTAGTGAGACTTTACACTGTAAGAGGAAAATCAGAATAGAGATCAGATTAAGGGTCTTTCAAGGCCATTTAAAGTCTCCCTTCTCCAGAACATACATATTCAATAAATGTAACAGTTGTGAGGTAAACCAAATTATTCTGTTGTTTTTCTTGCTTGCCAACTATATATGTTGTTGTTATGTGCCATCGAGTCGCTTGCGACTCATAGCGATCCTATGTACAACATCCCTAAACTCTGCTCTGTCCTGTGCCAATCGCACCGTCTCTGACACACCAACTATATATAGTTTATTTTAATATTTTTTAAAATTATTATTAAATTTTATTAGTTTTAGTGACTATTTACAGAGATTTTGGATTTTCATTCATTCATTCATTGTTGCACTGTTTTCTCTACCCTCCTCCCCAGTTCGTTCTTCTTCCCCCCCACCGAATGTCTGTTTTAGTTGTCCAATTGCCACAGTGCTTGTCGAAGCTAGTTCTGATTAATC
>NW_006400013.1:3279692-3315922 GCF_000299155.1 Elephantulus edwardii
CTGGCTTTGGTATCAAAGATATGTTTGCTTCATAGAATGAATCTGGGAAGGTTCCATCTTCTTCTATTTCTGAAATAATTTATGTAGAATTGGTAACAGTTCTTCTCTGAATGTTTGATAAAATTCACTTGTAAAACCATCTGGTCCAGGGTTTTTCTTGGATTTTAATGTTTTAAATAATACAGTTTTCTGTTTAATGTGCAAAGGTATTGTATAGCAGTAGAGGAAATTCTCTTTAGTAGATATTTACAGATTTGTAGATTGAAAACTAGCTTCATATAAAAATCTTTCTTTTGAACAAACTTTACATAGAAAAGTCATTTTCTACTAATTTATACACGTTTTGTGACATTGGGTGCAGAGTGTTCCAGCACTTACTGTATTTTTCATTTCCATTTGTCCTCCTTTCCACCTCTTCCTGTCTTCTGGGCTTCATTTTTGGTCAAAGGCTGCCTACTTGAACTCATATGGTCGATTGTTCTGAGGAGTACTCTTCTCCTTGGTGTTATTGTTCACTTTATCGACTAAAAGATTATCCTCAGTGTTGAGTTTGGTTTCATGTTTGAATGATGTCTAAGGACCACAGACTTGGAATTTGCACCAGTCTGTCAGAAAAGATTATTCTTGTATAACAAGTTTCCAGCCTTTGTGTCGTTTATAATATCCACAAATTTCTTGTTTCACTGAGGAATTAAGGTCATTGAGGAAATAAGGCCATTTTGTATGATAATCTCAAGATCTAACCCTTTAAAACTCCCTTGCCAGCATACTGGAATCCTCTTAACCAACATAAATATTTTTAAGCATAGTTTAAAGTGATTTTGGTACTTACTTTGAATTAACACCACCCCTGAGCTGGACACTAAATTATGCTTTTTAGTTTTGCTTTTGTTGTTTATTTTTCATTGTTTTGGAAACTCACTTTCACATTATCACGGTAACTGTTGTGTGTAATTGAATCCATTTCAGCTCATAGCTACCCTATAGAACAGAGTTTCCTAGACTGCAGTCTATACAGGAGTGGATTGCCACATCTTTTCACTCTCATAACAAAGGATAGGTTTTAGCTCCTTAACGAAATCAGGAAAATAGACATTTTTAAATATATTCTGTCAGAGGCACATTAGCTGTATCTAGAAAACCACTATACTAATTTTGACAATGAGTTCACAAGTAGTTCATATTTCCTGTAAACTAGTGCTTAGAGATGGCATTGCTTTCAATGGTATGGCTTTATTTGAAGGCTTGTTGTCACAGCTATATTTTTAGTCTTATGCATGCAACTCTTGGACATGACTTTGCAGGTGTCCTATAGGACAGGAAAGACAAAAATCTTTATGTTGCAAATTGAGTAAAGATGATTCAGGGTATAGCCCAATATGTTGTTACTTGAAGTGGAAGAAAAGTTTGCCTCTGCCTGGAAAGCACTTTGGCCAGAGTAAAGTGCCCAGAGATGGAACTCTGAGCTTGTTGAATTGGAAAATTCTGGGTGTTTAAAGGGTAATGTGCCCCATACCCTTTGTGAATTGATGTTCTTTACAAAAATGAAGAGTTTGGGTAGCATTTATAAAACCAAACCTGTTTACTTCAAATAAATTCCTACTTATGTGACCCTGTAGGATAGTGAGCTGCTCCATATGGTTTCCAAGGCTTTAAATCTTCATGGAGGAAGACTGCCACATCTATCCTGAGGAGCACCTAGTAAGTTTGAACCACAACTTTTCTGTTCAGAGTCAAACACCTACCTGCTGCACTACCAGGGCTCCTTAGAAACTATTTAACGAGTTATAATAATGTTTCACACTAACCCTCTAACTACCCTCTCAGAAGTAAGAATGTAGGTGTCCTTATATCCCAAAGGAAAAGATTAGCTTGTTTAGAGGTCAAGTTACCCGCTGCACAGGATAGACAGGATTCAGATCTGTTCTCAGGGTTGCTAACAAGTCTTACTCAACAGCATCTAACAACAGTGGTTTCTAAGGCTGTAAATCTTTATGAGAGGAGACTGTCCATCTTTCTCCCATTGCTGGTAGATTTGAGTCACTGATCTTTTGTTAGGTACCCCAACACCAATTCTCATTAGAGAGACCTTATATAGTACTTTCAACACTGCTGAATTAGTGAACCTTAAATGACATTAGAATAGAGGGGGGAGAAAATCTAGAGAAGATAGTTGAAAAATGACAGCCCAATGATATTTTCATGTCTGACTAAACGTTTTAGATTTATCTTTTTTTTCATTTTTTATACTGAAAAGCAATTTGTGGATTTGAATTGCCCACTTTTCCGTTGTGGTTTTTTTTTTTAGATTTATCTTTTTTTTTTTTTTTTTTGTACCGTGGTCAATTTTCATTCTCTTTCCCTTTTCACATCTGAGAAAATGGCCAGGAAAATTTTACTCTCTTCTCATTATTCTACGTCTGTGGTGAGGAAACTTGAGCATTTCAGTGATGGTAAAATTTTGTTGAAATTTTCAGGTAGCGACAGATGTGTTTGAAAGGTGGTGGTAAAGAAGTAGTAATGGGGTGTGCTTTGTGATGGTGGGGAATGAGTGCTTAAGTATAAACTTTGATGGCTTATTTTTATTTGAAAAAAAAACAATTTCTACTTCTTAGTACTTTCCTTCACACCCGTTTTCTTGCTTTGGACTAGAAAAATGGCAAATGACTGCCTATAGGAACCCTGGTGACATGATAGGTTAATTGTTGGGCAGCAAACCTGAAGGCTGACTAATGATATAAATTTTGATCATCCTGTTAAAATGTACAGCCTTGGAAGTCTCTGAAGGAGGGGTGCCAGAGAAGTTGCAATCTATTTGACAGCAATGAGGTTTTTTTTGTTTCAGTTGGGAATGGTTTTGAGATTAGAATAGTTTGAGAATCAGATGAGATGTATAATCTAAATTATACTTTCCAATAAGCATATTAACCTCATCCCCTCGAACTTAGATTTCTACTGTGGTGCTAAGTGTATGTGTATACAAGTAATCCTTTCTCTTATGCTCTTGTGTCTACTTTATGTCAGAAATGGTACATTAAATTGCATTTATCTTGCTTATGTGTTTCCTGTGTCTTCTGAAGTTCATCTTGCAGGTAAATGATAAAACGTAAAATTTTAACTTCTGAATTGTCAGCTATTCTATCAGTGGAGCTCTTATTCTCTATTGATGTCTTCTCCATACCCTATTATCTAGAAACTTTTCACTTGATAGTATTTTTTTATTCTACCTGTCTCGACTAATGAAATTTTAATCTTCTTGGTTTAATAATAGAGTTGACTGGTTTAATAATTTCCCTCTGAGACAACAAATACTGCTTGGGGAGTTTTATAACTACACTACTGTTTTTTTCTTAGACTTCTGAGTTAAGGGACTATTCTAATCAAGCTATTAAAATTTGCAGATACTCATTTAAATCACATGGTTTTTTTTTTTTTTAATTTATTTTTACTGAGCATTTACCATGTTCCAGATGCAGTGCTGACCCTTAGGATAAAGAGTTAAATAAAACTGTTGATACCTGCTATTGTAGAGCTTTTATCTTTATGGCAAAAACAAATGAGTTAGTAACATTTGATGTGCTATAATGGCATAGGGTATTTTGGAAATATGTTGCAGGTGTAACCAGAGTACAGCATAGAGTAAGATCAGAGATCTACCCTTGAAAGTGATGATTTAACAGACCTAAAAGAATGAGTTATAGTTAGATGGAGGAAAGAGGCAGAATACTTGTGTTAAACAGAGTCAAAGAATGGATTGGAAGATAAGATTATGGAAATCATTAAGGACCTGTTAGCATAAAAATTAGGGAGGCCTTTACTAAAATGGTTTGTTTGTTTGTTTTTAAGTGGCCTTGCATTTATTGTTGACTACCATAGAGTAGGAACCTCATAGCTAATCCTCCAGCAGGATATTCAGAGGCTGTACATCTCACAGTAGGAGGAGATTGCCCATTATTTCTCCTGCAGAGCAGCTGGTGGATTGGAACACATACCTTTGCATTGATAACATAACTCCTTACCACTAAGCCATCAGAGCTCCTTAAAAATGGCCCTAACAAACACTTTTTCCCCACAGTTAGGAGATTTAACAGTTTGAATCCTGGACATGTACTTTAGAAGACTTTCTTTTTCAATTCGAGAAATTCCTTGTCTCTTTTCAGCTTTTGTTCCGTGTTCCTTCAGGTAGCAGAACATGTGTCTCAGACCATCAGTGTTTGCCTGCTTCTGTGCCCAATCTCTTCTTTTATATGACAAAAGTGATTGACTTAAAACATACTCTATACTAATATAGACTCATTAACATGACAAAGAAACCTGATTCCAGATTTTACTATATCCACAGGTAAAAACCCACTGCCCTAGAGTCCATTCCAGCTCATAATGACTCTCTGTTGGGTTTCCAAGGCAGCACATTTTTACAGTAGGAGACTGTCTAACATTTTCCAGTTGCATACGTCATGGATTTGAACCAATTAACCTTTCAGTTAGAAGTCCAGCACATACTGCATTATCCCAATAGAGGTCCTCTTCCACAGGTGTATTAGAATTTGCAACACATGGTCTTTTGGGGGGCATACAATTCAATTAGAACAGTAGTATTTTAAGGAAATTGTTGTATAAAGAAATTACTTTCTCAAAATAAATGATAATGTGAAATGTAAAAAAAAGGAAAAGAGCAAAGTGAGTTGAGAATTTGAGTTTATTTAATGATATCTTAGAAATTGGTTTTGTGTTGGAAAGAGATTAAATGAGAAAATTTAGTCTGTGATGTTAGCTTAAAAGTTGACTTTTCTAGCCATTTCATTAGCCCCCTCTGGTCTCCAGTTACCTTAGCTATAGACGCATGGTATATATATATATATATATATTTGGAGAAACTTTGGTAAGGTGTAACCAGAGGAGCCCTGAGGTAAAGACCACAGTTAAAAGTTTTGCTATTCTTGCTGTATAATTGAAGGAGAAGCTGACTTGTAATGGCTCTAAGGCAAACCTTGCTGGATGACTTGGATTTGTGCTACTAAAACAAACCAAGATTTTTACTAATTAAGGAATTGTGTTTTGCTGTTAATCTGACTTGAGACTGCTGGACTAAACCGGAATTTATATTGTGAGATATTCTTTGCCTCTCTCACTTTCCAACTTACTTCCCTAATAAACTCCACTCTTGACACCACAGTTGTGGGTAAAGTCTGTGAGTGAATAATAAATAGCAAATCCAGTGATTGGTGGAAGTAGGTGCAGGAGCACGAGCGTTGGTGTGTCTCATATAGCAGCTATCTATTTGCTGCTATGGATATTATTGATAGAGACAGTACTGATAGAGAAAGCATTGGGGAAGGGAACAAATTTGCGATGAAAAAATTGAAAAGGATAATGAGTTCAGATTCAGATGTGTTTGAGGTTCTTTCACTGGGGATACAATGGTAAGCAAAACAGATCTAATAAGAGGGACAGACAATATAATAATAATAATATTTACATGTTTAAGTATACACTGTTAAAAGTAGGTGCTCAAAAAAAAAACCCAACCAAAAACACAAACGTGAGCATTCCCTTGCTCTGTTTGCACAACAGCTTTTTGGTCTAGGTATAGATTTCACATGAGCACAATTAAGTGTTCTGGAATAATAATTTGTTATGATCAAGAGCAAGGGAAAGCTGCATTGTTTAAAATTAAGAAAGGTGTACTTCAGGGTTATATCCTTCTTGCTTACCTGTTTGATCTGTATAGTGAGCAAATTATTTGCGATGCTGGACTCTATGAAGAAGAATGTGGCATCAGGATTGGAGGAAGGGATAACCTTTGTTAGGCGGATAACACAACCTTGCTTGCTGAAAGTGAGGAGAACTTGAAGCACTTGCTGCAGAAGATCAGAAGACTACTGCCTTTGATATGAATTGCATCTCAGTGTCAAGAAAACAAAAATTCTCACCCCTGGACCTATAGGCAATATCATGATAGATGGAGAAAAGATTGAAACTGTCATCAGCTTCCATCTTACTTGGATCCACATTCAGTACACTTGATAGCAGCAGTCAGAAGATCAGGAGACATATTGCACTGAGAAAGTGTGCAGTCAGAGATCTCTCCAAATTATTGAGGACCAATGATGTTAGTTTGAGGAGTGAGATATACCTGATTCAGGCCATGATCTTTTCAGTTACTGCTGTACATCTGAAAGCTGCATATGACAATACGGATAACAGAAGAGTAGATGCCTTTTAGTTGTGATGTTGAAGTGTATCCTTGTTGTTGTTGTGTACTAAGTTGAAACTGACCGATAGCTGATCCTCTGATGGGTTTTCATAGGCAGTTAATTGCAAGAGAAGAGTTTGCCCATTCTTCTCCTGCAGAGCAGCTGGTGGCCTTGATTGCATTCAGGATTGCAGCACAGCTTCTTGCCACCTGCCAAAACTTCATCTCATACTTTGGGTATGTTACTGTTGTTGTTGTTGTTGTTATATGCCATTGACAACTCACAGCAACCCTATGTACAACAGTCCTAAACCCTGCTCTATCCTATGCCAATCTCACTGTTTCTGACACACCTGCTTACCCCAGTCAGTGAAACAATCCACCTCATAGATGCTCTTCCTCTCCTCTGTTCCTCCACCCTCCCAAACATGATGCCCCTCCCCAAGAATTGGTCCCTCCTTGCAACATGTCCAGTATATGTCAGACAAAGCTTCAGAGTCCGTGCCTCCAAGGAGCAGCCTGGCTTCACCCTCTCTAGGATGAACCTGTTCGTTTTCTTAGCCGTCCATGGTATATTCAATACTCTTCTCCAACACCACAACTCAAAGGCATCAATTCTCCTTCTGTCATCCTTAGTCATTGTCCAGCTCTCTGATGCATAGCAAGTGATTGCAAAGACCAAGGCCTGTATCAGGCACACCTTAGTCTCCAGAGTGACATCATTACTATTCAGTACTTTGGAGAGGTCTCTAACAGCAGACTTTCCCATTGCAATATGTCTTTTAATTTCCTGGCCACTGGTGCCAAGAGTATTGCTTGTGGAGATTATTTTTTAGAGAGGGCCATTGTGCTTGAGAAGATAGAGAAATGGCAGAAGAGAGGAAGAACTCCAACCAGGGGGATTAACACAGTGACTGCAGCAATGGACTCAAGTATGTCAGAAAGTGTGAGGATGGCACAGGATAGGACAGAATTCAGATATGTTGTTCACAGGGTCAGTATGAGTCATACTTGACAGCACCTAACAACAACAGCAACATTAAAAGTGATGGAAAGGAAAAGTTACAAGATGCTGAGAGCCCTGAACCATTTAGTTTGAATCAGAAAAAAAAAATATTCATTAAGAATTTTAGTAACTTGAAGAATAACTAGTAGTTAATTCAGAGGAGAGTTGAATGAATGAACGAAATGTCCCTGGGAGTACTAAGAGAGAACTTGATAGCTAAAGATTTAGGAGTTATATATAGTTGAAATAACTTGGTAATGAATTCCAAAGAAGTCAGTGTGCCTGGGTTAAATGAGCCAGAAAGATGAGGTCTCAAGATGGATAAGTCCCTGAGGAACAGCGAGAAGGTAGTGTCGAAGGAGCTTGTATGGCGTACAGTGTTAGGATGTGCTTACCTGTGTAATGGAGAACATGTACAACCACATCTGGGGACATACAGCTACAAACCCTTTTAGAATCCTCTGAAAGGAATTTTAGAGTTTTATTTAATTTAGAATTAGGTTATATTTGGTTCAGACTGAGTTGAGACATGCTGTAAGGAACATTTCTGTTCTTGTGCTTCAACCATTTAAAAATAGTTTTAACTCTGATGGTCCAGTGGTAAAATTACTAACCTAAAGTCAGGCAATTCCAATCTACCAAATGCTTTACAGGAGAAAGATGGTCAGTCCTTTGCGATAGATAGCCTCTGAAATCCTGTTGGAGGGTCAACTGTGAGTTGATTCTGACTTGAGGGCATATAATAAGACAACAGTTTCCCATCATTTGACACAGTGGCTGCAACAATCTGAGGGTGGTACAGGACCAGGCATTATTTTGTTCTGTTGTACATAGGGTCATTATGAGCAGGAACTGAGTAGATGCCAACTAACAACTGTAACCTCCAGATCACTCTGTTTCATTAAAATGAAAGCATAAACATTAGGCTCAGACTTGTGACTCAAAGTTTGATTCGTAGCGTTACCACTTAGTAAATGTAGACTCTTTTGCAAACTACCTCTCTGGATCTCATTTTTCTTAAAAATTGTATGGATTAAATGATTTAAAAGTAGGTTCTAAGTAGATCAGTGCCCAGGTGTAGTAGGCCAAGAACACATGTTCTGTTTTCGTTTCTCATCCTTAAAAACAAAGTGACAACAGCTCTTGTTTTCTAGACATGTGAGTTGTTTCATCTGTGATTATTTAGGTTTCTTCCCACCTCATGGAAACATGTAAGAGTAGCTTTGTTGGGGCTAGTCTGTATATTGTACAGTCCTAACAACTTTCTACCCATACCTATTAGATAACAACATTGTTTAACAGTGGTAACAACCAAAAATATCTCCAGATATTGCCAGATGTTCCTTGGGCAGGGATTGGAAGTGGCTGTGGGTATGAGGGTCAGGGGTCAGGGACTGGGATCAGAATCCTCATTTTAGGAAGCATTTTCTGTAATGTTACTTGATCAGGGTACTAATTTTGAATTGTGTTTATTTTGTGAAGATGCAGCGAGTTATACACATTTGATAGTTTTCTATTGTGAATGTAATATTTAAAAAATAAAAAAAATGAGAAATCTCTCTTTTCACCAAAGGCACTAGAGAGAGAACCCATAACTATGTTTATGTTTTAACTAGCACCCCCCGCCCCCCGCAACTCCCCGCTTAGTTCCTAAATTGTGAGGTAGAATTAAGAGGACAAATGGTGGGCAGAAAATAGTCTCAGAATCCAGCTTCCATATTTCTCTTTTCAACACCTAGTCTTTGGGGTATATAATTCAACCTAGGAAAATTTCTGTTGCAGGATTTCAGAAATAATCTGTTTGATCACTAGCAAAATCAATCTCTTCTTTCCCACCTTCTGTGCTACATTATGACAGCAAAGAAGAGGAACACTTGATTTTGGCCTCCTTTCCTGATTACCACTTTAGTTTCTGAGAAGAAAAAGCAACTTGATCTTATGGAAGGAAATGTCTTACTTTTAATGTAAAAATTTCTTTTTCTCTATTTTATGAGTTGAATTTTTCCCCTTTTTTGATGTTGGCTGCTCTCTAAGAATGAATGGAGTCTCTAGAGAAGTCCTTGGAACAGATCCATTCTAGAAGCAATAGGTTAAGTAACTTACCTCAGTGTTAGGTGAGAAGTCCAAGAAAAGATCCCATTTTGATGTTTGACAGATTCTGTAAAAAGAGAACAGTCTTTGGGCCAGGCAACCTTTGACATGGTAACCAGTTCTTAAACAAGAACTGACATTTGCCAACCAAGTCTCACATCCTGACTCTAGACTTGGCTGAGGGAGGAAAATGTTTGGAAGGTTCTGTAAGTGAAAGGACTACTTTTGGGTTTGGCCGTTATGTGGCTGGAAATGGAGTAGAGAAGGAGTTTGGGCCTGGTCTCTGCAATTTGAGCAGTTCTTTGAGGGGAAAGTATTTAGGTATTTTATTTTCCCCCTTATACGCATTAGTTTGAACATTTCACGATACAGGACATAGTTGGATATTGAGTGTTTCCCCAGTCTTCTACAGTAGCTTACTAATATTCTAGTTTGTGAGAGGGAAACCAGACAGAATTTAACTAGATATAATCAAGGCTTGTAACTTTTATAAAAGTCTTCAAATCAAGGAACCTTTAGTTATTTCAGAAGTGTTTTAAGTTTTACTAAAATCACATCATTGCTAGTATGCTTTTTAGAATGAACCATATTGACCAAACTAAGGATCCTAGTAAAATTGTAGTTTGAAATTGATAACAAGAGTGGGCAATCTGAAGGATAAAGGAAAGAGAACATTGGTGTTGAAGAGCATGTTCTGGTACATCCCTGTCCCCTCATTTTTATTTACTCTGGCAGCTGCCAAAGCTTGCTCAATAGAGTTGTGGGCTGAGGATTGTTTCTTATCCCTGTATAGGAATTCTGAGCAGTATCTAAGTCTGGGCCTCTGGCACTTGGCTAACCAATGCTGAGGCATCTGGAGACTCTAGACAAAAGCCTAGTTTGTCAGTGAGAAGAGTAGGGCAAAGTACAAGCATTGTTATCTCTGATGCCCTCAGGGCAAACTGTCTACTTGGCAAGTGGGAATTTCTTAACCTTGTGAGTTTCAACAACTTGTCTATTTGGTTTTATGTTTGCATGAGAGCTAAGTTTCTGCATTCAGGAATTGAAACCTCCTATAATGCCTTTAAAAGTAATTTAAACTTAAATCTTAACAGTGATTCCTTTACCATGTGACCAGAAGAACCTGATGGTACTCAGCTACTGAGTATTTTTACCAAAGATGCCAAATAAGAACTCTACTAAAAAAAGGAGAAATGTAGAACGAAATTTCACATTATTATGAGATAACTTTGTAAGGAGTTAAACTGCCAACCCAAAGACAGACAATTTAAATCTACCAACTGTTCTGCAGGAGAAAGATGGCAGTCTCCTCTCATGTCATCTAAGTTTCTGAAAATCCACGTCAGAGTAAGCTATGAGTCAGTTCTGACTAGACAGCACTTAACAACAATGGCCTCCAGCTTCCTGGATTCTGGAAAATGGGGTGAACCTATGTACTGTTGCCATGAGATTATCTTTAAACCTTAAACCAAAAAGATCCTCCAAAGTCTTTTTAAAATCAAACAGTACTTTGGTTAACTAATAAAATCTATCCATTTTGATCATTATGCTCTTTTTAAGAACTATCTGTATGGGGTCAAATTTATTATAGCATCTTGAAAGATTATATAGAAACTTTAGGGAGCAATGAATTATATTAATGGGGAAGAACAGTGCAGAAAAGGAGGGTAAGAAAGATTGCATAATCCAAAGAATGTTATCAGTGTCACTAAATGATACATATAGAAACTTAGATTGGTATATTTTGGTGTGTACTTAATAGCAACCAAAAAATAAACTATTAAACAATTTATCATGAAAATAAATATTTTAAAGAATTTAGAAAGGAAGAAAAGATCAATATCTAATTCTATCATAGGGAGCTCTGTTAAAAACCTGTGTTGCTAGCCATAGAAAATGGTTCAGCTCCACCAGCTTGCTGCCCAGGAGAAAGATGGGGAACCTCTTCCCGTGCAGTTTACAGCCTCTGACAATCTGCGGCGAATCGGTTCAAACAGCACATAACTAACCACAACAGTTCTATTATATTCTTTTTCTTAGCAGAGTTTCTTTAATGTTTTGGAATTGGCTATTATTATTGGTTCAGGACTGGCTTGGACATGAAAGTTATCTGTGTTCCCATGAAGGTCTTTAATTTTCCTTTTTGAGCAGTGACCTTGTCTGGTCCTGCTTGGCTGTATTTTATTACATTTGATGAGATCTCACCCTGGAGTGTGGAACAACACTATCTTCTGTATTTAAGTTTTTTATAACTTGACATGAGCTAAGTTTTTATCTCCACCTGTGATTATCTTTCTAAATCCAAGGGGTTTTTTTTGTTTTGTTTTGTTTGAGGATGATTGTGTAGGAAGGAGCGGTTTTGTTAATTTTGAAGGGTAATGTTGATTTACTATCCCGTTTGGGGAAGAGTTGTTTGTGATGTCAGTTTCCATGATAATTCGCTTTCATTGATGAGGTTAGTCAAGACATAAGAAATTTTCTTGTGCACAGAGAAGAGCAGTCTTTCATGAAGTCTTGAGACAAATTGAGTCTTTCGCAGACTCTTGAGAGAAACTGAGCCACACGGAGAATTTTTCTTTCCCCTAGAATAACATGTTAGTAATGATAAAAGCACAGAAACATACTTACTTCTTTGCGTATGAACCATCAGATAGAGTTATATATTCACTAGTTTGGAAATTCTGTCCCTTTTTTTTTTTTTTTTTTGACTCTTACTGGTTTCTGCTGACAAAAATGGAAATCTTGGCCTGTTAGAGATTGTGTTTTAGACTAATTTGTTGTTCCTTTTTTAATATTAAAATGACACAGGAATACAAATGATTGGTGCTTTAAGACATTTGGAACTAAAATGTAGTCATTTCCAAGAGAATTTCATCAGCAAACCCTTAGACCTTTTTAAAATGTGTATAACAATTCTTAATTGTACAGTTCAGTGACATTCATTATATTCCAAATGTTCTACAACCATCATCACTATTTTAAAAAATTTTTCGTCACAACAAACAGAAAGTCAATGTCTGTGGGCACAGTTGTTGTATGCCATCAAGTCGATGCTGATTGATTCATTGCATAGTGACTCTATTAAGACAAAATAAAACTGCTCTATAAGGCTTCTGAGGCTGAAATCTTTACAAGAGCAGATGCCAGATCTTTTTATCCTATAGAGCAGTTCTTAGATTTGAATTTCCGACCTTTCAGTGAACAGTCAACTAACTGCTTAACTGTTTGGCCATTATGGCTTATTCTATTAAGTAATAACTCTTCATTTTGCCTTACCCTAGACCCTTATAACTATTACTCTACCTTCTGTCTCCATGAATTTTCCCATTCCTGGTATTTCATACAAGTGGAATCACAATATTTATCCTTTCATGGCTTCTTTCATTTAGCATAATGTATTCAAGGTTAATCTATGTTGTAGCATGTATTATAATTATTTTTCATTGCTGAAAAATACTACTTTTGGTAGGACAAAAATATGAGGGAGATCTTAGCTGGGTATACTTAATTTATATTCTACAGGTGTATACACTTTGTGCATTATGGGTTGTTATTTTAAGTTTTCTTTTAATTTAACATGAAAATCCTGGTTTGAAGAAAGCCGATGTGGGTTGACTACTTAATAGTAGGTTTTGACCAAAAAGCTGATGTAAGAATTGAAGGAGATCTAGGAAAATAATTTAAAGTGTTACATGTGAGTAATTTAAACTTCCTATGAATGAAAAGTTGAGAAATGGTATCTAGGAGATTAAGGTGTTGGTTAATTTCCGCTTTGGCAAGTTTATCATATGACTTTAATGTTTCTGCCTTCGTTTATTGTAAAAAAATAGAACAGTCTGTTACTAGAATAGATTAATAGCTGATGGGTATTTGGAAAACTCTATGAGATGAGCTGGACAGGTGTTGTGTCACTTTCCTCCCTTATGTAGTCATTCATATACGTTGTGTTTTATATAGTTACAATTGGCCCATGCCTTTTTTAAATTGGGATTTTAATAAAAGTTTATAAGAAGGTTGAGTTTTCATTGATTCATTTATTATTGCACATTTTCCTCTCACGCCCTCCCTTCTCCATCCCCTAATTCACTTGGTAATGCATTTCTTGTTCCAGTTTCAGTGTCATACATATACAGCCTAATCATACATTCCTTTTTAGACAGTCCTTTCTTTCATCAGTTTCAGTGCTGTGCTTATTATCTATCCACTCTTTCCTTATTCCTTCACCTTCCCACACTATGTCAATCCTATTTCATAATAATGGTCTTATGCAGTGTTTGCTCTTTTATGACTTTACTCAACATAATGTCTTCCAGACTCACCATGTTGTGTAGTGTTTTACAGGTCTGTTTTTTAGTGCTGTGTAATATTCTTGCATCATGTGAATATGCCACAGGTTTTTTGTCCTTTCATATGTTGGTGGAGAGTTGGGTTGCTTCCATCTTTTAGGGGTTGTGAATAATGAAGCAATAAACATGAGTGTGCATATCATTTGTTTATGGTACTGCTCTGGTTTCTTTAGCTCATATTCCCAGTAATGAGATGTTGTTAGGTGCTATCAATTTGAGTACGACCCAGTGAACAACAGATCTTAACCATGTCCTATCATGTGCCATCCTCACAACCTCCAGCACCCTCAAGCCCATTGCTTTAGTCACTGTGTCATTCCATCTGGGTGAGGATCTTCCTCTCCTTTGCCATCCCTCCACCTTCCCAAGCATGCTGTCCCTCTAAAGAATAACCTTTCCTAGAAACATGCCTAAAGTATGTGAGACAAAGCTTCATCATCTTTGCTTCCAAGGAAAACTCTGGTTGCACCTTCTCCAGAACATATCTGTTTGTTCTTTTGGCAGTCCATGGGTTATTCAGCACTCTTCTCCAATACATCAAAGGCATCAAAAATAAATAATCTGTCATCCTTAGTCCTTGTCCAGCCCTCAGATGCATAGCAAATGACAGAAATGACCATGGCCTGAATCAGGTGTGCTTTAGTCGTCATACTAATTTCATTGCTCCTCAGTAAAGTGGAGAGGACCTTGAGTACTGATTTTGCCAGTACAGTATGGCGCCTCACTGCTAGTACTGGTTATATTGATTGTGGATCCAAGTAAGATGAAGTTGTTGACAGTTTCAATCTTTTTTCCATCCATCTTGATACTTCCTATCAGTCCAATGGCTAGGATTTTTTGTTTTCTTGATGTTGGCGTGCATTCCATATTGAAGGTTGTAATTCTTCTGAAGCAAGTGCTTCAAGTTCTCACTTTCAACAGGCAAAGTTGTATCATTTGCATAGTGAAGATTATTTTATTTTAAAAGGTTATTGATTAGTCTTCATTCTGATGCCACATTCTTTTTCATAGATTCCAGCTTCTTTAATAATCTTAGCATACAGATTGAATAGGTATGGAGAAAGGATACAGTACTTTCCTAATTTTAAACCATGCCGTGTAAAATAGTATTTTTATTTCATACTTTTTGAGAAAGCACCAGACCTCCTTCTGTTGTGGTTGTACCATTTTATATTCCCATCAGCAGTGGATAAGAGTTCTGTTCGCTCCACATCCTTGCCAGGATTTGTTGTTTGCTGCCTTGCTGAACATAGCTGTTGTTGCTGGGCAGAAGTGATAGCTCACTGTTTTGATTTGCATCTCTCTCATAGATAGGAATTTTGAACATTTCTTCATGTGTGTTTTTGCCATCTTTATTTCTTCTTTGAAAGAAATAAAGTGGCTTAATAACTTGTGCCCATTTTGTGATTGGATTGTTTGCCTTTTTCCTGGTGGAGTGCTAGAGTATTCTATAAATTTTAAATATGAGTCCCTTATCAGATATGTCATTGCCACATATTTTTTTCTAGTCTGTGGTCTTCCTTTTTACCCTGTTGGAGATGCATAACATCCCCTAGACTTGCCCAAGTTGTGTAGTATTTTATAAATTCTTTGTTGTTCTTTAAGCTATGTGGTATTTCATGGTGTGAATATAACACAATTTCTCTATCTGTTCATTTGTTGTTGAACATTTGGGCTGTTTCCATTTTCTTGCTATGTGAATAAGGCTGCTGTGTCATTTATGTTTTCAAATTTTATTGATACGGTAACATGTATCAGTATTCTTTATGATTGAATAATTTGGATGTATTAAAAAATACCACGTTTTTAAATATCTTTTTCTCAAGTGGAAATTTGAAGTGTTGCTATTTTTCAATTGCAGTTTTAAAGCTAGATAAGGGCCCATGTGTTTTGAGTAAGAAGGTAGTTTCTTCTTGAAACTACCACCTTCCTGAAATAACACACTTTTCAGTCTTGGATGTGTGAAGTTGAGAGAGATAGGGAAGGGGGCGGGGCGGGGGGGGGAGATAAGTGTGATGGTGCCAGAGCTTCTGTTCATTAGACAGAATATGTGCTCTCTGACCTCTCCAAATCCTGGTTGGCCTTGTCCTCAGAACAGAGACCACAAATCTACAAGAAGGCAGAAGGGTACAGATATGTGGCAGTTACTCTGCCACAGGTCTGAAGGTGCTATTTGTTTGTTTGAGAGCCCCAGCAGGTACATGTACATGGTGAGTGGACATGTCAATGGAGAACAAGGACTGTGTGGATTGGAATAGGGTGGTTTCCCTCTTGGCTGCAAATACTGATTTAATCAATTCTCTCTGAGTTTAGAAATGATACAAGACTAGTATGGTTTTGTTTCAGTTTATCTTTCAATTGGTTTCAAATTTTTCTTCTTCAGTTCCTAAAAGCAGAATTGCTGGTTTAATTGTTAAACTTTAAAAAAAAATTCTTTTCTACTAGTTTATATACAAAATTTGAATACATTGTTTTAACGACCAGATTCTTCAATTTCCCTCACTCCCCCCAAAAGATTATTTTTAAAATAATATTTTATGTTTTTATAAAAGTTAGTGCAAGTTAGGTTCTTATTGATAATTTCCATACAAATTGTGGGTAATGTGTTTTAACGTTTTCTTCGTGTTCTTGTTCCATTTCCAGAAAACCCTCGTTTTCCTGCCTCCTTTATCTTCTTGATTCTCCTTTGGAATAAATGTTGTTACTCTGTTGTTTTGCTAAAAGATGATCTCATGGAATTGCTTCTGTTATAAGTTGGAAGAGTGTTTCAGGGCAGTGTGGTGCCCCTGGTTTCAACTGATCAAGTTAGTGTGAAGAATTTTACTTTTGCTCTCCATGTTTCTCCCATTTTATTCAGGACTATCTGTTGGTATCCTGGTAAAAATGATCTGCAGTGATAACTTGGTCTCAGGGAAGATGACGTCATGGGGCTCATATAGGCTGTGTTAGCTTTGTAGGCTTGTTTCTTCTTTGAGATTTTGGTTACTTCTTTTTTTGTGCCTGATGACTTTTTGAGGACCTGTCAAACTCTTCCTCAGGATTCATAATTTTACATTCCCACCAGATATGTACGAGATTTTTAATTCTCTAAATTCTTATCACCACTTGTTATTATAATATGTCATCTGTGAATAAAATTAGTTTTATTTTGAAATTTTTTTTTTAAATGGTTTTTTTCCTAGTTGTTCTGGCCAGTGTCTCTACTGCAGAGTTTCATAGAAGTGGCAAGAGCAGATATCCTGGACTTTTCTTGCTCATAGGGCAAAGCGTTCAGTCTTTCACTTAAGTTTGATGTTAGCTAAGGGTTTTTCCTAGATGCTCTTTTTCAATATGGAGTTTTATAAGGAACATAGATAATATTTTGTGAGTATTAAGACTATTTTTATTTATTAAAGTCTTTGTTTTGTGGGGGTGGGGTGGGGAGAGTACCAGGGAAGTAGGGAACTGAAAGTTGTGAAAACCTGTAGAAAACAGTCAATACTGGAAGTCCCAGATTCTGGTGTCCATTCTACCATTTTAAAGTGTCTAACTTTTGACATTTTCATTTTTTATTCCTCTTTCATTTATGCTTTTAATTATAGATATTTATTGCATGTTTAGTTAGTCAGATATTTAAGTATGCAAGGATTTAAAAAGATTAAGGAAGACCCTCAATGAGATGGGTTGATTCAGTGACTAGGGTATTGAGGGTAAGTGTGTTTGAAATAATAAGGTTGGCACAGGAGAGAGCAGGTTTCAGGGCTCTTGTACATATGGTTCCTATGAGTCACAGTGACTCGATGGCACGTAACACGATCTTTGTCCTCAGTTGGCATTGTACACTCTGTATACATAACTTCAAGTTTTTTTCATTTGTGAAGATGTGTTGTCTATGTGTGATTTCTGGGCCTGTAGAAGTCTGTATTGTCTTAGTGTTGATTGGTCTAATGTGTAGGTAGCACTAGTACTTTAGTATTAGTCAGTCTCTTACATTTTCATTATTTTGAACTATAGTTAGAGCAGTGCTTCTCAGATCTCTGTCCTGTACCTTGACATCTTTGCTCAGTTTAATGTTGGTTTTCAGCTGCCCTGCAAATTCCAATTTTTAGTTTTGTTATACTATATATATGCCTCTTAATTACAGTAGCCAAAACAAACTACTTGTACTTGTCCCCAAATCTTGTCTCTCCTCTGTGTCTTCTTAATTTTGATAATGAGAATAATGCATCTCAGTTACTTAAAAAGAAATGTTTCATCATCTTTGATACCTTTTCCATCCTGCTTTAGTTAGTGTATCATAAAGGTCCTTTTTGGGACTATTATTTTCTTTCATATCCTTTGTTACTTCTCATCTGCTCTATATTTGCTGCCACTTTTTCTTTAGATTCATCATTTTTTTATATGGACAAGCCTCTACAGAGAGAAAAATACTATTTTAGCTATTACCAACAATAAGATGTGAATTGGTACCAGCTGCTTTCTAATCTGAGCTATATCATGCAGGGAAAGGGAAGAGACCCGAGCATAGTATCTCATGGAAAATCACTTTTAGGTTTACCTCAGAATTACTGGCATTTCTTTCTTATTTTGTAATGGTAAGTACCATGCTATCTGATAAACATAGTCTGCCAGTGTTGACTCTTCAGTGGAACTTACGCATTAGATTTCACTTAAAAGAAATCATTGTTATTTCATGAAGGTCTGAATTCGATTATTAAGCTTTGCTTACTCTATAATGGTTTGACTGTATCATTCTGAATATTTAGGAAGAATAGATGAGCAGTCTCATCAGCAGTGGATAAGAGTTCTGTCAGCTAGGCTATTAACTAGCTGAAGATAGGTAAACACAACAGATGATAACCAGAAAGTACTGAAAAGGATTGTTGTGGTTGTTCTTATGTGCTGTAGAGTCGCTTGCGATTCATAGCGATCCTGTGTACAACAGCCCTAAACTCTGTTCTGTGCCAGTCTCATTGTCTATGATACACCCATCCTGATTACCCCAGTCACCGAATCAATCCATCTCCTAGAGGGCCTTCCCCTCCTGTGCCTGCCCTCCACCCTCCCAAACATGATGTCCCTCTCCAAGGACCAGTCCCTCCTTACAACATGACCAAAGTATGCCAGACAATGCCTCAGAATCCTTGCCTCCAAGGAGCAGCCTGGTTTAACCCTCTCCAGAATGAATCTGTTTGCTCCTCGAGCAATTGTTTCCACAAATGTAATCCGTTTGATTCCTATGCGTACCATCAGGTGAAATCCATGAGTATAGCCTGCGTTTGCGTTTCTTGTAAAAGGTATTTGCAATTAATAAATCCTTGAATGTGCAGAATTCTGTCATTCTATCTCCAGCCTCATTTCTGTCACCGAGTCCATGTTTCCAGCTGCTGATCCTTCATCCCTGTTCCCAACATTTGCGTTCCAGTCGCCCATTATTATCAGTGCATCTTGATTGCATGTTTGATTGATCTCTGACTGCAACAGTTGGTAGAAATTTTCCATTTCCTCCTCTTTGGCTCTAGCTCCACAATATAGTGAATACTACTATCTTTTTCTTTTTAGATTCCGTTAGCCACAGGTGTGACTCCTTTGTAAATTGTTAGTTTCTCTTTGTAGAAGCTTTCTTCAGTTATCCATTAGTATTTGGTTGTCTGCTGTGTTTTAAATATCTTGAAGATGAGCCAACTGAAAAGTTAATTGGAAGCATTCAGAGCTTTACAAGTATATGGTGGACTTCACCCTGGGGTGGTGGTGTCAGGTTATTAGAGTTGACAACTCCAGATGTCCGTTTCTTTAGGTGTTTCCTCTTGGACTTATTAATGTCCTTTTAAAGGGTTGGGGGAAGGCTCTTCCATTCCTGGGGTATAAGATAAGGCCCCTGACTGCCAACTTTCTGTAAACAAAGTTGAAAAGAAAAGAAAAACAACAAAAACACCCACACACAAAAAAACCCCATACAAACTCTGACGCCTCAGCTTTCAGCATTGAGTATAATTAAATCCGCTTGTAATTCCTTGGTTATTTTGTTGGGTTGTTTTTTTTTCTTCACTGTGGTGCTCTTCTTCTTCACTGTGCACTCCATAGATGGATTTAAAGTCTCTCCGGAGACTGGTGTCCATGATCTAAATCCGTGAAGCTGTCAAGGAGTGTAAAGTAGCTCTCATATGCACTTTTTTCCCCGTTACTTGTAATTTTTTTTAAAAATAATTTTAATGAGCATTTACAGAGATTTTGGATTTCCATTCATTCATTGCTGCACTTCTCTCCCCGCCCAGCCCTCCCCCCTCATATACATGTTTTAATCAGTCTTACTAATTCTTAATGTTGCCTCTACTATCCCCCAACTCCCAGCCTCTGCCCCTCAAGCTGAAGTTATCTAGTACTGCCAGTTCCTGAGCTTTTAGGGTAAAGATTATGTTGTGCTGACTGAAATTATTCCAAGTTCTTCCTATTGCAGCTTATCATTCTCATGCCTGCTTAGAGGTATTAGTGGTTCACTGGTTGAATTCTCACCTTTCATGTGGAAGACCTTTCTTTGATTCCTGCCCACCTGCATCGTGTACAACCACCTCCATCTTCACTGGAGTCTTGTGTGTTGCTCTGCTGCTACGGGACAAAGAGGGACAGTCTCCTGAGGTTGATTTACAGCCTGGCAAACCCAATGAAAAGTCAACTATGAGTTGGGTCTGACTCAACGGCAGGGAATTGAGTTGAATGACTAATGATGTTGAACATCTTTTTCATGTTTTCCTTATGGATATATTTATAGGGAAAATATCTTTTCATATCTGCCTATCTCTAGGTCCTAGTCCTTTTGCTGTATGTATGATTTGCAGAATGTTTTTTCCATTCTGCAGCTATTTATCCTCTTCACAGGAAATTTAAAGGAGCAAAAATTTTCATTTTGATGATGTCACATTATCAGATTTTTTTCTATTATGTTTTTTAGTAGTCCTGAAGAGTTTCTCTCATGTTATTTTAATAGTTTCATGTTTTGTATTTAAGCTTGTGATCCATTTTTTGATTGATTTTTTTTTTTTCTTAAAAAGTTCGATGTTTAATTTTCATTTTTTTACTCTGTGGATGTCCAGTTGTTGAAGAAACTGTCCATCTACTATTGGATTATTCTGTACCTTTTAAAAAAAATTAGTTGATCATATTTTTAAGGGTCTATTTCGTGGTTATATGTAATGTTTCATTTGTTATATCAGTTTCACTGCTAATTTTAAAAGTCTCAATTACTGTCGCTATATAATAAGCCTTAGCATAGATTCTGTCTCCTTTTTTTAAGTCAGCATTATTTTAGCTATTTTGGGATTTGTACTTTTCCATATATATTTTAGAATAAACTTGTCTATGTTAAAGGCATAGCTGAGATTTTTATAGGCTGCATTAAATTTATGACTTAATTTGGAATAACTTGACATGTCTTGTAAATGGATATTTCTGGTCTTACAGTGGTTTTTATTTAGTGAAATTTGTCAGTCTTTATCATTTCATGTTTAATTTGAAAAATATTTCATCACTCACTTTTTAAACGAATTATTTTGATTTTATGTTTGGTTCTTTAAAATAACTTGTATTTATTTTGATGTACTATATTTATATAATACTCTCTCTTCTCCCAAATTCTGTTTGAGAGCATTTGTCTCTACATCATTTATTGGATATTTTTCATATGTTCTAATTGACTTGAGAAGCCATTTAATATTTATGATGTCCTCTTGAAGCTCTGTTTGCAAGGGAGGGGCATAGCATGATTAAAAGCTTAACACTGTGGTCAGCTGCCTAGGTGAATGATTACCATTTACTAGTGAAATGAATTAGTGCTGGTTATTTAAATTCTCTAGACATCAATCTCATCTGTAAAGTGGGGATTAAAATATTACATATATTACAGGTTTATTGAAGATTAAATGTATTAATATATGTAAAGCTCTTATAATACTCATAACATAGTCACATAAGATTAGGCTGTATAGATAACAGGGTAAAATTGTTCCTGTTTTCCTTTTTTCTAGACTAACTTTACAAATATTTTGTTATTATTTTTTCTAGAATTTGAGAATTGATTGAAATTACATTCATGCCTTAGATTTAAAGGAGAAATTATTGTAACCATGTAATAAAGTAATATATCCCTACTATATAATATTGACGTAAGCCAGGGTTGTGTCCTTTCTCGATACCTTTTCAATCTCTCTGCAGAACAGATTATTAGGAGGCTGGGCTCTATGAGGAGAAATGTAGCATCATTATTGGGGGAAGAATCATCAACAGTTGCATTATGCAGATGACACAACCCTGTTTGCTAAAACTGAGGAGGACCTGAAGCTCCCGCTGCAGAAGTCAAGGACTATAGCCTTAAATATTGATTGGAGCTCAGCATCAAGAAAACAAAGATTCTCACCACTGGTCCAATTGGCAGTATCATGAGGAGATTGAGATTGCTAACAGCTTTACTTTGCTTGGCCCCAAAATCAACACTCTTGGTACCAGCAGCCAGGAAATTAAAAGACGAACTGCATTGGGAAAGTCTGCTGTCAAAGACCTCTCCAAAGTACTAAAGAGCAAAGATGTCATTGTGGAGACAAAAGTGTGCCTGATTGAGGCCATGGTCTTTGCAAATAATTTGCTATGCATCAGAAAGCTAGGCAATGACTAGGGATGATAGAAGGAGAATTGATGCCTTTTAGCTGTGGTGCTGTAGTATTGAATATACCATGGATGGCTAGGAGAACAAACAGGTTTGATCTGGAGAGAGTGAGACCAGGCTGCTCCATGGAGGAGCTTTGTCTGAAGCTTTGTCTGACATAATTTGGACGTGTTGCAAGGAGGGACCATCTTTGGAGAGGACGTCATGCTTGGGAGGATGGAGGGAGAGTGTAAGAGAGGAGGACCCTCGATGAGATGGATTGACTTAGTGACTGGGGTATTAGGGGTAAGTATGTCAGAGACATTAAGATTGGCACAGGATAGACCAAGGGTTTAAAGCTGTTGTATGAGTCGCAAGCAATTTGATGGCACATATCAACAACAACAATAAAACAACTATCTTTTGACATAACAAAAACATCTAAGAATATGGTTTATCATTTTTCTATATACAAGTCTAGAATCCTATGAACCCTGAATGGGAATTGACCCAAATGCAAGTAACAGCAGCAACAAAGCCTTGTGTCAATTCTCTACTTAATAAATTCTATTCCACTCCCTTCCAGTCTCAAAATATGAGGAAAATGTTGAGAATTTATATTCACAAATATAATGTTACTAGCTCACTTTCTTCCTAAAAAGTATAACAGGAGCCGAAAAGCACAGTCATATACTGCAGCATTAGATTAGTGTTTACAACTTTATTGCTAGTTTAAAAAGGTCACTGCTGCCTTATATTTCTTTTCCTTTAATTGCATGAGTGTTTGATAGGAAAGGAAAAAAGAAATTCTCAGAATAACCACCTTTAGAGTGGTATTGATGAAACTCGGAAAATTGCCCAAGTAAATGAATTATGCAAATTAAAATGTTCTTTTGAAATTCGTACTTGAGATTTTCTCAAGGGAAAACCCATGAGGAGATCCCTATTAGAGCTAATGCCTGTGTACAAGAACAGTTTTGGTTTTGACCAGTATCATTTTTTTCCCCTTGTTACTCTTTCCTACCATCTGCTAATGAGTTCTGGTGGTGTACACTGGAGGGGCTTGTGCTGATAACTCAAAGGCCTCACCTCTGTGGCAGTTGAAATCCACTAGTGGCTTTTTAGGAAAAATAGAGGCAGTTTTCTCCTGTCAGATGTATAGTCTCAGCAACCCACCTCTGCTGTGAGTTGATTCTGACTCGAAGGCAGTGAGATCTGTATAAAACCATCTGCAAGTATTTTAGGTTTTTTTATTTGCTTGATTTTGCTTTTATAATAAGTTTTTTTAACTTTAGAGGAGTTACACTTGTCTTTAATTGAACTGCTTGAAAATGAGTCCCTGACTTGGATATATTAGTTAACTGCATCAGAAAAACAACATGTAAGTGAGATGATTCTCTGGTTCTAGTCAGTACTGCAGTATTATTTTAAACATATTTACTTAAACCATAGTTCTATCTGTTTTCTGGATTTTTCTCCTCCTTATGAATTGTTTAGGTTTGATAAGTGGTTATATTGTGCTTAGAAGGGTTGGATAGATTAAAAACTACCCATTTTTCTCTTCTCCTTTTTCTGACCCCCTCCCCCATACTTTATATACTTTTGAGTAGGAGACATTCATGTATATAGTTGGATATAATTGTAATTTGTTTAATCTCATTGCTTTATTCTCGTGATGAGGCTATATCACAATTTATCCATTTTACTATTGATAAGTATTTAAATATTTTAGACTTTTCAGAGCACTTTCCCCCTTTTCTGTCCTTTCTTTTCATGTCAATGGATATTCCATCAATTCTTCTGGCCTTAATTTTTGCCAATGCCTGCAGTCCTGCATTGGTTCTTGGTAATATGCTACTTTTTTTTTTTAAGGTTGGAGTAACTGCTAAACTATTAAAAAAAGAAATCTTCTCCATGAGCAATTCCACTGTTATTTTTAACACTTAGTTTATACAGAATTCCCAGCTGCCAGGATCCCTAGGTTCTTGCTTCTTAGCTAATATAATTTCACATGCTCTAAAGTTAACACCATTGGGGTTTGATTCTGATTCATTTATTTGTTTTTGTTTCACCTTCTTTAGCTGCCTAGAGTTTCTTTGAGAATCATGTTAGTGAGTTTCTGGGAAACACTGAGAGCTTTGTCTCTGTATCCGTGTCCAAAAATTGTACCTAGGACTCTGATGACTTCTTAACAGGCAACCCTGTGTTTTAAAGGATGAGAGAGGTGTTTGTGACTACATACAGTCATATTGCAAATTGAAAGAAAATATTTGTTACCCTGCTTTCGGAGCCAAAACCCAAGGACCCACTGGAGTGAGTAGAATGTATTCCTTTACTTTTTCTTAAAAGTTTCTATCTTACATATGACTCAGTTATGGGTTACTGTAAATATTGGACTGATCATACACTGATTAGATTTACTGGCTCTCAGAGTGTGGTCCGTAAGGTATTAGCATCATGGAAACCCTTCAGAAATGCAGAATCTCTGTCTCCTCATTGAGTTTATTTACTGAGTATATACATACTAACATTGGTGGTGGTGTTACCCATATAACTGACCCTCTACCTAGTTTTCAGAGGCAGTATAGTAAATCCCATGCGCAGCGACTTGCCCCTCTTTCTCCCTCGGATCAGCTGGTCAGTTCAAGTCTTGTGTGGCTTAATGATTACAAGTAGTATTTTTCTTATAGAGCTTTGAAGAATCTGCCTCTTTTGATGAGACTCTGCCAAAACTCTTAAGATTAAGTTAATTTCTCCTCCTTTATGATGTTACTTAATAAATTGATATTTGACACATTATGGTTTGTGGACCATATTATTATATTGACTTCCTTTTTTATGACATTATTTTGTGATGATTGTATTGAGATATAATTCACATCTCATAAGATTAACTCAAAGTATGCAATTCATTGGGGGGGTAATAACCACAATTGTCTGATTTTAGTATATTTTTAGCGTTTCAAAAAGAAACCCTATAACCTTTAACAATCACCTTCCATTTCTTTCCAGCCACATCACCTCTTCACGCTGTTGTTATGTGCAGAAACCTAACAAGACAGAGCTGAACTGCCCCCTAAAATTTCTTTCCTGTTCTGTAGTCTTAATGGGAGTGGTATTGTTGTATGCTGTCATGTCAAAACCAACTCCTAGCCAATCCTCCAGTGAGTTTTCAGATGCAGTTAATTGCATAGAAGAAGATTGCCCATCCTTGGCCCACAGAGCAGCTGATAGATTTGAACCCCATGCCTTTGGGATTATGACACAGCTTCTTAACACGAGGTCACTAGAGCTTCCTTTATGGAAGTAGATCATCATACCTTTTCTTCTGAAGAGCTCCTTGATGTGTTTAAACCATCAGCCTTGAAGTTAGCTGAGTCCTTAAACATTATGCCATTGGGACTCCTGGTAGTTTAGGGTCGTTAATTCACTTTCTGTCTATAAATCTGCCTATTCTAGACACTTCGTATAAATGGAATTATATACTCTTTTGTGACTGGCTTCTTAGCATAATATTCTCAAGGATCTTTCATGCTGTTGTTGCTGTTATGTGCCGTCGAGTCACTTGCGACTCATAGTGACCCTCTGTACAACAGCCCTAAACTCTGTCCTGTGCCAATCACACTGTCTCCGACTCACTCATCCCGATTACCCCAGTCACTGAATCAATCCACCTCATAGAGGGCCTTCCTCTCTTGCGCCTGCCCTCCACCCTCCCAAGCATGATGTACTTCTCCAAGGACTGGTCTATCCTTACAGCATGACCAAAGTATGTCAGACAATGCCTCAGAATCCTTGCCTCCAAGGAGCAGCCTGGTTTAACCCTCCTCAGAATGATTCTGTTTGTTTTCTTAGCAGTCCATGGTACCCTCAATACTCTTCTCCAACACCACAGCTCAAAGGCATCAATTCTCCTTCTCTCCTCCCTAGTCATTTTCCAACTCTCTGATGCATAACAAGTGATAGCAAAGACCATGGCCTGTATCAGATGCACCTGAATTTCCAGAGAGACACCATTGCTCTTGAGTACTCTGGAGAGATCCCTAACAGCAGACTTCTTCATCACAATACGTCTTTTAATTTCCTGGCTGCTGGTGCCAAAAGTGTTGATTGTGGAGCCAAGTAGACTAAAGCTGTCAATAGTCTCAATCTCTTCACCATCCATCCTGATGCTGCCAATTGGTCCAGTGGTGAGAATCCTTGGGGTTAAGACCATAGTGAATAAAGAAAAGGATATTAATAAAATCCATGCTGTAGCTATGCCAGCAAGTCCAAAAACCTTGCAGTTCTGCAAAGTATCTTTTTATCCAGCATTGAAAACACAGGTTTAAGTGAGTACCATACTCACTATGGTCTTAACCCCAGATTAATTTGTCTTTAAAAAAATAATTTTTTTTATTTTATACTGCTTTACTTACAAAGTTTCTTAAGCTCTCAAACCTCAAGTTGCTATAATCAAGGATGCTTTAGGCATAATATTAAATGATCCATGAAGTATTAAAAGAAGATGGAAAGAATATCCTGAGTCACTGTATCGAAAGGAATTGGCAGACACAGAAGAATTTCATGAAACAACATATGAGCAAGAGCCTATGATGATGAATGAAGAAGTTCAGGCTGCTTTGAAGGAAATAGCAAAAAATAAGGCCCCAGGAGTAGATGGTATACCAGTTGACATATTTCAGCTAACAGATGTTGCCCTGGATGTGTTCACCAAGTTGTGCCAAGAAATCTGGAGAAAAACCACTTGGCCAACTGACTGAAAGAGATCTATATTTGTTCCCATCCCAAAGAAGGGTGACCCAACAGTGTGGAAACTATAGAACAATATTAATAATTTCACATGCAAGCAAGATTCTACTGAAGATTATCCAAAAACAACTGGAACACCACATCAGCAGAGAACTGCCAGAAGTCCAGGCTGGGTTTAGAAGGGGTCGTGGTCCTAGGGATATTGTGGCTGATGTTAGATGGATCTTAGCTGAAAGCAGGGAATACCAGAGGAATGTCTATCTGTGTTTCATTGACTATACAAAGGCGTTTGACTGTGTGGATCATAACAAACTGTAGCTGACTCTGAGAAGAATGGGAATCCCAGGACACTTGATGGTGCTAATGAGAAACCTAAAATTGGGCTAAGAGGCAGTCATCAGAACAGAGCAAGGAAACACTGCATGGTTCAGAATTGGGAAGGGTGTACACCAGGGATGTGTCCTGTCTCCATACCTTTTCAACCTATATGCAGAACAGATTATCCGTGCGTTATGCAGATGACACAACCCTGCTTGCTGAAAGTGAGGAGGACCCGAAGTGCTTGCTGCAGAGCATTAAGGACTGCAGCCTCCAATATGGATTGAGGCTCAAAGTCAAGAAGACAAGGACTGGACCAATTGGCAACATCAGGTTGGATGGTGAGGAGATTGAGATTGTTCACAGCTTTAGTTTACTTGGCTCCACAGTCAACACTCTTGGCACCAGCAGCCAGGAAATTAAAAGATGTATTGTGATGGGAAAGTCTGCTGTTAGGGACCTCTCCAAAGTACTGAAGAGCAGTGGTGTCTTTCTGGAGACTCAGGTGTATCTGACACAGGCCATGGTCTTTGCTATCACTTGTTATGCATTAGAGAGTTGGACAGTGATTAAGGAGGATAGAAGGAGAAACTGATGCCTTTGAGTTGTGGTGCTGGAGAAAAATTTTGAGGGTACCGTGGACTGCTAGGAAAACAAGCAGATTCATCCTGGAAAGGGTCAAACCAGGCAGCTCCTGGTTTGAGACAAGGATTCCTAGACTCTGTCTATAACATACTTTGGACATGTTGTAAGGAGGGGATCGGTCCTTGGAGAGTGACATCATGCTTGGTAGGGTGGAGGGACAGTGCAGGAGGGGAAGGCCCTCTAGGAGGTGGATTGATTCAGTGACTGGGGTAATCGAGATGGGTGTGTTGGACACGGTGCGATTGGCACAGGACAGAGCAGAGTTTAGGGCTATTATACATAAGGTCGCTACAGCACATGACAATAACAACAACTTAGAAAGTTTGTATGCATTGTTTTTCACACCGGATCTTTCCCATTTCCTTTACCCACCCTTCCCTCTACCCATCAAATTGTGTAACTTTGATTACTCCCTGCCCATCCTCACCACTCTGCTCCTACCCTTCCCCTCTTGAATCCTCATATACCTTTTAATTATTGTCTTCCTATTTCTGTCTTATACAATATATCTCTTTATGGGACTAAGTTAGTTCACTTAGCATAATGCTCTCCAGAACCTCCCAAGTTAGGTAGTGAATTTCAAAATCATTGCTCCTACCTGCTGCATAGTATTTCATCGTGTGAATGTACCATGATTTCTCAATCCATTCGTTAGTGATTGGAAACAGCCCATATGTGCAACTACAATTTATGTTTTCATTGGGAATAAAAATTTAACTATTATTTCACTTGGGGGCTTTGTTTGGGTCAGAACGGCTGGAACTGCTTCTTGGTGCCAGTGGCCTTGGTGATCTTGAGCATGTTGAAGCACACGATCGAGCACGATGGCTGGCACTTACTAGCGATAGCAGTTTCACCAATCTAGACAGCTCTGAAGCAGGTGCACAGACAAGTACTTGTGGTGCTTCTCAAAGTGACTGCACTTGTGAATGTAGTGGAGGTAGTCTCATAGGGTGACAGTGGTTCTCTGCCTCTTCATCTTGGTCACTGTACCAGATAGAATTTGCCCTCTGATGGCGATGTTACTAGTAAAAGGCATTTCTTGTCAATGTACGTGTCCTCAATGGCCTCCTTGGACATCTTGAAGCCCACACCAATGTTCTTGTTATAAAACAGGAACTTCTCCTTGCCAGTTTCTCCTGACAGGACTCTCTTTTCATTCTGGAAGATTGTCAGCTGCTTTTGGTAGACACACTTGGTCTGAATGTCTGCCATCTTCTTGATTGCTTGGGAAAAAAAGAGCTGTGTGTATTTCTTTTGAAATGGTAGCACAACTGCTGACCTCAAACTGTGTTTGTTTGTCATTGATATGTATCCTTAAGTCAGAATTTATCCTTGAGCAGGTTTATTGCAGGGAAGGAGATTACTCATCTTTTCACCCATGAAGCTTTGTGTTGGGAGTGTAATTCTTTACCCCAACAGCTATTGTTGTGTTGGAACCAACTTATTAGCTGAACCTGCAGTGGATTTTCAGAAGCAGTAAATCGCACAGGAGTTGATTGTCCATCTTTCTTCAGTGGAGTAGCTAGTGAGTTCTAACCATGTCCATTTGGATTGTCAGCACAGCTCATTGTTATTAAGCCACTGGAGCTTCTTTACTGCTACAGTATTGTTGTCAGGTGCCACATCGAGTATGACTCAGTGACCCCATGAACAAAAGATCTGAACCCTGCTCTAACCTGTGCCAACCTAATATTTCCTGACACACAAGAGCCCATTGTGGAGACAGTTCCGCAGAGTCACTGTGACCTCTTGCTTCAACAGTGCTTGAATGGAACCCAGAGCTCGCCAGCATCTCCCCTGCCAGTCATTTCCAGCCAGTCCTCCGCCACCTCCTCACATCAGCACCCCAGAAGCCCCAAGGGCCTCGCCTCCGCTCTAGCAATGCACAGCTGCCACCTCTCCACCACCACTGCCATGACAGTGTCCCCTTCACAGGTACCCCAGAATACAACCAGGACTCAGAGGCCACCATCAACTGCCAGGTCAAGGTGGAGCTCAACGCCTCCTATGCCTATCTATCCATGTTTTACTACTTCAACCATGATCATGTGGCTTTGAAGAATTTTGCCAAATATTTTCTCCACCAATTCCACGAAGAGAGGGAATCCACAGAGAAACTGATGAAACTGCAGAACCAGTGAAGTGGCCACATCTTCATTCAGGACATCAAGAAACCAGACCAAGATGACTAGGAGGGTGGGCTGAATGCAATTGAGTGTGTGCTACACTTGCCGAAAAGTGTAAATCAGTCCCTACTGGAACTGCACAGACTGTCCACTGACAGAACGACCCTTATTTGTGTGACTTCACTGAGACACATAACCTGGATGAGCAGGTGAAATCCATCAAACAACTGGGTGACTACATAACCAACTTGCACAAGATGGGCGCCCCGGGCCCAAGCCTGCAGAGTATCTCTTTGACAAGCACACCCTGGGAAATAGTGATGGCGAGAGCTGAGCGAAGCTTTAACCTGCCTTCCCCAAAGCCACAGGGGTGACTCTGTGGTCACTACCAGGCCACCTGCATGTCTTGTTTATTTTACCTTTTCTATAAATTGTACTAAAATGCCCACTTAAGTTCTTTCATTTGTACCATTTCGTCAGATCAAGTCATTCAGTACCCAGTTGTTGTGTTAGAGATCTTGGTGGGCCAGAAGTCTATCTAAGCCGTCTTGGCTAAATTCTTTAATTACCATGGTGTCTGCTTCAGTCACATTTAATAAAATGAAACTTACAAGGGAACAAACCTCCACAAAACAAAACAGGAACCCATTGTGGCACTCACCATGTCTGTCCACCCAGTTGAGGGTCATCTTCTCCTTTGCCGACCCACCACCTGTCCCAGGATCATGTCTGTCTCCAAGGAATTGCCCCTCCTAGGAACATGCCTAAAGTATGTGAGGGGAAGCCTCATGATTCTTACCTCATGCAATTAAAATTTTTCTTATAATGTCATAACTTTTCTGTGCTGCATGGGAGCACTTCCAGCATAATTAGTGGCATTTGTAAGGGTCCAATGGTGTTAAAGTTTACACTATTGTACTGAACACAATGAAAAACTATATGAGAAATCACATTTTACTATGATTTACTGCTATGAACCTGGAGAGAGGATGAGAGACACCCAAGCGTTGAGGACTCTCCTTCATAGGGTCACTATGAGTCGCCTGCGACTAGACAGCACTTAACAACAACAACTGCTATTTAAGATTCCATTTTCTGGAGAAATGAACTGCTTATGCAGAGATGATTAGCATCACATAGCATTAAAAAAAAAAACAAACCAAAAAAACCCGACAAAAATAAGTGTATTTCAAACCATTGTTTTTAAGGGTCAATGTTTAATTGCTCTGTTTATTGTTTATAAATATAACTAAGTTCTATTAGGACAAAACTTTTTGTTTTATTTTGTTCACATATTAAATATATGCATTGTTGTTGTTGTTGTTACGTGCTATCAGGTTGCTTGCGACTCATAGTGGCCCTCTCTGTACAAGAGCCCTAAATCCTGCTCTGTCCTATGCCAGCCTCACTGTCTCCGACACACGTACTCCTACCACCCCAATCACTGAATCGATCCATCTCATCGAGGGTCTTCCTCTCCTGCGCTGTCACTCTACGCTCCCAAACGTGATGCCCCTCTCCAAGGACTGGTCCTTCCTTGCAACATGCCCAAAGTATGTCAGATGAAGCTTCAGAATCCTTGATTCCAAGAAGCAGCCTGGCTTCACCCTCTCCAGGACAAACTTGTTTGTTCTCCTAGCAATCCATGGTACATTCAGCACTCTTCTCCATCACTACGGATCAAAGGCATCAATTCTTTTTCTGTCATCCCTAGTCTCTGTCCAGCTCTTTGATGCATAGCAGACAATTGTGAAGACTATAGCCTGGATCAAGTGCACCTTAGTCTCCAGTCTGATGTCATTGCTCTTCAGTACTCTGGAGAGGTCCCTGACAGCTGACTTTCCCAATGCAATTCACCTCTTGATTTCCTGACTGATGGTACCAAGAGTGTTGAATGTGGAGCCAAGTAAACTAAAACTGTTAACAATCTCAATCTCTTTACCATGCATACTGATGCTGCCAATTGGCCCAGTGGTGAGAATCTTTGATTTCCTTGATGTTGAGCTTCAAATGGTATTGAAGGCTGTAGTCCTTGACCTTCTGCAGCTAGCGCTTCAGGTCCTCCTCACTTTCAGCAAGCAGGATTGTGTCATCTGCATAATGCAAGTTGTTGATAAATCTTCTACCAATCCTGATGCCACATTCCTCCTTGTACAGCCCAGAATTCCAGTTGATCTGTTCTGCATACATATTGAAAAGGTGTGGAGACAGAATACATCCCTGGTGGAACCCCTTCCCAATTTTGAACCATGCAGTGTCTCCTTGCTCTGTTCTTGCCTCATGGTCCAAGTATAGGTTTTGCATAAGCACAATCAAATGTTCTGAGAGTCAGCTTGTTTTGAACCACACACAATGAAGCACAGATAGACATTCCTCTGGTACTCTCTGCTTTCTGCCAAGATCCATCTAACCTTAGCTATAATATCTCTAGTACCACGACCTCTTCTAAATCCCGTCTGCACATCTGACAGTTCTCTGTTGATGTGTTGCTCCAGGTGGTTTTTGATAATTTTCAGCAGAATCTTATTTGCATGTGATATTGATATTGCTTGATAATTTCTGCACTCTGTCGGGTCACCCATTTTTTTGGAGTGGGAACAAATAACGATCTCTTCCAGTCATTTGGCCAGGTGGCTGTCTCCAAATTTCTTGGCACAACTTAACACATCCAGGGCAGCATCTGTTTGTTGAATTATGTCAGTTGGTATGCCATCAACTCCTGGAGCCTTGTTTTTTGCCAGTTCCTTCAAAGCAGCTTGAAATTCCACCTTCATCACCACAGGCTCTTGCTCGCACGTTATTTCATTAAATTCTTCTGTGTCAGCCAGTTCCTTCTGGTACAGTGACTCTGTATATTCCTTTCATCTTCTTTTAATGTTTCCTAGATCATTCAGCACTCTACCCAAAGCATCCTTAAGTATTGCCACTCGTGGCTTGAATTTGTTTTTCACCTTCTTCAGCTTAAATGCTGAGCGAGTTCAGCTCTTTTGATTTTCTGACTCCAGCTCTTTGCATTATAGGATCTTGCTTTGTCGTTCTGAGCTGCCCTTAGAAATTTTCTGTTCAGCTCTTTAATTTCTTGATTTCTTTCTTTAGCTTTGGCTTCTTGGCACTCTAACACAATATTCAGAGTGTCATCTGACATCTATCTTGGTCTTTTCTTCCTCTTCAGCCTTTGTAATGATCTTTTGCATTCTTCATGGATATTTTTTATATCCTCCCACAGCTCATTTGGTCTATGCTCTTTGGTGCTCAAGGCTGCAAACCTACTCCTGAAATGGTTTTGAAATTCAAGTGGGATAGAATTAAGGTCTAATTTTGGTTCCCGTAGATTTGATTTAATTTTCTTCAACTTCAGCTTGAACTTGCACATGAGTAGTTGGTGGTCTGTTTCACAATCAGCATCTGGCCTGGTTTTCATAGCATCAATTCTCCTCCTATCCTCCCTAGTCATTGTCCAACTCTGACGCATAACAAGTGATAGCAAAGACCATGGCCTGTATCAGATGCACCTGAATCTCCAGAGAGACACCATTACTCTTGAGTACTTTGGAGAGGTCCCTAGCAGCAGACTTTCCCATTGCAATACGTCTTTTAATTTCCTGGATGCTGGTGCCAAGAGTGTTGAATGTGGAGACAAGCAAACTAAAGCTGTGAACAATCTCAATCTCTTCCCTGTCCATCCTGATGCTGCCAATTGGTCCAGTGGTGAGAATCTTTGTCTTCTTGACATTGAGCCTCAATCCATATTGAAGGCTGCAGTCCTTGACCCTCTGCAGCAAGTGCTTCAGGTCCTCTTCAGTTTCAGCAAGCAGGGTTGTGTCATCTGCAAATGGCAGATTGTTGATATATCTTCTACCAATCCTGATGCCACATTTCTCCTCAGTACTTTATTCCTTTTGTTTCAGTATGTTTTAGGGTATGGATATGGCATATCTTATTTATTAGTTCATCGGTTGATTGATATTTTCATTGGCTATTTTAAAATTGTTAGAAAATATAAAAAGAACAGAATTTCATGGCATGTGAGAGTTGTGTGAAATTAAAATTTTAATATCCATAATGTTCTATTGAAACACTGCTACTTCATTTACATATTACCAGTGACTATTTTCTTGCTACAGTGGCAAAGCTAAATAGTGATAGACTCTGTGACCCTGCACTAAGAGCCTAAAATATATACCCTCTGGCTCTTTAGGGGATGCTGGACCATAAGGGAGTGCACTGCCAATGCAGATGTGGTGCCTCTCCGGTGGTTTGGCTTGACCGGCTGCTCTGAAGATCGGCAGTCTCCTTACAGCTTCGGAAAACACACTGGAAGGTCAGCTATGAGTTAGTTCTATCTCAGAGGTAATGAATTTGAGGTGTTTTTGTTTTTTTAGTCTAGCTCTTTACAGAAAACATTTGATTTCCTAGTCTAGAGCACTGTTTCTCAACCATTTCTTCATTATTATCCTCCCAAGGCATCATTTTGACATTTTCTCTCCTAATTGTGCCCCAATCTTCATAATATTTTAATAAAAAAATAGGTGGTGTATCTGTTTATGTTTTGTCATCCTTTGGTGGGCCACAAATCACTGTTATAAATATCTTCAGACTTTTTTTTCTCTGCCAAGAACCAATTTTTGCCTCCTTTGGAGGCCTATATGACCCTCATCCAGAAGGCATACTTCAGTTATTTGTCGTCTTTTGTTGAATTAAGAGATGGGGAAAAGTACTTCAGATGGGTTCAGTATGTCTTAGAAATATCTAATATTCAGGGAATCTACTGTAAGATCTCAGAGCCAATTGCCAAGATACTCACTGTCATGTGTCACCACATATATCAGGGACTGCCATCCTGGTCATTTAAGCTTAAAATATTAAGGGGTTTTTTTGTACATATATTAAATTATCATAGAGTTTATTAGTAAAGTTGGCTATAGTTTACTAATAAACTATGTTAAATGAGTATATGAACAATAGAGTTTATTAATCTATTTGGCTATAGTCAGAGACTCTTGTTGTTGTTTTGCACCATCAAGTTGCCTGCGACTCATAGTGACCCTTTGTCAGCAGCTCTGAAGCCTTCCCTGTCCTGAGCCAGTTTCACTGCTGACACACCTATCCCTATTGCCCCAGTTACTTTATCAGTCCATCTCATCTGGGGTCGTCTTCTACTGCGCCGTCCCTCCATCATTCCAAGCATGATGTCCTTCTCCAAGGGACAAATCCCTACTGGCCACATTCCTAAGGTATGTGAGATGGATCTTCAAAATCCTAGCCTCCAAGGAGAATCTTAGTTTCACCTTCTCAGATACAGATCTGTTTGTTTTCTTGGCGGTCTACAGTATGTTCAAGACTCTTCTCTGGCAGCACAGTTTGAAGGCATAGATTCTTCTTCAGTCATCCATAGTCATTGTCCAGCTCTCTGATACATAGCAAACGATGGGAACAGTACATTGAGAGAAAACTGCCAGAAATACAGGCTGGGTTTAAAAGAGAGCTAGAGACTAGAGAGTTTTAATTTTTAAAAACATATGAATAGTGGGGATAATTATTTTCTGCTTTTTCTTATAAGAGGCTCACTCTTCAGATTATGTATGCCTTGTTATACATTAGGAAAAAGATCTTTTTTTGTACTCCCAAAATACTTTCTACTCTAGCAGCAAAATAAAATTCATTTTAGGTCTTGCCTCTTGCCTGCCAGATGAGATCTGTAGAAAAGTGGAAAAGAGTTACATTTCTCTAGGAGAATAATGAGCAAAGTAGAACACCTGCAAATGAATAGCACTGAAACTTAATGGGAAGACATTGTTACCTAGATAGACTCTCTTCTCTTGCCTTTTCTTTTGACTCCTGCCATTTACCAAACCTACTCTTCTTCAGTTAAAGTGGTTTCATCTGCTTTTACTCTGCGACACATTTACCCAGAACTACTCCCCATAAGCTCTGTTGGCTTAATCCATAAGGATTTGCTTAGCTAACCTAAAGATGATGCCTGTGGATGCTTTCGGCAGAATGTTAAATGATCCCGGAAGTATTAAAAGAAGATGGAAGGAATATACTGAGTCACTGTATCGAAAAGAATTGGAAGACACAGAAGAATTTCATGAAACAACATATGAGCAAGAGCCTATGGTGATGAAAGAAG
>NW_006400013.1:3318140-3325147 GCF_000299155.1 Elephantulus edwardii
ACACTGACAAAGAAGATTAATCAGAACTGGCTTTGACAAGCACTGTGGCATTTGGACAAGAACAAACTGGGAGGAGGGTAGAGAGAATAGTACAACAGTGAATGAATGGAAACCCAAAATCTCTGTAAATATTTATGAAAATTAATAAAATATAGAAAAAAAAAGAAGTAGGGGAAATCCTTTGAAAGATTTTCAGCTTTTGCACTAAATTAATTTATTTCAAATAGTATTCCTTAGAACCAAAGTCCAACAAACCTAAAGAATTTGAAACGACGTTGGGCCCCTTGAAAGATAATTTAATGTACATTATGTTCACCAGTTTTTATAAAGTAAAGAGACTCATGCAGAATGTAATTGAGGTAAATTTTTGGCTGTCATTGTCAGCCGGACAAATGATACTGGGGTTGGAAGTTCTTTTTCCAGGCTGGTTTTCCTTAACTTGATTGAATCCATCAGCTATGGTTGCAAGGTGTGCTCGTCCTTCCAGAAAGATTTCCATCTGGGAAACCCTGTAAGAAGTTCTGCTCTGTCCTATAGAGTCAACTTGAGGGCAACAGGTTTCTTTACTTTGGTTAAAATTTCAGACAACACCACTCTCTAGTTTTAGTTCATGATGAGGACCTAGATTCTGAAACAACCACATCTAATCCCCCTTCCTAGGCCACAGGTCATTGTCAGACACTGCTAAAGTTCTCTTCCTATTAAAACCAGGACTAATCCCCTCACTTAAAGCCTCTAAGCTGTCAGGAAGCAAACCCCTTCTCAACAGTTTAGCATGAAAACTATTTGCAGGGCGGGGCAGGTACATTAGTTGTCAAAGGGCATTTGATGTCACACTCTTGATTGCCAAACAGTGCTTTCTCCTTGCCATTAGGCTAACAAGTTGTTGGTATTGTGCTGTACATTTCAAGGTGACCTGTAAATGCTTGGCAAAGGCAGAAAGCTTTGTTTTCTCTATTAGGGGAGACCTAGCCAGTGGTTTCTGCAATTCTGATTAGCAGGTGAAAGAGATGAAGCCTGACTACTTAGCAGAAAGAAATAAAACAAGAAACGTGGATCTTCTGTAGCCTTTTGTGTCTCTCCTGGGTATGCTTTCAGCCTTATCTTTTTAACTGCATCTACTTGAGAAAGCGGGAAGGGGTAAGGGGTGATTTGGTGGGAGTAGGATCCAGATTTTCAAAATTATTGAAAAACTGGATAAATTATGTTTAGTGCATTGAAGCCAGTGAGGGAGAGAATAGTTTAAAATTAATATATTTTAGGGCATTATGATCATCATAAGAGTTCGGAATGAGAGTTGCAGAGTGGAGTATATTTGGGGTGGGGGTGAGGGTGGATGTGTGCTGGGGGAGGAGGGATTGTGTACCAATGAAGGAGTTTTTCTTTTGCTTTTCAAGGGGAGTAGCGGGGTGGGAGTGGGGGTGAGGTGGGTGGGGAGAAAAGTGCACCAATGAATGAATGGAATTCCAAAATCTCTGTAGATGTTCATTGAAATTAATAATAATAAAAAAATTATTGCGAGATCTTACTCATAAATGAAACCACACTCATTCTACTGTTATAAAACTTTACATATATGTACTAAATGAATTCTCACAAGTTAGTGATGTAATTATTATTAATATCATTCCCATATAAAATTGAGAAGACAGAGACATGGAATAGTTAGGTAATTTGCCCAAGGTTACAAATTAAGAAGTAGCCAACATTTAAAACAAGATAGTGAACTGATTCTGGAGTCTGTACAACTCACCACATATAGTATACTGCAGTTCACTGCTTTTGACTCTGTTCCTTCTCAAAGCCATAACCCTCCATCAAGTTTCTGAGACTGTAAATCACAGTGTGTGTGAAATAGCCCATTTTTCTCCCCGAGAACTGCTGGTGAATTAGAACATAGAACAGCCAGGGACAGGCTGCTTTCAGGTTTGCAGTGCAACTCACTACAGACTACACTACCTCACCTACTATCAAACTCAAAACCTTATTTATATTGAGTCGAAACCAACTCCTACCTGACCCTTCAGCAGGTTTCTGAGCCTGTATATCACACTGGAGTTGCAATGTTAACCCAAAAGTTCTAATTTGCCAGCTCCTCAGGACAAAGATGAACATGTGATTAACAGTCCC
The DNA here is from genome assembly GCF_000299155.1 of Elephantulus edwardii. Taxonomy (NCBI): domain Eukaryota; kingdom Metazoa; phylum Chordata; class Mammalia; order Macroscelidea; family Macroscelididae; genus Elephantulus; species Elephantulus edwardii. The sequence goes on from NW_006400013.1 coordinate 3,320,271, forward strand.
AGAAATCCAGTGGAGGGTTAGCTATGAGAAGGAGATATTTTAATTAAGCGACAGTTTGTGCTTATCTTCTACTTTCTGACCCATTGTTTTACTCTCCTGGGTACTTATATCTCAGTTTGGAGAGCTAGCATAAAGGATTTAAGAAAAGTAGGTGCTAAAAAAGTAATAGTTAAAAACAGAAATGATAGCAACTGCAAGTATGTATTATTTAGAAATTTCATTAGTTAAGAGGAAAAGAAATATTAGTTTTAAGTGAGAAATAGTTTCTTTTAAAATGTTCATTGAAGTAAATTAGGAAACATCAAAAATATAAGGGGAAATATTAAACAACTTGCAAAACAATACGTAGTATTTATGGATAGACAAATATGTTGTTCTTTTGTTGTTAGTAGGCAGTTATTACGACTCAAAGTGACCTTTGAACAAGAGACCTTCTACCTTGCCCTATCCTCTACTGTCTTTGTTGTTGTTGTTGTTGTTAGGTGCCATCGAGTACCATCTTTACTCATTTTAAATATTTTTGAAATATTTAAAATTGAGCCTATTTTCAAAGTCACTGTGTCAGTCCATCTTGTTGAGCATAGATTAAATGTCTAAAATCCATGCTTGGCAGGGATAATCCATATTAATGGCTGTGGCTCCTTCTGGGGTAGAAGAAAGAATGTGAAAGAAGAAAGGGTAGAATCTTCAGGAGGACTCAATCAATATATTTTCTTAAAAATGTAGGACAATCTGAAACAATGTGAAAAGATTCAATAAAGCTGGTTGATGAAAACAGAATATTTATAGTCTATATTCTTACTGTGTTTGAAACACTTCAAAGTAGAAATAACTTCAAAGTAAAATAAGAATAAAGATTAGAACATTTAACCACACCAGAGAGAGAATAGAACTTCCCCTAAAATCTCTCTTCCTCATTTCTTTTGATTTGGATTTGACTCATAATGGACCCTCTATTGGGTTTCCAAGGCTGTAAATTTCACAGGGGGAATTGCTCCTCTTCATCCCTTGAAGCCAATGTGGTGCACCCTTTGGGTTAACATTGTAAGTTCATTTGGACTATGCCACTAAAGAAAGTTCCCTTCCTCTTGAGACAGAGAGGCAGAGAAAAGAGGAAAAGGAAGGAATTTTTAATTGAAAAGAATAGAAAGTTAAGGGTCCTAAGGAGAGAGAGTCAGTGCAAGTAGTTGGAGTCAGAAAATCAAAAGGGCCGAACTCGCTTAGCATTTCTTAATCTGAAGGAACTGAAGAACAAATTCAAACCTTGAGTTGCTATAATCAAGGATGCTTTCAGCAGAATATTAAATGATCCAGGAAGTATTAAAAGAAGATGGAAAGAATATACTGAGTCACTGTATTGAAAGGAATTGGAAGACACAGAAGAATTTCATGAAAAAACATATGAGCAAGAGACTATGGTGGTGAAAGAAGTTCAGGCTGCTTTGAAGGAAATGGCAAAAAATAAGGCCCCAGGAATAGATGGTATACCAATTGACATATTTCAGCTAACAGATGCTCCCTTGGATGTGCTCACCAAGTTGTGCCATGAAATCTAGAGAACAACCACTTGGCCAACTGACTGGAAGAGATCGATATTTGTTCCCATCCCAAAGAAAAGTCACCCAACAGAGTGTGCAAACTATAGAACAATCTCATTGATTTCACATACAAGCAAGATTTTACTGAAGATTATCCAAAAACGACACATCAGCAAAGAACGGGCAGAAGTCCAGGCTGGTTTCAGAAGGGGTTGTGGTCCTAGGGATATTGTTGCTAATGTTAGATGAATGTTAGCTGAAAGCAGGGAATACCAGAGGAATGTCTGTGTTTAATTGACTATGCAAAGGCGTTTGACTGTGTGGATCATAACAAATTGTGGCTGACTCTGAGAAGAATGGGAATCCCAGAACATTTAATTGTGCTAATGCGAAACCTATATTTGGACCAGGAGGCAGTCGTCAGAACAGAGCAAGGGAACACTGCATGGTTCAAAATTGGGAAGGGCATACGCCAGGGATGCATCCTATCTCCATACCTTTTCAACCTATATGCAGAACAGATTATCTGGGAGGCTGGGCTCTATGAGGAGAAATGTGGGGTCAGGATTGGTGGACGATTTATCAACAATCTGCGTTATGAAGATGACACAACTTTGCTTGCTGAAACTGAAGAAGACCTGAAGCACCTGCTGCAGAGTGTCAAGGACTGCAGTCTCCAATATCGATTGAGGCTCAATGTCAAGAAGACAAAGATTCTCACCACTGGACCAATTGGCAGCATCAGGATGGATGGTGAAGAGATTGAGATTGTTCACAGGTTTAGTCGGCTTGGCCCCACAATCAACACTCTTGGCACCAGCAGCCAGGAAATTAAAAGGCACATTGCCATGGGAAAGTCTGCTGTTACGGACCTCTCCAAAGTACTGAAGAGCAATGGTGTCTTTCTGGAGACTCAGGTACATCTGATGCAGGCCATGGTCTTTGCAATCACTTGTTATGCATTAGAGAGTTGGACATTGACCAAGGAGGATAGGAGAATTGATGCCTTTGAGCTGTGGTGCTGGAGAAGAATATAGAGAGTACCATGGACTGCTAGGAAAACAAACAGATTCATCCTGGAAAAGGTTAAACCGGGGGATTCTGGGAGGTGGAGGGCAGGTGCAGGAGGGGAAGGCCCTCTATGAAGTGTATTGATTTGGTGACTGGGGTAATCGGAATAGTAGTGTCAGAGACAGTGCGATTGGCACAGGACAGAGCAGAGATTAGAACTATTGTACATAGGGTCACTATGACGGCACAGAACAACAACAAGGAGAGAGAAACATTGATTTCATTTTGTTGAGAAGGTTGTTTGCTAAATGTGAACTGGGAGAACCTGAATGAGTTTGGGAGTTCTACATTGGTTGGAACATTTAAACATTTTCTGAACAGAGTCATATAGAAACGAATTAAGATAATTAGTGGATAGCATTAAAACACTAGCTGAGAATGGTTAGCAGGAATTTATTGTTTGGCAAGACATTACAGTTATATGAATTTAATAGGCGTGCCCCAAAGTTCACAAGAAAAAGAAAAGAGCGTAAAGAAAAAGCAGAAGTTTTAATGGTAGGGATTGGGGCAGGGTTATTATATATTAGGAATTGTTCTGCACCCTTGTGTTGGTCAGCACCCATGACTAGATTCGTGTTGTGCTGTCCTCACCATCTCCACTATCCTCGAACTCTTTGTTCCTGATGCCATGTCAGTCCATCTCGTTGAAAGTCTTCCTCTTTTTCACCTATCCCCCACTTTTTAAGCATGCTGTCTGTTTCTTTTCTTTCTTTCTTTTTTTTTAATGCTATTTGTAAGAGCTAGTGCCTCCTGACAACGTGCCCAAATTCTGTGAGACAGTTTCACTAATCTTGCCTCTAAAAAGCACCGTGATTCACTTCCTTGGTATTAGGCTTGCAAGAAAAAGAAAAAAAAAAAAAAAAAGAAAATCCACCTTTAATATAAGTTATACGTATGTTGGGAATTTACTGTAAAATGTGCAGGAAGCAATAGTAAATGCAACCAAAGTTAATAAAAACACAGCCAGTCTCTGTAGTACAGTTTAATTCCCAGATTATAAAAAGGGACCAATAGTAACTTGTCTTTAATGTTTTATAATAATTTTAAAATTTTGTAACAACTGTTACATGCATCAAATTAATCACAGTCACCTTTACTTGCTTCATGTGCTACTTTTAAATAATGGAAACAACTTTGAACCTTTTCATTTACTAACTTCACTGCTGTTGAGTCAATTCTAAGGAATGATGACCTTTCATCAGGTTTCTGAGGCTGTAAATCTTTAGGGAAGGAGAATGCCCATCTGATTGAAGCCACTGACCTTCTGGATAGCAATGCAGCATGTATACCATGCGGCTAACTCAGGACTGTATGTATTAATTCCAGCTTACCTGCAAATTCAACTTGAAAGCAGGCGTAGGAACTGCTCCCATTTGTGTTTTTTGTTTGTTTGTTTGTTTGTTTGGCTTTGTTTTTTTCTTTTTTGTGTGTATACTGTCAAATCAGATCTGACTGGTACAGGAAGAGATTGCCCCTCCTTCTCCAGCAGAGCATCTGGTGGATTTGAACAGTGTGTTTCTGGGATTGCAGTGGACCTGCTCCCATTTGTAACCCAGGGACTGCCCATATACTCATTGTTGAGTCTCTGCTTTTTTATTTTACTAGCACTTTGCACGTGTCTCTACAAGACTGACAAAAGTCTTACTTTGCATAAATCTTCCCCTTTCTCTCGAATGACAGATATTTGAATCATTCAACTACAAAGGAGAAATCATTGCTTTCTGGGCATTTCTAACTATGGCAAGACTCCGTTGGGTTGCAAGGCTGTATATATCAACAGGAGCAGGCTGTCTCACTTCTCACTCACAGAGCAGCTGGTAGATTGGAACTGTTAACGTTTTGGTTAATAGACCAAGACAGATGCCATGCCACCAGGCCTCCTTTATAACTCATTAGTGAATTAGGTAATCAGATTGCGAGTGAAGTGAGAAAAAGGAATTCAGAAGATGCAGTAAAGTTCTTTTCAATTGTATGTGTGCTTTAATACCTCCTTATGCACAATAACATGCTTTAACACATTTATGGAATACCATCAGCTGATGTGTTTGGAATCACAGAAGCCATGGAAGCTTCATATATAAGTTATTAGCTGGAGGGCTGGTCAAAGGGAGATAGATGTGAAGGGAGGGGGTAGAAGTGGATGGGTATCCTGGTGGATGGTGAAGCAGGGAAATAAGTGGGTAAAGACGCGTGTGAGAAAGGGAGGGACAACACTGACACTAAAGTTAACTCCGCAATAAGGGATAGACCTTTAACTTGCTGGTCTGT
>NW_006400013.1:3327967-3336835 GCF_000299155.1 Elephantulus edwardii
GGGATGGGAGTGTCAGAGACAGTGCGATTGGCACATGACAGAGCGGAGTTTAGGGCTGTTGTACATAGGGTTGCTATGAGTCGCAAGCGACTCGACGGCACATGAGAACAACAACAACATGGAATACCCATTCTATGCTAAAGAGTTTGAGGTGCTGGGGACACATTCATAAAAGAACCATAAAGATTCCTTTCCTTTAGTTTCCCACTCAAAGAAAGCAGTGTGTGATATGGAAGGAAGAGTTACAGGAAACCTGCCTGAGCTACAGACTTTGCAGTGAGTATGGAACAGGTGGTTTCCAGTAGAGTAAGCTCTACCTCTGAAATTCCATATACAGAGCTTGCCTAAGGATAAATATGGAACAGGAGATCTTACTACTACTGACCTTTCACTGAGTAACTAACAGCAGCATTAACTGGAGCTAGAACATGGACAAATCAGTGATTACGTGGCAGCAGGTGTCTAGACCTATTGAAGAACTGAATATGGAACAGGAATTCTGAGAAAAACTCTCTAGCACTCCACTGCTCACACTAAAACATTAGGGCTGGCACGGTTGAGGAATTTACAGCTTGTGGCACTGAATGGAGCCTTGATGGCATAGCACAGTCTGCTTTCTGTAGTTGTGTAGTGTTGGGCTGCTAACCACCAGCTATTCCTTGGACAAAAGATGAGACTGTAAAGATTTACTGCCTTGGAAACCTGATGGAGGGTTACCATGAACCATGGCAGTGGATGGGTGGATGGATGGATGGATGGAGTAATTAATTAAACAGTAGTACATTGAAGCTTTGACTTGCTCATTCTTGTTTGATAATCTGCAGAGAACTTGCATTTCCACCCGTTATCCTAAATTAGACTCTGAATGATTTTAGGTAAAATAAAAATATATTCCATATACACAAAAATTAACCTAGGAGTCCAGTTAAAATATGGCTTCTGATTTCCCTATGTATGGTGTGGGAAAACGCAGTGTAGAAGCCCTGGGGCTGACCAAAGCAACCAAAAGAACAAAAACCCAAACCCAACTTGTACTGACTCAGATACCCCCAGCTCCATACCTACAGTAATGATCTAGAAGAAACACACGTGCTCATATCCAGAGATAGGTTAACTCAGTCTCAACTGTTCTTTTAGACACAGAAAAACCCACAAAATCCAGAAGGTCGGGTGGAGGAAACCCTAATACAGCCAGAACTAGAGATTGTCCATATCTTGGGACAATTATGTAGCGATGTTAAGTATAACTTATGATGAATATTATAAGAGATCTGGTGTCATGGTGTGTAATGGAGAGCAGTTTAAAACTACCAACCTTTTGACTAGAGAACTGTTGACAATCTCCTCCTGTAAGTATTTGTAGCCTTGTAGTGGTGGAGGGTCTCTATGAGTCAGAACCAACTTAATGGTCATGGATATAGTTGTGTTTAGGAGAATGATAATGGTAGAAAAATAAGTAAATAAAGTCCTCCTATAGAAAGTAAAAGCCTGGTTGTTAGATTGTTATTATTAAATACCGTCAAGTCAGAACTGAATCATAGCTGACCTTTCAGTGGGTTTGCAGAGGTAATTAATTACCCAGGAGGAGATGGGCCATCCTTCTTCCTCAGAGTAGCTGGTGGGTTTGAACTTTGCACTTTAGGCAGCATAATTTCTTAGGAACAGGCCAGCAGAGTTCCATGTTAGATGGAGATAAACAGTAGTAGAGAAAATATGTGTAGTGTGTTGGTTGGTGACATTCTCTGTGGGGTAGTAATCAGCAGAAAAGGAGTATGGGGATTTGTGGGAAAGTGAATCTGAGAAGTATTAAGTATTCATAAATGAGTTAAAGTTGACAAGAAAGAGTATCTGGAGAGGTTGGGGAGGGAAATGTCTGTCTTAGGGAGAAACAGTTTGAAAGTTCTATGTGCAATGGTAGGATACCTTACTTTTCAGGGAACACAAAGGAACTAGTGTGACTGAGGGCCTACTGAATTAGTTGAGAATAAGTAGTAGACAGTAAAATCAATGAAGAAAGTGATTGAGGTGATTGGGGTAGAATTCATTTTAAGGACTTAATTAAGCTTTTGTTCTGAAATGAGATGCCATTTTTTATTTAATATTGAAACTATTTAAAAATATTTTAATAGATTGAAGTGTAATTAGCATACATAAACTGCACTTAAAGTGTACAACTTCACGATTTAAAATATTTGTAAACATGCTATTCACCAAAATGAAGTTGATGAATATATCCATCATCCAAAAAAACTTTTTATGCCTCCTTTGTAAAGTCTTTTTCTTTACACTTGCTTCTTGCTTTACTCTTTACATAACCAACCACTCACTGACTTTTTGTTGTTGTTAATGTTAGTTTGCATTTTCTAGAATTTCAAATAAAAAATATACCTTTTTTGTCCAGCTTTTTAAAGCATAAATAATTTGTGATTATATGTATCTATAGTTAATTCTTTTTGCTTGCTTAGTAATCTACTGTAAAATATATAACAATTTGTTTATCTAACATTTGAGTTGTTTTTTTTTTAGTTTTTTGAAAATAAAACTGCTGTAAACATTTATGTACAAATCATTGCATGAACACAGACTTCCATTGCTCGAGGGTAAATTCCTAGAATTGGAATGGCTCATGAATGTTTAACCTTCTAAGTGGCTATCAAACAGGTTTCCAAAGTCATTGTACCAAAGTCATTGTTCCAAACTCATATTATATTCCTGCCAGCGGTATATGGGATTTCAGCTCACTGACACTTGGTGTGATCGTATATTTGTGTTGTTTATTTTTTACTGGTTTTGGTCATACATTCTTTTTTTTTAAGACAGTCTAATAGCTGTATAAGGATCCCTAATAGCATAACGTATAACATAGTGTACTGCAAACCTTCTGGTTTTACCAGCCATTGCAGGGGAGAAAGATGGGACTGATTCCTCCCCTAAAGGTTTACAGCTCCAGAAATCCGATCAGAGAGGGTTACAATGAGTTTGAACCTACCTGAATAGCAGTGTTTGGGGAGAGGAAGGGGAATATTGTTGGCTATTTGGTAGATTTTTTTTTTTAGTTGTGAATGTGTGGTTTTAATCGCTTTATACTTCTAATTTGAATTTTCTTTTTGATTAATAAAAACTCAAAGCTCATTGCCATCATAGCATAGAAGATCATAAGTGAGCCTGTAGTGGTTTTCTGAGGCTTTAAATCTCATTAAAGGAGATTGCTACTGGTGGACAAACTGCTAACCTTTGGGTTAAAAGCACCAGCCTCTTGTGGATTACTAATGAGTTGTCATATCTAAAATCTTTGTCTAAACTAAAGGTCCCAAAGATCCTCTCCTCAGTTTTGTTGTATTTTATTTTGCTTGCGAGCATCCAGTGGTTGGTTCAACATCATTTGTTGAAAAGATTATTCTTTTATATTATTTATGTATAGCTCTATTTCTGGGCTCCCTTTTTTTGGTTCATTAATTCTATTTCTCGTTCTTAATACCAGTACAGTCTCCTCCCATAAAGATTCACAGCTTCATACTCGCTTCAGCTGCACATAAAATTGGAACAATACAGAGAAGATTAGCATGAACCCTGCGCAAGGATGACACGCAAATTCGTAAAGCATTCTGTATTTCTTTTTTTTTTTTTTTTTTAAAATATTGACAGCTTCAAAACATATTGGAGGGTCACTATGAGTTGGAATTGACTCTTTTGAAAAAAATTATTATTTATTTCAATGAAGATTTACAGAGACTTTGGATTTCCATTCATTCATTGTTGCACTTTTCTCCCCTCCCAACCTTCCCCCCAGTACACTATCCTCTTGGAAAAGTGAATGAAAAATTCTTTCGTTGTTTCACAAACCCTCCCCCAAGTCCACTCCACTGTGCAGCCTTCGCTCTGGACTCCTATCATGACAGAAATACCTGATCACGTGTCCCTTTTAAACAGTTTTCTCCCTTATCTGTTTCAATGCAGTATACATTATTGAACCCATCTTTCTCAGTCTCCCCCCAACCCCGATGTCGGTCCTGCTTTACAACAGTGGCACCGTGCAGTATTTGTCCTTTTGTGACTGAGATACTTCACTCAGCATAATGTCCTCCAGAGTCACCCATTTTGAATAATATTGCATGAGTTCCTTGTTCTTCAATGCAGCGTAGTATTCTGTTGTGTGTACTTCTCTATCCATTCATTTGTTTATGGGCACTTAGGTTGTTTCCAACTCCTTGCTATTGTGAACAAAGCTGCAATAAACATGGGTCTGCATATAATTGCTTGTACGTCAGTTATGGTCTCTTTGGGGTATATTCCCAGTAGTGGAATTGTGGGTCAAATGGAATCTCTATTTGCAACTTTTTGAAAAAGTGCCATGCCGCCTTCCACAGTGGTTGCAACAGGAATTGACTCTTCTGTCAGTGGGTTTGGTAATGCCAATCCTAGGGAGCTCTGATGGTCTAGTAGTAAGAAACTGAGCTGCAATCACAAAGGCACTTGATTTTAATCCACCAGCTTCTCCCTATGAGAAGGATGAGCAATCTCCTCCTGTGACATTTGCTGCCTCTGAAAATCCTCTGGAGGGTTAGCTGTGAGCCTGTTCAGTTCAAGTGGGCACACCTCAATAATGCCAGTACAATGCTCTCTTGATTACAGTAATTTTACTTTCTTGATTACTATAACTTTATAATAAATTTGGGAATAAAATTGTATTAATCCACCACATTTGCTTTTTTAAATTTAAAGCTATTCTAGGTCTTTTATTATATCAATTTTAATAGAGATTGCATTAAATCTCTTGCTAAATTAGAGTATTACACCTTCTGATCCATGCCCATTGTATCTCTTTCACATATTTAAGGCAATTTTTAATTTCTGTCAGTGCTATTCCTTGTCCTGTGTGAGTTACAGCTCTTCACCCATTTACTTTTCTCTTCACATGCTTATGCAGACCAGTACTCTGCTCAGAGTTTAAAAGGGCCCTGTGCAGGTCCCCACTGTTTGTATAGTTCTCTTTCCTGCATTCTACCCTCTCAACTGCCAGCTCTATGTTCTTAACTCTGACTTCTAAACTCAGTTTCTTCCTCCCCACCCTGCACCTTAGACGCTGTTTCTAGGCAGTGAACTGGGGCAATTTTAGAGTTTATTTCTGTTGTGCATCCTCTCTCAGAGATTGTTATTTTCATTTCCTCATGTTCAATGTTTTGAAGAATGGTTTTTCATGTATCTTTAATTCCCACCCCCTTGTAGGCAGAAGCATAAATCTGGTCTCTGTTACTCAATCTTGGCTATAACTGTAACTTTATCATTTAGTTTTTAACAACATTCTTCTGGCTTCTGTGTTGAAAAGGGACTGAAGGTTGTCAAGGGTGTAAATGAGTCCATTTGAGAGAGAGATAATAATCCAGGTGAGAAAAGATGAAATAACATTTTTACTATATATTGAGGTCAAAGAAATGGAAAGCTACTGATCCCACTCTCCAGCTTCTTTCAGTTTATTAAAAATTTGTACAATTTAGATTATTTGTTTTCCTTTGGATTGGATGTTCAATCCTTCCCATCCTCCTACTCCCATATGGTCTGCTTCAATATTGTAGGTGGTCCTAGAGGAGCTCCTGTCTGTGTAGGAAGGCAGATTTCTAGAACAGGAACAAGGAAAAGAAGTACTAAAAAGGGGTAGAGGGAGTGAGGAATCTAATTAGAGATTTCAAAAGGTACATTCTAGATAACATGTCTGTTTTTCAGTGATTCCCAATTTCTCTTTCACATACAATTTGTCATCTTCCAGTTAAGTAGTAAAAGATGGTGTCCCAGTCTTTTCCATATTTGTGTGCCATCCCAGTCCTTCATAGAATTGTACCAGTACTGATGGAGCCTGGGAACGCTGTCACTTAACGGTTTTCTATTCACTTTGAAAATTTTGAATTGACATTCAAACTCAATTCTGGCTTCACTACTGAATATAATTACTAAATTTGATTAAAGTATATAAAGAAAAGTAATGAAAGATCACAGAAAAGATTTTATTTGTAAAATATTTTCTATTTTAAATAGTTATATTTTTCCTTCCTTTCTTCATGAGAAGGTGGTGGTGGTGGTGGTTATGTGCTATCAAATTGATTGTTTTTTATGCTGAGATGACCTTTATTTTGAGATTTAAATTTCTGTGTATGAAATAAGTGTTGGTATTTGATTTTTTTAAACTAGTCTTACTTCACTGAAAGTTGTCAAATATAGATTAGTCTTGGGGTGGTGGGGTTTAGTCTTGGGGTGGTGGGGTTTATTACAGTTGATTCAGAGCTCATAGTTGACCCTTCAGTAGATTTTGAGAGGTTATACATCGCAGGATAGTATTACTCATCTTCTCCCTCAGAGCAGCTAGTGAATTCAAACCACATGCTTTTGGTTTAGCAGCATAACTCCTTACTCATTAGACTACCAGAGCTCCCTCAGGAAGACTTGTTAAGTGCCGTCAAGTCGACTACCACTCTTAGTGAACTTATGAACAAATGGATCAAACCCTGCTGTATCCTGTACCATTCTGACTATCTCTGATCTATTTGAGCCCACCATTACAGTCTCTGTGTCAAACTATCTTATTAAGAGTCTTCCCCTCCTTTGTTGACCTTCTACCTCTCTGAGCATGATTTCCTTTTCCAAGGACTGGCCTCTCTTAACAATATAGTTAAAGTATGTCAGGTGTATGAGTATGTGAGTTTCACTATCCTTGCTTCAAAGGAGCACCTTGACTGCATCTTTTCTAAAATGTACTTGTTTGTCATGTCATTTTGGCAGTCCATAGAATATTCAGCACTCTTCTCCGCCTTCACAATTCAAAGACATCAGTTCTTTTTCTGTCAACAACGTGCATTATGCAGATGATATAACCTTGCTGAAACGGCAGAGGACATGAGGTATTTGCTGCAGAAGGTTAAGAATTTTAGTCTTCAATATTGATTGAAGGTCAACATCAATAAAACAAAGATTCTCACCACTGGGCTAGTTAGTAGCTTCATGATGCACAGAGAAGAGATTGAGATTAACTTCATCTTTCTTGGTTCCACAGTCAATACTCTTGGCACTAGCAGGTAGGAAGTCAAAAGAGGAATTGCACTGGGAAAGTCTGCTGCCAGGAACCACTCTAGAATACTTAAAAGAAACTATGTCAGTCTGGAGACTAATGTGCACCTGATCCAGGCCATAATAGTCTTCATAATTACTTGCTATGCATCTGAGAGCTGGACAATAACTAAAGATGATAGATGCCTTTGAGTTGTGGTGCTGGAGAATAGTGTTGAACGTACTGTGGACTGCCAAGTGAACAAACAGTTCTGCCCTGGAGGCAAGGATTTTGAGGCTCTGTCTCACATACTTTGGGCATGTGGCCAGGAGGGGCCAGTCCTTGGAGAAGGAACATCATGCTTGGAGGGTTAGAAGGACAGCACAGGAGAGGAAGACCCAGGATAAGATGGATTAACTGTATGACTGGAGAAATGCAATAGGTCTGTCGGAAATGATGAAATTGGCTCAGGATAGGGCAGGTTTCAGAGCTGATGTATGTAGGGTTCATGTGAGTTGCAGACAACTTGATGGTACATAACCACAACACAGTTAAATGCCATTTCATAGCTAGTAAACTACAAACAGAAATCCTTCTGGTACTCTCTGCTTTCCCTGTGAACCTGGAGAGAGGATGAGAGACACCCAAGCATTGAGGACTCTCCTTCATAGGGTCGCTACCTTCAACTCGACAGCACTTAACAACAATAACAACAACTCCTGCTTTCAGTCAAAATTCATCTTATATCAGTGATAACATTTGCCTTGCTACAGCTTCTAAATCCAAGCTAGATTTCTGGTAGTTCTTTGTTGATGTAATGTTCAAGTTGGTTTTTTAATAATCTTCAACTTGCATTTGATATTAATGATATTGTTTGGTAATTTCCAAGTATTTCCAAATTCTGTTGGATCACCTTTTGGGAATGGGAATAAATACGGATTTCTTCTTATCAGTTGGCCAAGTTGGCCATCTTCCAAATTTCCTGTTGTTGCTCGTAGCTTAGTGAGCACATCTAGGACTCCTTCTGTTTGTTGAAATGTCAGTTGGTATTCCATCAATTCCTGGGGCCTCTCCCCCACCCCCGCCAATGCCTTCAATGCAGCTTGAGCTTTTTTCACCACCATCATAAGCATGATATCCCTCTCCAAGGACTGATCCTGCCTTGTGACATTTCCTAAGTAGTCAGATGAAGCTTCATTATCCTTGCCTCCAAGGAACAGCCTGGCTTCACCCTCTCTAAGACGAACCTATTCATTCTTTTAGCAGTCCATGGTATATTCAGTACTCTTCTCCAACACCACAGCTCAAAGGCATCAATTGTCCAGCTTCCTGATGCATAGCACATAATTGCAAAGACCATGGCCTGGATCAGGCAGCATAGTCTCCAGACAGGTATTGTTGCTCTTCTGTACTCGGGTGAGGTCCCTGACAGCAGACTTACCCAGTGCAATTTTTTTTTTTTAAATTTTTTGGCTGTTGATACCAAGAGTGTTGATTCAATCTATTCACTGTCTATCATGATGTTGCCAGTCGGCCCAGTCATGACAATCTCTGTTTTCTTGGTGTTTAGCTTCAGTACATATTTAAGGCTACAGTCCTAGACCTTCTGCAGCAAGAACTTCAGGTCCTCATTGATTTCAGCGAGTAGGGTTGTGTCATCTGCATAATGCTGCTTTGTTGATGAGTCTTTCTTCAGTCCTGATGCCACACTCTTCCTAAGAGAGCCCAGCCTCTAGGATAATCTGTTCTGCATATGTAAGAAGAAACTCTGAAGATTGCACTGGAGCATAGAGAAGCCAAAGTGCAAGGAAGAATTCAAGGTACTAAAGAGC
>NW_006400013.1:3338496-3350523 GCF_000299155.1 Elephantulus edwardii
GGGTAATCAGGATGGGTGTGTCAGAGGCAATGCGATTGGCACAGGATAGAGCAGGGTTTAGGGCTGTTGTACATAGGGTTGCTATGAGTCGCAAGCAACTCGACGGCACATAACAACAACATATAGATTGGAAAGATATGGAGATAGTACACATCCCTGGTGTACACCATCCGATTTTGAACCATAAAGTGTTTCCTTGCTCTGTTCTGACGATTGCCTCCTGGTCCAAGTAAAGGTTTTGCATAAGCAAAATCAAGTGTTCTGGGATTCTACTTCTTAGATTCCAGTTCTTCACAGAGTTAGCCAGGTTGTTGTGATCCACACAGTAAGATGCTTTTGCGTAGTCGTTGAAATACATTCTGTGGTACTCTCTGCTTTCAGCTAGGATCCATTTAACATTATTTGTATTATCTCTAGTACCATGGCCTATTCTTATCCCACCCTGGACATCTGGCAGTTTTTTGTTGATGTACTGTTCCAATCGTTTTTGGATAATTTTCAGCAGAATCTTGGTTACGTGTGATATTAATGATCTTGTTCAATGATAAAATAAATTATTGGTAAGTTATAAATATGTTCTTTGTTTACCCATCGTGTGAGCTTAGACGATTAAAAATTCCCAGCAAGTTACATAAGCATTTTAGTAAAAGGATTAATGTCTTTAATTTTAGTGTCATTGAAAGCAGAATAAGGTTTAGCAGAGACTTCTTATGTTATCTCTGTGGTGATTCTGATCATCTCATATAAGAATCAATATATGAAGGATACTGGAATAAATATCCTTAATACTGAGCTAAGTTTCTTTATTATGTCCCTTAACATTAACTATGTATTAATGTAAAGTGGGCATATTTCAGTTAATGTACTTTAGTCTCAAAGTAGCTATGGAGAAAGAAGTCAGTGTAGACGGTCATTGACTGGCATTTGAACTGAGAGAAAAATGGACTTGTCTTTGCAATTATAATAGAATTAAAAAGATTTTTAAATGTCTTGAATTTTAGCCAACTCTTGAGGGTTAGCTGAACATATTAAATTAGGATTAATTTATTTAATTGACTCTCAGCTTAATGTTTTTACCCAAGTATTGTATTTTGAAAACCTGATGGATAGAGAGGGAATGGTTTAGAGTTGAAAGATTCTAACATTGAGAAGAATGGGAATTCCAAGTTATGTAGTAGTTTTAGTAATCATTGCTCCTCAGTGCTGTATTCCATTGTATGAATGTACTACATTTTCCCAATCCTTTTATTGTTGTTGGACAATTGGTTTCCATGTCCTTGAAATGGTGAAAAACGCAGCTGTGAACATTGATGTACAAATCTCCATTTGCGTTTCAGTTCTGATTTCCTTTAGGATATATTTCTAATAATGAAATAGCTGGGTCATATGGAGTTTCTGTGTTCAGTTTTTTTGAAGAAACACTAAAGTGTCTTCCAGAATGGTTATACTGTCTTACACTAACTTAGTCTCATAAGGACAAATACTGCACAAGAATATTATTGCAAAAATAGAAAGATAACTAGTAAAACATGTATGGGAACCCAAAGGAGTAAGGCGTGGTAGCAGAGGGTTGAGGATGGGTAGGAGCAAAACCACAAGGTTGCAGAGTTTGGTGGATGGAGGATGAGAGAGAAGGAAACGGGAAGGATCCAGGTAAAAAGACCAGGTAATGATGGGCAAGGTCTGATGGTGATTAATTTTATAAAACATAATGCATGAGAATGATTGTACAAAACAGTATGAATGAGAAATAGTGTGAAATACAATGTATATGACCTTTGTATGTAAACTAATTTAAAAAAAAAAAAAAGAATCCCAGAACACTTCATTGTATTTTTGCAAAAACCTGTGCATAGACCAAGAAACAGTTGTTTGAATGGAACAGGGGAACACTGCTTGGTTTAAAATTAGGAAAGGTATTCATCAAAATTGTATCTTTTTTCCATACTTCTCAGTTTGCATGCTGAGCACATCATTTGAGAACCAGGGCTCTAAGAAGAAGAATGTGGCTTCAGGTTTGGAGAGTACTCATCAGCAACCTGCATTATGCAGATTATACAACTTTGTTTTATGAAGTAAAGAAGACTTGAAGTACTTATTTATTTATTAAAGACTGAATCCTTCAATATGGATTCCTCTCAGCATCAAGAAAATGAAAATTCTTACTATTAGACCAGTAGATGAAATTATGATAGGCAGACAAAAGATTGATGTTGTCAGTGATTTTTTTTTAATTTTTGAAGTTGCCAGTGATTTATTTAATTTTATTTGGATCCACAGTCAATACTCATGGTAGCCACATCAAGAAATTAAAAGATGTGTTGCATCAAGAATATCTGCTGTTAAAGACCTCTGTGATGTGCTAGAGAGCAAGGAAATCAGTTTAAAAATGAAGATATGCCTTATCTAAGTCATGATATTTTTCGTTTACTTCTTAAGCATCTGAACGTTGGACAGTGAATAAGGAAGACAAAAATAGAATCTGTGTCTTTGAACTGTGATGTTGGAGAAGAGTATTGAATATAGACTTTGTACTTTTAGGGGGGGGTAAAACCCCACAAACAGCAAAACACTGGGACAGATCCATCTTTTAGGAAGCACAGAAAATTTCTTAGAGGCAAGGATGATAAAATGTCATCTCAAATTCTTTGGGCATGTTGTCAGGAGGAGTTAGTCCTTAGAAAAAGGTTTCATACTGAGAAAGCTAGAGGATAAACAAGATAAGATCTTCAACAAGATAGATTGACACAGTGACTACATTAGTGGGCTTGAGTGTTAAGGAGATCATTGAGGAATGCACTGGGGTAGGACAAGGTTCTAATCTGTTGTTCATAGAGTCACTTTGAGTCATAGTTAACTCAGTGACACCTAATAATAACAAGCTCACTCTTGGTGCTTTAGTGGCATAGTGGTTAAATTCTTGCTTGCTATCCAGAAGATAAGCAACATGAGAGAGAGAGCTGACAAATCTGTTTTTCAAAAGATTTACAGACTTGGGAATTCTATTCTATTCTGTTCTGTGGGGTTGCTATGAGTTGATGTTGATTGTTCAGTAATGGGTTTTTAAGTTGTGGAGTCACTGGGTGGTGCAAATGATTAAGCACTGGAGTAGTTTGGGGTGTTTTTGAGCGCAGCCTTAAACATCCTATGGAGCAGTTAAACTCTGTACACCTAGTGTTGCTGCCATAAATCATATTAACTGGATAGCAACAAACACAGCAGGCAGTCAGGAAGAGAGTAGTTGTGACACTGTTGGCTTTCTAAGTTTACCTTGGGTAGCCCTAATTATGGTTCACTAATTCTGAGGTCCTTTTGAAAGCTTAGGACGGGAAAGGGGGTAAGGAGAAGATTGTATTACAGCCTGGAAGTATGTAACTTGCTCCGGAGGCCACCATCATCATCTAGGTATTGGGTGGTATCTGTTAGTGTCACAGAGAGGTGAGGAGTATTTCTTGGCAGACAGCCTTAAACTTGCATGCTTTGGGAAATTTGATTCCCTAAAGGGAAACATCAGAAAACTTGTAGAGCTTGTGAGGTTTTTCCTATTGTGCAGTTATAAGGAAATAAGGCTGAGAAGGATCTGGCTAAGAGTACGAATATTTTGTTACAATGGAGATGGTTTGAGCTAGGATGTCCTTTGATTGTAAAGGCTGGCCATTCCATCAAAAAAGTTTCCAAGAAAACATTTCCAAACCTGATGGCTTGCTAAAGAATCACATTATGGTAAAGTAGTTCTGCCCTCCAACTGCCTTGCTACCAGCCTCTTCAACCATCTTTCATGATGAACAGTTTTAAAAAGAAAAGTTGTTAGCTGTCGCTGAGTTTATTTTCATTAATAATGACTCCAGGTGACAGAGTAGAACAGCTCCATAGAGTTATCTAAGCTCTTTATAGGAGCACTTCTCCAGGGGTTTTTCCAGTGGAACTGGTTAAATTTGACTTATTAACCATTTGGTTACCAACTAAAGAACATAACAGTCATGCCACCAAGGTCCCTCGGGGAAAATGTAAGAATAGTGAAATACACATCACTTGGATTCTATAAAAATTTCCTTTTTTCCTATTTGCTTTATTGTTGCTGTGTGCTGTTGAGTCAGAACTACTCATAGCTGACCTTCTAATGGATTTTCAGAGGCAGTTTCATCACACAGGAAGAGCTTGCCCATCTTCCTTCCACAGAGGACTTGGTGAATTCAGTCTCCACGCCTTAGGGATGCAGCACAGCTTCCTACCACTAGGCTACTAAAGCTCCGTATATTTGCTTTGTTGTTGTTTTACCACCGATTCAGAACCAACTTAGAGCTAACCCTCCAGCAGGTTTTAAGAGGCAGTTAATCGCACCAGAGCAGATTGCCCATCCTCCTGTGGAGCAGCAGCTGGTGGATCTGAACCATAGTTCTTTGGGATTGTAGTACAGTTTCTTACCACTAGGCCACCAGAGCTCCCTATATTTGCTTTACATCTGTATATTTTATTTGCTTGTTTTTCTAAACTGTTAGGATATCTGAGCCACCATGGTGTTTTTCTTTTAAATACATACATCATTAAAAAATGAAGGTATTTATGGTAAGGGTACATTGAAGATTCAGTAAGATGCCACCCGGTTTAACCCTTTCCAGGACAAATCTGTTTGCTTTCCTAGCAGTCCATGGATATGCTGAATATGTAGCAGGTTATATTGTTTGTGCCATATAGGTAGCCCTGTCTCAGACTGAGTTATTGGTAGTTTTAACAACAACGACAACATTGTCATATCGGAACTGACCTATAGCTCTCACAGTGAAGTGTCCCTGTGAAAAAGGTGTCTTAATGCTATCTTAACATTTTTTTCTCTTAACAAGGATTTGTTGTTCAACTTTTGAATACTAGAGAAATAGATTATTTGATAAACTATTAACACCTTTGTATGTACCTGAGAATCAAGAATGAGGCATCAGTGGCCAGTTAACTTTGTTTCTACCTTGCTTTTCCCAGGCCAACCAAGAAAAGGGGGACCATTTAATGAACAAGAGAAGAGAGGAAGAGAGTAAGCTTTTTTTTTTAAAAAAAAAAAAGGGGGGGGGGGGGCAAGAAAGAAAATTTGTGACTTTTAAAAATGGTTTTTATTTTAATTTATTGAGTGAACTCTGGGTGACATAGTGCATGAGGAATTGCACTGCTTACCCAAAGACCATTCCTCTCTACTGGTTCAAATCTACCACCAACTTCATGGGGGAAAGATGAGTAATCTCCTCCTGTGCAATTTACAGTCTAGGAAACCCACTGGAGGTTCAGCTATGAGTCCATTCAAAGGTGACAGCAGTGAGAGGAGAAATCTTTACAGGGAGTAACTACCAAGTTTCTTCTATCAAGCAGCTGGTTAACTCAAACTCATCATATTTTGATTACCAGTTGAACCATTACATACTGTGCTACCAGGGTTCCTTAAAATTTTGCCAGTTTTTTGTAAAATCTTCAATCCCACATGCCATCAAGTCTACATAGCAACACTGAATGACTTCACTGGCAACTAAAAGCTCATTTCTGTGGAGTCAATTCCAATTCTTAGCAAACAGAATAGAACTGCTCCATAGGGTGTCCAGTCTGTAAATATTTACTGAAGCCGACTGCCACATCTTTCTCCCTTGAATAGGGCTGATGAGTTCAAACCATGGACTCTTCAGTTTGTGAGTAAATGCTTTAACTTCTTTACCACCAGCATTTGTATGAAGTGATGATGTTGTTATGTACCATCGAGTCACCTGCAGTCCTTTGTACAATAGCTTTTAACCTTGGCCTAGTCTGAGCCAGTCTATCTCCGACACACCCATCATCCCAGTCACTGTATCAATCCATCTCATCCAGACTCCTCTTCTCTTGCATTGTCCCTCCAGCCTCGCAATCATGATGTTCTTCTACAGGGACTGGTCCCTTCTGGTAGCATGCTTACAGTATACGATACGGAGCTTCAAAATCCTTGCCTTCAAGGAGCAATCTCGTTTTCACCCTCTCCAGGACAATCCTGTCTGTTCTCTTGACAGTCCATGGAATGAATATTTAACTCTCTTTCCCAGCACCACAACCCAAAGGCATTGGCTCTTCTTCTGTCATTCTTAGTCATTGTCCAGCTCTCTGAAGCATAGCAGGTAATTCCAAAGACCATGACATGAATCAGGCCCACTTTAGTCTCCAGACTGACATCATTACTTTTTAGCACTCTGAAGACGTCTCAGAAGATTTTCCCAGTGCAATTTATCTTTTGATTTCCTGACTTCTGGTGCCAAGAGTGTAAAACAACAACAAAAAACCCAACAAAATGAAATCACCTGTTGTCAATATCTCCAGGCTTTCTTAACCAAATAAAGACTTAGATATACACAACTAGGGACTGCTATGTGAACTGTGCTAGATTTATATTATTGTTATGTACCTTCAAGTTGGAACAGACTCATCACTGACCCCTTCAGAGGCAGTAAATCACACAGGAGGAGATTGCCCATCTTTTTCCCATGGTACAACTGGTGGATTTGAATTGTGTGCCTATGAGTTGGCAGCACAGCTCCTTACCACTAGGCCACCCGTGCTCCTTAGTTGTGTGTAGTTTGGTTAAGAAGGCCTAAAGAAAAAAAATTAAAGACTTTTCGATGGATGCATAAAGTGGGACACCTTGCCATACAAAAATCTAGGGGGAATTTTTAGTAGAGAGTAGAATAGGTGCTAAGCCCTAAAGCAGGAATGGCGTTGATATGGTTCTATACACATAAATGTGGCCCTCTCTAAATACTCTTTTTTAAACGTACACAGCTGCACAAACGTTCTGTTCTTTCTTGCTGGTTTCATTTTTTTGGAGGACTCTGGTGCAAACAGGTGGTGGTGGTGGTGTGCTTAAACTGAGGTCACTCTTAGTTATCACTGTGTATTTTGGTGTGGGGCTACAAACTTCCATGAGATATATTTTTCAATTTGCTAAAAGAAACCTCATAAAAAAAAGTCCTGGCCAGTTCTGTGGCCTAGTGGCAAGAAGCTACACTGCAATCCCAGAGAAGCGTGGTTCGAACCCACCAGACTGCTAGAGAAGGATGGACAATGTCCTCCTGTACCAATCAGATCCGATTTGGCAGTACACACACAAAAACAATAAAATAAAATTTTAAAAAAGAAAAATTTAAAAAACAGACAAGTCCTGGATATGCAAACAATTCTTGTCCTGAGTGGATAAAGAAACTATGCTATATTCACACAATAGAGAACTATGCATTACTAAAAAACAATGAAGAATTCAAGAGATACTACAAACTATGGATGAATCTAGAACAAATTATGCTGCATGGCATAAATTAGTCACAAAAGGACAGATCAGTATTATAAAAAGCTAAACATGTTTGTATGGTAATAGAATAATTTAGAGCTGAAGGGAAAGAGATTATAAAATTAGGAGGTAGATAGGATTAGATCTTACAGGGACTTCACAGGAGTTTAATACTTTTTTCCCTGTAATATTCTATTAAAGGAAGAGAGAGATTACTTCATAGAAATAGTGAAAATTCTTGTTTTTACACACACACATACATATATATATATATATATACACACACGACAGGTTTGGAAGCAGGAGTGGCATCCATTTCCTAAACAACATGCCTCCAGAAGTTCTATGAACTTTGATAAATGTCGATAGTTGTAGAGTGGCTTCAGCCTTTTGTTCTTAGGGTCACTATGAGTTGTGCTCAACTCAAAGGCATTTGTCATTGAATCATACATAATGTTTCTATTTTCAATTAGTGTTAAAGTCATTCTGATACTTGGGCAAGTTTAGAAATTACCGTAGTAAAATTACAGGCCAAGTTGAAGTCTAGCTTTAAATACTTTCGGTTCTTGGCCTCAGGAATCCATCCCCACCTTACCTTACTTACGTCTGTTTGGCATTACCTTTTGCCTGCAGATATTCTGTCAAGCTGCTTTGGGACAGACTATTTATGAAATAACAATTTTCCCCCCTGTGACCTCAAATCTAATCTAATAAATGTTGTAAGTTAGAGTTTTTTTAGTCAAGGTTGTTACAGAAAACACTAGGTCCTTAAGTAGATGTTGTTAAGTACCATCAGATTGGAACCAGCCTATAGCTGACCCTCCAGTGGCTTTCAGAGGCAGTATAATTGCATGGGAGGAGATAACCTATCTTTCTTCCATGGAGCAGCTAATGGATTAAAAATGTTTGCCTTTGAGTTGGTGACATAACATCCAGACTTCAACTAACATGGCCTATAACTTTACTGCAGTATTTCTCAACCTTACCTAAGCATCACAGTCACTTGTACCACTCACTGAAAACACGGATTGTTTATGATTCAATGACAAATACTCCATTGATTTCCTAGCTACCTACTATTTTTGTTTAAGTGCCATCGAGTTGTAGGCAACTCAGAGCAACCCTATGAACGAAAGACCTGAACACTTGTATAACTTTCATCCTTTCTTCAGGTTCATAGAGTTTCTGTACGCAAGCTCTTTCAGAAGTGGATGCTACTCCTGCTTCCAAGCTGCTTTTAATCAGGGAGCTCCACCAAACACTGGGTAACCATTCTCACATTTGACTCATCAGTGTCAACAGTGTTCAGCATCACAGCAACCACAAGTTACCTCTGTACAGCAAATGAACCGACCAGGGCTATACGACCTAGAAGAATATTTGCCCAAAAAGAATTAAAAATAGGCCGGAGGGCCGCAGATTAAAGTCACCTACCTTTGGCTTGGTAGCATCGCTTTCTGTTCACTAGGCCTTTCTCTATGTTGTTGTTAAAGTGCCGTCGAGTCATAGGCAACTCATAGAAACCGTATGAACTAAAGACCTGAACACTTGCATAACTAATCCTTCCTCCAGGTTCACAGGGTTTCTGGAGGCAAGCTGTTTCGATTAACTACTATTATTAGAGTAAACAAATTTAAATTCCTATGACGTCCCTATAAAATCTAATAAGATCTATAAGGGCCCTATAAGGTCCCTATAAGATCTAATAAGATATAAGATGCATCTAATTCAGGCCATAATCCTTTTCAATCACTTGCTGTGCATCTGAAAGCTGGACAGTGAATAAGGGTAACAGCAGAAGAATCAATGCCTTTGAGTTGTGAGGTGGGAAAAGAATACTGAATATCCCATGAACTACCAAAAGTACAAGCAGGTATATCTTGGAGAAAATTCATCTAGACTGTTCCTTAGAGGCAAGGGAAGAAAAGCTTCATCTCATTGACTTTGGGCATTTTGTTAGTGACTTGATTCCTTGGAAAGGGACATCATATTTGGAAAAGTGGAGGGTTAATGAAAGAGAAGACGACCCTCAGTGAGATAGATTGACTTTCAGCAGTGAGCTCAAGTGTGTCGGACATGATGAGGATGGTGCAGGATACGAGAGGGTTCAGAACTGTTCATAGGGGCAGTATGAGTCATACTTGAATCAATGGCACCTAACAACAGTGGTCCTGGTGATTGAATGGTGAATGAACAGGAAAAATGAGATACTATTTAGAAACTTCCAGTGTGAATTTAAGAGCAGCTTATTTTTCCCCTCAACTCCCCTCCCTTTTTATTCCCCCCAGAAAACCCTAACACTACAAACTTTACTAATGTTATGATTTAGGATTCGATGTTCACTGAGGAGATAACTGTTGAAATCTTGGCAGTAAATTACTGTTGGAGCTTTTGTCTCTCTTTCATGCTAATGTTTTTTTTTGGCACTCAAGGCCACATTTGGGAATTCACTTTCTGAGAGGTTTTTGTTGGCATTTTTTATCTTACTGCCTTTCTCTTCTCTGATAGGATAAAGATATGACTTGAAAAAGAAGGAAACTCCAGAGGTTTATTGATGGAGTTCCTGCCCCATCATGCCCTAGGCCTAGTATGTGCCTGCTTCTGATGAATCACTGCTGTTAGTACTTAGTATTTACTGATCCTCATACCCAGTATTGTGCAAAGTGCAGAATCTGCCCGAGGGACTTAATAGCTAAATCACCCACTTGATCTGTTGGCTTTCTCCCTCCCTTGCCCTTGTTGGTAACTGCAGGGAGGAATATGGGAGATATAAAACTGTAAGCAAGCGGAAATCTAGACTATGCCGCTTTATTGCTGCCTGGAAAGTGGTTTGGGAGTTTAGATGTAAGGATTTGATGCTCTCTGTGCAGCTGCCATAAATAAACTGCTCTCATTGGGGTGAGGATGAAGTATTTCCACATGGTTGCTCAAGTCCCTTTTCTCTTTGCCCTGATGTTCCTTCCCTCCCTCCTCTCTTTCATTAATTGCTTAGCAGTTGCTGATGCAATTAAAACGAGATGTGTCTGTAGTCTCTGTGGTTTGCTGTCAGAGCTCTCTCTCTAAGGTCTTCATCTTGCTGCTAGGGATGGGTGAATACCTGATTTTGAAGCAAGAAGAGAAAGGGACCTGTGACTGCAGTTAAATAAATGTAGTGTTTAAAAGCAGTAGCTTGTAGAGTTGGATTTTTTCCAATACTCTAATCATTTTACTAAGCCAAACCTGAGTCCCCTGTGCTGTTCATTAATGGGGCTTTTATTTGGCAGCACAGTATATATATAAATGAATCCTGCTGAATTGCTTCTGTGGGTGACAGCAAATGCTTTTCTTTTTTAACTAGGAAAAAACAAGGAGGACAGAAAATATTAGATCCAGGAATTTTCACGGAAAACAAGATTCTGGAGATGTTAAGACTGTACTGCAGCATTCAGTTGTTTTAGGTTGCTTTGTAGAAGATAGCATTTAACTGCTATTATATCTCCTTAGCTAGTATTTTCAATCTGCCTCTGACTTTTGGTCCCACTGCTTACCTAGAATTGCCCCTGAAAACACAGATTCTTAGCATTGTGTATATTTGTACTTATTTTTGGCAGATGGTGGTTGGCTGCTTGTTTTTTCAGTGCTGCTAGGTAATCATGTGGTAGATAATGCTGCTGGGTGACATGAATTTTCACCTGCCTACCTATGGCCCAGATCTCTGTGTATATGTGTGCCATATTCAGGGAAGGTTCACATTGTCTAAGCAATCACCTGGAGAGTATGTTATAACATTGCTTTCTGGGCTACACCCCCAGAAATTCTAATTCAGTAACTGTAAAGAAGTTTATTAATTTACATTTTTAACAAGCCCCTAGGAAAGGCTGAATAGTGCTGGCCTAGGATAATGCCTTATTCATAGAAAAGATTCAGCCATTATTGGTTGATTTGATTTTAATTTTTCTGTTAGTTCTTTCTTAGGCTATTATAGACTCCAAAAAAGCTCTTTAAAAAAATACCAAAACAACAAACCCACACAATCACAAGAAGAAATTATACTTTAAGACAAATCTATTGATTTTTGTCTACTGTCTGATTTTTTAATGTTCAGCTACCCTTCCTCACAGTTCTCTTGTCAGATCATCTCTGTTTGTTGGTAGGTGTAGATCTGTTAGGATACTTGACTGTGATATATAAAAGATATAGTTTGTTTGACACATTCTAGAGTATCTGATCTGATGCTATTTATTTGCTTAGATGAGAGGTTCCATATTCTTTCTAAGGTAGGAGAAGTATGTGATGTGTATTTGTCTTGAAATCATTTATTAAATTCTCTCACCCACCTTGATTTGGTCAAATCCTGTCTGACTTAAGAGGAGGGGTCATTCTGGTGTGAGTATATGTGTACACTATTTTTTAAAACATTTTAAAATTTACATAAAAAATTATGAGTCAAAGAATTCCTATGTTTCCATAGCATTATTAGTTTGCTACAAGTGTTATAATTAATGAATATTGTTATATTCTTGAAATTCATAGGTTTTTCTATTTCCTTATTAAAATTTTATCATAAATGTGTGTATATCATAAAACGGATATTTTACTGGTTTTAAATGTATAGTTTAGTGACATTCATAAAGTAGTGCAACCATCACCACTATTTAAAAAAATTTTTCATCACCACAGTCAGAAACTCAGTACCCATTAAGTAAGCATTTACTCTCTACTTCTTTTTTTTTAAAGTTTATTCTCTTTAATTTATTTTT
>NW_006400013.1:3350983-3379829 GCF_000299155.1 Elephantulus edwardii
ACCTGGGTTGTTTCCAACTCCTTGCTATTGTGAACAGAGCCGCGATAAACATGGGTGTGCATATATCTGCTTGGATGTCAGTTATGGTCTCTTTGGGATATATTCCCAGTAGTGGAATTGCTGGGTCAAATGGTATCTCTAGTTGCAACTACTCTCTACTTCTTTACCACCCCAATACACTGGTAACCACTAATCCATTTCTGTCTCTTATAAGTAGAATTATATAGTAGATAACCTTATATATATAACATTTCACTTAGCAGGATATTTTCCAGATTCATCCATGTTATAACATGCATTAATTAAGGTGCCGTTCTTTTTATGACTGAATAAACAGTCATCTTGTTGTATATGTATACTACATTTGTTCTTCCATTCACTGTTGATGAGCACTGGATTGTTTTAATTTTTTAGTTCTTGTGAGATTAATACACGAAGAACACTGTTATACAAGCATCTGCTTGACTTCTTGCTCTTGAATTTTTTGGCTGTGTATCTAGAAATGGAATTGCTAAGTCATAAAACATCATGCTTACTAAAGTAGAGGAGAAAAAAAAAAAAAGAGGATGGCCCTTAACACATTGCCTCAAATGACATAATACATTGGAGGGAAAAAATGTGTTTCTAAGCACTGTCATCAATTTAAAAGCGTGTGGCAACGTATTAACAAGATTGATTGACACAGTGGCTGCAACCATGGTCTTAAGCACAGCTGTGATTGTGAGGATGGCACTGGGTCAGACAGTATTTCTTTGTACAGTGGGTTCCTAAGAGCCAGAGTCAACTTGACTCCACAGCATCTAACAACAATGACAACATAAGTAATTCTGTGTTTAACTTTTTGATGAACAGCCAAACGTTTCTTCAGTAACTGTACCCTTTTATGTTTCTACAGGCAGCAGAAAAGAGTTCTGATTCCTCCATATCTTAACATATTTTAGTTTCCCCACTTTTGATAATAAAAAGAAATTTGCAATTTTTAGTAGCTCTCTTAGATTCCTCAACTTGTAAATCTTTACAAAAGTAGTCTACCCGTCTTTCTCTCTTAGAGCATCTGATGAATTCAAACTACTGACCTTTTGGTTAGCTACACAACACATAAGATAGTAATACCACTAGTGCTTTTTTTTTTTTACACTAGTGCTTTTTGTTAATTGTTATTATGTGCCACTGAATCAATTCCAACTCATAGCGACTCAACATATCTGAACCTTGTCCTATCCTGTACCATCCTCATGATCTCCAGCATGCTCAAGCCCATTGTTAGTCATTATGTCAATCCATCTTGTTGAGGATCTTACTCTTTTTTGCTTACTCTCTACCTTTCCCAGCATATCTTTTCCGAGGACTGGCCCCTTCTGATAGTATTGCCAATGTGAGATGAATTTTCACCATCCTTGCCTAATAAGGTACACTGCAGTTACTCTTCCTGTAAGACAGATTTGTTTGTTCTTTTAGCAGTCCATAGGATGTTTCATACTCTCCAAAAATCGTAATTCAAAGAATTCTTCTTCACTTATCCTCCTTCATTGTCCAATATTCAGCTGTATAATAGCCATCATAAATAAAAAACCCTGATTTCCATCAGTTTGTTGTTGTTATGTTCCGTTGAGTCACCTGCGACTCATAGCGCCCCTGTGTACAACAGCCCTAAACCCTTCTCTATACTGTGCCAATCTGTGTCTCAGAAGTGGAGAGTTAATGGTTACTTAACACGTTGCCGCACACTTTTAAATTGACGACCATGCTTAGAAACACTTCCCCCCCACTTCGATGTATTACCGTATTTGCGGCAACAGATACTGAGTTTCTGTGTCTATGACACATCTATCTCCATTACCCCAGTCACTGAGTCAATCCATCTTGTAGGCCTTCCTCTCCTTCGCTGTCCCTCTTTCCCAGGCATGACTTCCCTCTTCAAGGACTGGTCCCACCTTGCAACATGTCAAATAAAGTCTCAGAATCCTTGTCTACAAGGAGCAGCCTGGTCTCACCCTTTCTAGGAGTCATCAGTTAGCATCCCAAAATGTAACACAGTGCACCACTAGATTCTCTATCTTACTATGGTTTTGAGGAATTTTCTAACGTATTGGATCAAAACTTTGATCCACCAGACACTTCTCTGGAGGAAAATAGGCAGTTTCATCCTGTAAAATCTGCAGCCTTAAGTGGAGAGTCGCCATGAGTCAGAACCAGCTCAATAGCAGTGTCTTTTGGATTTAATGACAAATAAGTCCTTGAGTGGCACAACTGATTTGTGCTAAGTTAGTAACCAAAAGACTGGTAGTTTGAACTTATACTTCGGCACTGTAGGAGCAAGGCTTGATGATCTGTTTTCATAATGTTTACAACCAAGAAAATTCTGTAGAGTTCAGTTCACACTTTAACAGGTGGGATCACTGTGAGTCAGAATCAACTCAGTGACAGCAGGTTCTTGAGTATTATCCTGAATCAGACTTAAATGCATTGTACAGTAAGTATATTATTTAGGCCTCTTAGGACAATGATTGCTTTTCCCCCTTTGTTCTCTTGTATGGACCATCCTTTCTTTTTTCCTAGTATATTTCATAGTTTTGTGGTGAAAACTCATAGTTTTAAATTATGTAGAATCTCTGGAAATCACTCTTTCCTTCATCTGGATTTGCAGTTATTGCTGCTTGGTGATTTTTCTGAACTAATTTTTATGAGATCTCTATTATTTACTCTGTATGGTCACTGAAGTCTCTGCTTGGTTATCTTAACAGACACCTAATGCTTGCACAGGGATTTCCTTTAATGCCTGGAACCAATTAAGCCTCCCAGGCTATCCAAGTGACCCAGCATACATTTGGGCATGCTTTCAATATTCATTTAGGCATTTGACAACTCTGTTTTGCGCTTTACTTCCTACTTGTGCAGCACCTCTAGGTCAGGTGGAGTTAAAAGCTTAAAGAATCTTTTCCTGAGAATGTGTTCAGTTCTGGGAATAGTACCCTGAGGAAAAGGTTTTTCATACTAACCCAGCACTCAGGTCAAATAGAGAAAGCCTTGCAAGTGTGTCTTCCAGGGAACCACCAGAAAGGTTTAAGGTTGACAGTTTTGTGGGAATAAACCTTTGAAGGCTTAGCAACCCTATTTTACGTCTTCTAATGACTGTCAGGCTTTTGGTTTTCACTGTAATTGCAGGCTGTTGGTTTTCAGAAGGAATGATGGGAAGTAGAGCAAGTAAAATGTCACAAAGCTCACAATTCTTACTAAAATTCAGCTATTTTTCTTGAGTAAATGCTCTCCAGATTGCTTTAAGCCTTTGATTAATTTCCAGAGTTTTGAAAGTAATTTTTTCTGATGATTTTTTTTGGGCAGTTTTCTCATGTCTTCTATGGAAGAAAGAGATCCTTGTTCTTTTGTTTACTATGACATCACTCTTCATCCTTGTAGTTTTTTAATCACAGTCACTGTCTAACATTACACCTGATTTAATTCCAAGTTAACTCCGTATTTATATTGATGATCTTGTCGACACCCATACTTCATAGTCCCTTGACCATCTTTCTTCCAATCATTTTTCAATCTACCTTAGCTACTGGGTCTCCAGATATATACTCTAGGCCAGTGTCCTTTGGGTTACACTATCCATTTTTGTCAAAGTTTATTCCTTTTTGATACAGCATACACCTTCCTTTGGTGTGTATGGATGCTTTGACACAACAGTGGCACAGTTGAGTAGTTGCAGCACATTGTTGACCCACAAAGCGTTAAATATTTATTCTCTTTTCTAAGACTTTGACAGTTAGAAGTACATCTTCTCTGTTGTGTCAGTTTTAAATATCTCATTTCCCCACCATCATCTGTTTTTCAGTTCCATTATTCTGTAATCTCAGCTTTTTTCTGCTTTGTCTTACGTTGGGTTCATGACCTTTAACCTTAAATGATTATTTATAGTAACCTTATAACATTTCCCTCTCCATTAATTATTTCATACTTTCTTCTCAAACTTCTTGCATCTCTCTCCCATCTTCACTCTTACTTTTCTTTTACTGTTTTATTTAAACGAATTCAATCCAACCTACACAAAGATTCTCACCACTGGGACAATTGGTGACACCATGATAAATAGAGAAGAGATTGATAGTGTTAAGAATTTCAGCTTGCTAGGTTCCACAGTCAACACTCTAGGCACCAGCAGTTTAGAAATTAGAAGACAAATTGCATTAGAAAATCTGCTGTTCTGGGCTTCTCTGGAGTGCTGAAGAGCACTCATGTCAGTCTAGAGACTAAGGTGAGCCTGATCCAGGCACAGTCTTTAACAATTACTTGCTGTACATCAGAGAGCAGGACAATGATCAAATATCTTAGCCTTAATTGAATTTTGTAAAGAGAGTTCTCTTAGATTATGGCCTTTTATTTCACTGGAGATACAAGGGGAAGAAAGATAGTGGAGACCCTGTGTACGATGAAAAAATAATCACCAGGAAGAGAGTGTATCTTTTGGACCCAGGACCCTGCTTCATAAACCCACTTGATATATAGAGAGAAGGCCAGGTCTACAGATACTGAAGGGAAAAAGGACTTTTCTCCACAATCTACAGAGAGCTAGAGAATAGGACCTTTCCTTAGAGATGACATTGTAAATGTGGTCTTCTATCCTCTTTAACTGTAAGAAAATAAATTTCTGTTTGTTAAAGCCATCCATTTGTAGTATTTTTGTAGAAACATTAGATAACTAAGACAGCTATCTGTGGGTTATGTGCTAAGTTTTGCATATGTGTTTGAAAGCTTCACTTTGGAAATAATTGTTACTATTATCATTGAGTCAGTTCTGTCACATAGCAACCCTGTGTGTGTGTGTCACTGTGCTCTATAAATTTTTCTATAAATGTCACTGTTATCTTTGGGTGGTTGAACTGCCACCCTTTGAGCTAGATGTGGACTGTTCAACATTTTATGCCATCAAGGGATTCTTTTGAGTATCTTATGGAGAAGAGATTGAGATTGTTAGCAATTACAGCTTACTTGAATCCACAGTCAACACTCAGGAAATCAAAAGACTAATTTCATTGGGAAAATCTGCTGTCATGGACCTCTCCAGAGTGCTGAAGAGCAACGATGCCAGTCTAGATACAAAGATGCACTTAATCCATGCCATGGTCTTCTCAATTACTTGTTATGCTTCAGAGAGTTGGACAATGACCAAGGATGACAGAAGAATATATGCATTTGAGTTGTGGTGCTGAAGAAGAGTCATACCATGAACTGCCAAGAAAACAAATAGGTCTGTCTTGGAGAGGGTGAAACCAGGTCTCTCTTTGGAGTCTAGGATTTTGAAGCTCTACCTCACTTTGGGCACATAGCCAGGAGAGATCGGTCCTTGAGAAGGACATCATGCTTGGAAGGGTGGACGGGCAGCACAGGAGAGGGAGACCCAGGATGAGATGGATTTATACAGTGATTAGGGCAATAGGGGTTGGTGTGTTAGAATTAGTGAGATTGATTCAGGACGGGAAGGGTTCAGAGTTGCTGTACACAGGTTTGCTATACATCACAATGGCACAAACAACAATAACATACTATATGACAGGTTTGGAAGCAGCAGTGGCATCCACTTCCTAAACAACGTCCCTCCAGAAACTCTATGAACTTTTATAAAAGTTGATAGTTGTAGAAGGACTTAAAGCCTTTTGTTCATAGGGTTGCTATGAGTCATGCTCAACTCAAAGGCAATCAACAACAAAAATAACGTCATGTGCTTATTTATATTAGGGACCTCTGGTGACCTAGTGGTAAGGTATTGCTATGCCAATACAAAGATAGGCAGCTCAAATCCACCATCTGCTCTGTGGAAGAAAGATTAGCAGTTAGCCCCC
The DNA here is from genome assembly GCF_000299155.1 of Elephantulus edwardii. Classification (NCBI taxonomy): domain Eukaryota; kingdom Metazoa; phylum Chordata; class Mammalia; order Macroscelidea; family Macroscelididae; genus Elephantulus; species Elephantulus edwardii. The sequence continues at coordinate 3,356,827 of NW_006400013.1, forward strand.
CTGAAATTTACTGTCTCTGAAAGCCCACTGGAGGGCCAGCAGTAAAATGTGTTGGGCTGCTAACCAAAAGGTTGGTAATTTAAATCCACCTGTCTCTCTTGAAAAGAAAAATCGACAATGTTATGCACTTTAGATTTCCTCCTCAAATAATGGAGGAAGGGATAAATAGAAGGATTAATGGAAATGAGAATTACAAGGAGGAAACAAAAAAATGTGATTGCATTGTTGGTATTGTAATTAATATTATAGAACAAGTGTGTGTGAATGGTTGAATGGAAAACTAATTTGCTTTGTAGACGCACTCAAATCACAAGGGGGGGTGTACACCTAGAGGGTTACTTTGGATCAGAATCTGCTGCTTTGTGGTGGTTGAGTATTTGTACTTGTGTATCCTCTTTGGACAAAGTGGCTATTCAGAGCTTTTGCCAGTTTTTATTTGAATTGTTGCTGTTGTTGTTGTTGTTATGTGCTGTCAGTTCGCTTGCGACTCATAGCATCCGTATGTACAACAGCCCTAAACTCTGCTCTGTCCTGTGCCAAGCTCACTGTCTCCAACACACCCATCCCGATTACCCCAGTCACTGAATCAATCTACCTCCTAGAGGGCCTTCCCCTCCTACACCTGCCCTCCACCCTCCCAAGCATGATGTCCTTCTCCAAGGACTGGTCCCTCCTTACAACATGACCAAAGTATGTCAGACGATGCCTCAGAATCCTTGCCTCCAAAGAGCAGCCTGGTTTCTTTGAGTAGTTTGTCTTTTTATTATTAAGTTGTAAAATTTTTAAAATACATTCTAGATTCCAATCCCTTGTTTGATATTTAAAAATATTTTCTCTAATTCTCTGGCTTGTCTTTTCATTTTATTGTCCGCAGATAAGTAATATTACTCTGTTCCTCATATACTTTCTCACTTGACTTCCAGAATATCTTACTTTCCTCATTTTTGTTTCACCTCATCGATGAAAAGCACCTCATTGCTGCCAGTTAACCTCTAGAATTTAAGTGACTCAGGGCTCAGTCTACACCCATTCACATCATTATCTCCTCTATTCTGTTCTCATTTATATGCTTGACAACTTCAGATTTACTACTGGTCTCATATGTTCATCTACCTATTTGACTTTTGCACTTTTTGCTTTCAAACATACTGTGTTCCAAACTAGACTTTTGATTCCCACTCCCTCCCATGCAGAAAGCTCTGCTGCAGTCCCAAAGGTATGCAGTTTGAGGCCACCAGGTGCTCTGTGGGACGAGGGACAATCTCCTCCTGTGCTATTTACTGCCTCTGAAAACCCCCTGGAGGGTCAGCTGTGGGTTGGTTCAGACTCTACATTAAAAAAATAATAATAATACCTTATCCACCCTGCCTTCCTTATTTCAGTAAATAGTATTTCTGTTTAATTCTGTTTTCTTGGACCAGGAAGTCATCATTGATTTCTCATTTTTTCCCCCTCCCCTATCGAGTCCACCCACAAATCCTACTGACTCTCCCTTAAATCGAAGCTACTGCTTAACCTTTTAAAGATTATTTTAAGTCTCTATTTTTTCTCTTGGTTTTTAGTGCTCAAGTAACCTACTTTCAAATTCAGAGCAATTCTTTTAAAGCCTGCCAGTTTGTTTCATTCTTCTGCTTAAGTCTTCCTTGGGGAGCTCCAGTGGCCTAGTGGTAAGGATTTGGGTTGCCAACCCAAAGGCAGAGAGTTTAAATCCATCAGTTACTCCATGGAAGAAAGATGGTCAGTCTCTTCCTGTGTGATTTACAGCCTCTGAAAACCCACTGGAGGATCAGCTATGCATCAGTTCTTATTCAAAGGCACAGAACAATAGTGACTTCCCATATCATATAGTTGAATCCAAAATCCTTGTAATTACATTATTTGGCTCCTGTTTCCAATCTCACTTTTCCCTTATGCTTCCTTCTCACTCTATTCCAGCCACACTAATTTTCATGATGTTCCTCATCAATTCTAGGCATTTTCTTTCCTGTGTGGCCTTTGCACATGTTATTCTCTTTGCCTTCAATGCCCATCCTTCAGTTATCTTAATGATTTCAGTTACACTGTAATAGAGTCATGTTGGAGTCTGAAGCAATTAATTCTTTGTATATTGTTCATTGTAGATTTTTTTTTACAATATTCTTTATGTTGATCAGTAAGTCTTTTGTGTCCCCTGAAATTTTACCTCTGAAATGAGTACCTCATTTGCCTTATTCACCTCTTTTAGTACTGGCAATACTCCGGAGCTCACTTACTACCATTGAATTGAGATTCACTAATAGCTGACCCTCCAGTGCATTTCTCAGAAGGCTGAAACTGCACTGAAGGAGATTGTCCATCTTTCTCCCACCCAGCAGCTGGTACATTCGAATCATGTTCCTTTGGGTCAGCAACTCATCTCCTTACCAGTAAGTCATCTAACAGCTAGCATCATACTTAATAATGAAACACTAAAAATACTTTTTGCCCTTGGGTCAATTTATGTATGGACTCTCTTCTATTGATCTGTTTACCTTGGCACCAATGCCACATGGTCTTGGTTATTGTAGTTTTCTAATCAGTCTTAAAATCAGGTATTTTAAGAGTTTTTCTCTATGAATTTTAAGATTCGGTTGTCAATCTCACACAACGGCAGCAGCTCCTTCTCATCCCTGGTAACCATTCAAGTCTGATTCTGTGTGTAATGCTTTTTTATAGTACAGTTCTCCTTTTGTGACATGTCACTTAGCATAATTTCCTCTAAATTTATCTGTATTGTATATTATTCTTTAATGCTGCATATTAAGTTTTGTGTGACTATACCATAGTTTCTTTAGCTATTTGTCCATTGGATGACATTTGGGTTGGTTTCATCTCTTTGTTATGAATAGATAATAGGTGGTGCAATAGACATAGGTGGTGTATATATCAGTACATGTCAAAACTGAGAGAAATGATCTATTGAAATAGAATGACACAGATGATCTTCAAAATAATAATCCTGAATGAAATAAACCATACAGAAGAAATAGTGCATGTTTTCTATTTCCATTTATATATAAAGTTCTGAAGAATGCAAACTTAAATTACAGTAGCAGAATGCAGGTCACTAGCTATCTGGGGATTGGGTGGAAGAGGGAAAGACATGGGAGGTTTTTAAAATACTAGTAAGAATTATTAGTAAAGGACATAAAGAATCATTTGCATGTGATGATTATTCTCTATGTTGGTTGTAATGATAGTTTCAATGTTACACACATATCCTAACTAACTAGATTTCTTTTACATTTATGTGGTTGATAATATAAATTTACTTTTGTATACCTCAGTAAAGTTATTACATCACCAGACTGAACTCCTTATTATACATATCAGAGTGTGAAGTACCTCATGTGCTATTTCTAGAAAAATGAATTGATAAGAGTTGACTAAAATAGGGTTGACATTGAAAATGTTTATACTGGTTAACACAATAATTCCCTTTATATGATTTGATCACAAGGAAATATTTACCATCACATTTTCTTTTTATGAAGCAAGGATTTTGAAGCTCTAGCTGATATAATTTGGGCATGTCGCCAGGAGGGACTAGTCCTTGGAGGGGAACATCATGCTTAAAATGGTGAAGGGACAGTGCAAAAGAGGAAGACTGGATGGATTGACTCAGTCACTGGGTAATGGGGGTAGGTGTGTCAGAGATAATGAAATTAGCTCAAGATAGAGCAGGGTTTAGAGCTGTTAAACATAGTCATTATGAGTCATAGCATACTCACAGCACATAGCAACAACAATAACAAGTTATATCATTATCACAAACATTATTTACTTTTCAATTATAAATTGTAATAAAACTTTACATAGGATTCTAAGATGGTTTGGAAGAGCCCAAAAGTCACCTGGAAGAATGGGAGAATTTTATTCATCTATAGAAAAAACATACTTTTATAAACTTCCCTGTGCCAGAATTAGAGGTTGATTTATAAGGGAGAGTGTATCTTTAGTGGACCAGCACATTGACTTGTTTTTAAAATGTAAGATTCTAGTTTGAAAAGTGATTAAAAATGTATTGACACCGTGGCTGTAACAAAGGGCTCAAGAATATTGGAGATGATGAAGGGTGACACAAGAGGGCAGCAAGGTTCATAGGTCACTATGAGTTACAGTTCATTCAACCATACATATGAACAACCATCTTATAGTATATTTTTTTAAGAGGATATATGCAACTTACTAGTTACCATCAAGTTGGAACTGACTCGTAGCTGACCGACTATGGTAGTAAATCAGAGGTAGTAAATCACACAGGAGTAGATTGCTCATTTTTCTCCAGCAGGCAGCTGTTGGGTTCAAACTGTGACTTTGGGTTGTCAGCACAGCTCCTTACCACTAAGCCACCAGAGTTCCTATATGCAACTAAGGTATATATACTTTTCTTTTCTTTTCTTTAACAATGTTTAGGTTTTAGTTGGATTTTCTTTATCTAAAATAAGAAAAAAATTAAGACAAGGATCACATAATTAAAAAATTAGCTCAGTACCACACTCTTTATTATGGTTTCTCCAACCAATCATATCAAATGCATCTAAGGTAAAAAAACCCATCAATCACAATTTAAATGCTAAAACTTACAAGTGTATTTATATCAGTCACTCATATTCATTTGATTGATATTTTATATGAAATCTCTTGGTGTGTAATTTTGAAGTTATTAACTTAGATGACTTTCCAGGCATTTATTGTTTCTAAGGAATTTTGGATAGTAGTGCAGCTGCTCATGGACTGTGCCACCAGAGTTCCCTGTAGATTATGTGCACATTATTTAAAGCTGTTGTTATCTAATCTAACAAATTTGGCATACCACCTTGATTTTCTATTTACTAAAATAGTATCTCTATGTAATTTTTTAAGTTCAATTTGACATCTACTTCAGTAGTTTTTTTATTAAATTAGTTTCATGAATGAGATTTAGTACACCTTTTCACTTGCACATTCTTGCTACTGCCACTCCTTGTTGTTGTTGTTATGTGCCGTTGGAGTCCTTTGCGACTCATAGCGACCCTATGCACAACAGCCCTAAACCCTGCTCTATCCTGCGCCAACCGCACTGCCTCTGACACACCCATCCCGATTACTTGATAGTTCTACCTAGGTTGCCCTTTCTGTTAGTCTGCGTGTGTTCTGTTGTGCATAGGGTTTTCAGAGGCCTGCTATTTCAGAAGTGGGTGGCCAATCCTTCTTCCTAGTCTGTCTTAATCTAAATGTTCAGATTTAGAGGAGTATCTGACAGACAAGCAATTTGTGGAGCAGTGACTTTTTCTTTTTGTTGGCTTGGATTTGATGTATCCATCAGCAGTCATCACTAAACAATCCTTTATCTTCTTGATGTTCAGATGTATTTGATATTATTTCTCCTTTCTTTTACAGATATTGCTCTTTAAGCTCTCTTACTCCAAGCCTGCTGCACAACTGTTGTCCCAAGATATACCCTTAAGATTTCTTACTCTATGTTAGAGCCTCTCTTTTCTGGCTCTCTCATAGCTATCTGCACTTGATCTTAGCAAAAGGCCAAGAAATGATCACTTAGCTATTTGAAAAATTTGTTGGGATATTAAATCCAGGGTTGGAAATTCTAGATTAAGCCATAAGAAATGTATTATCTTTTGAGTTTTTCACGTAACAAATTGTTTCCTACATTTGACTTAGTAGTTTTACCTCAGAATTGTGAAAATTTGTGTTATTGCTTTCTATCTTCCAGTTAGTATTACCTTCTTTTATTCTACTTATTTTGAAATTTTAAAGTGATGCTAGAATTGCGGTGGTTTGAGAGGGTGTTCTCTTGCCTACATTGGGTGATAAAAATAACTTGATTTTATCTTTTAAAGTCTGTCCTGATCTTCCTGTCTTCAGTTCTATCCTTCTTTTCTATCATTTTTTTTTTAGAAATATCAGGTACCACTAATTTTTTAGCTTTTCCTAGCATCTGAATGCTGTCTTTTTTATTTTTATTTTATATTGGTTGGATTACAAAGTTCTTATACATTTTGTCTCACAGTATCCTTCATTCATGTTGTGTTTCATACAATAATTCCCATTCATTATATTTTGTAAAGCTAATTAATCATCATTGAACTATATCCACCTCCTCCAATTTGTTAAAGGCTTAGATTTCCACTTTCTCTGACCTACTAGATTAACATTTGTTTCCTTTCTAGGTCTTACGTTTTGACATCTCTCATCTCATTCTCTTTGTCATCAAAAGCTTGCCCCTTTTTCTGTCTATTCATTTTGGTTATGTTTTAATGAGTTTTTAAGAAAGAGAAGAAAGAAACAACCTCAGTTGTCTAAGATGTGCTTTCATAAGAGTACCCTGTAGAGGGGTTTTTTGGAAGGATTGTAATTTATCCTCACAGTTACTTGAAAGTCTTACAGAGGAAATTTCCCACTAATTTACAATGTCCTTATACAGACAGTAGCTGTTGGTCTTCGTTACTGTTGTTGTTAGGTGTCATCGAGTCATGTACGGCTCATAAGTGACCCTTTGAACAACAAATCTGATCCCTATCCTATCTTGTGCCATCTTCATCATCTCTGATACATTTGAACCCATTGCTGTATCACTCTGTCATTCCATCTCATCGAGGGCCCTTACTCTCTTTTGGTTACTTTCCACCTTTCCTAGCATGATATCTCTCTCCACAGAATAAATATCCTCTCCTAGCAACACACCAAAGTATGTGAGATGAAGCTTTGTCATCCTTGCCTCCAATGAGCATTCCAGCTACCTTTTCTCCAAGACATACCTTTTTGTTCTTTTGGCATTCCATGGGACATTCTTCTGCAGCATTACAGCTTAAAGGCATCAATTCTTCTTCTGTTACCCTTATTCATTGTCCATATTTCAGATGCATAGCAAATGATTGAGAATACTGTGGCCTGAACAAGGTGCGCCTTCTTCCATAGAGCAGCTGCTGGAGTCAAACTGTGTACCTTTGCATTGGTGGTACAGTTGGGTTTTGGCGGGTTTTGTTTTTGTTTTTTTTTCTCGCCAGCTCACCAGAGCTTCAGTTCACCAATATTGCCTCTAAAATGTTTTCTTTACCCCAAACAGAAATTCACTACATTTAAATGGTAACTCCTGCCCCCCCCCCCCCGATCACTGGCTCTTGATAAACACTAATGCCTTATTTTATTTTATGCATTTACCTATTCAAGATGTTTCATGTAACTATATCTAGCTTATTTTACCAATCTTCATGTTTTGACAGTCCAAAGGTACAGTTCAAAATCTACCAACTGCTCCACAGGAGAAAGATGCTCCTCTTGAGCAGCTTACTGCCTCGCGGGAGGGTGAGCTGGTTCCTACTTGATGATAAATAACAATGCTTTCAAGATTCATCTGTGATATAGCATGTATCAGAACTTTAATTCTCTTTGTGACTAAGTTTTATACAGATATACCACATTTTACTTGCCTAGGTATATATGGATACTTTGGCTCTTTCCATTTTTTGGCTTTTGTGAATAATGCTAAAATGAACACTCATGTGCAAGTATGTGAGTTCTTTTAAGACTTTTGAATTTTAGACCTAACAAGAATTACTCAGTTGCATTATAATTCTGTGCTTGCATTTTTATGAACCACCAAACTGTTTTCCACAGTGTTGAGACAGCTTAACAGTCCCACTAGCAATTGGCAAGAGCTCCAATTTATCTACATTCTCTCTGACCTTTGTTTTTGTCTTTTCTTTTTTTCTGATAATAGCCATCCAGTTGGGTGTGAGGGGTATCTCCTTGTGGTTTTGATTTACATTTTGTTAATGACTAAGGGCATTGAACATTTCACAGGTGTAAGGGTCTTGATAAGTTAATGCTGTTCTCGTTGAGTTTTCACAGAGAAGTTAATTTTCTAGGAAGATAATCATCTCTCAAACTCATTGTCATTGAGTTGGAACTGAAGACACAGCTGACCTTTCATTAGGTTTCTAAAAAAGTCCATTTTTCTCCCACAGAGCCGCTGGTAGATTTGAACTGCTAGAGAGGCTTGGTCTTTTAGTTAGTGGTGCAATTCCCAGTGGGTTAGGCTACCTGAGCTCCCTAAGAAAGCAATTTTAAAAATACAAAGACTTTGCTTCTGGTCCTCTGCATATCTTACCTACCACATTAGGCCTGGACATCTCTGATGTCTTCTTTTAGGTTGAGTTAAGGAAAAAGGTAGGGAAGCGATTGAGATTGTTAACAACTTCAGCTTGCTTGTTTCCACAGTCAACACTCTTGGCACCAGCAGTCAGGAAATCTAAAGACTAATTACATTAGAAAGTGCTCTCTACAGTATTGAAGAGCAGTGATGTCAGTCTAGAGACTTAAGGTGTGGTTTATCCAGGCAATTATTTGCTGTGTGTCAGAGAGCTGGACAGTGACCAGAGATGATGAAAGAATTTATGCCTTTGAGTTGTGATGCTGGAGAAGAGTGTTGAACATACCATGGACTGCCAAGAGAACAGATCTGTCCTTGAGAGGATGAAACCAAGCTGCTCCCTGGAGGCACATGGCCAGGAGAGACCAGTTCTTAGAGACAGACATCATGTTTGGAAGGCTGGAGGGAGAGCTTAGGAGAGGAAGAACCAGAATGAGATGTGTTGACTCAGTGATTGGAAGAGATGAATTAAGTCTGTTGGAGACAGTAAGATTGACTCAGGATAGGGCAGGATTCAGAGCTGCTGTAAATAGAGTCTCTGTGAGTTGAAGGTAACTCTGCTGCACCTAACAACAACAAGGAAAGGAGAAGGGGGATAGGGAAAATTTGAACTGGTAATAGATGTTTACAAAATTTTCAACAGTGTCATTTAAAAGGATGCTAGATAGAATAATGGCTATTATAGTATGCCTACTTCTGAGCTAGACAAACTGTATTGTTATCTGACTTGTAAAATTTATATTATTGTTATGTGCAGTCACCTGCAACTCATAGCAACCCAATGTACAACAGCTCTAAACCTTGCCCTATTCTTTGCCAATCTTACTGTCTCCCACATGCCTATCCCCATTAACCCAGTGACTGAATCAATCCATCTCATCAAGGGTCTTCTTCTCCTGTGCTGTTCCTCCACCCTCCCAAGCATGATATCCCTCTCCAAGGACTGATCCCTCCTTGCAACATGTCCAGAGTGTCAGACAGAGCTTCAGAATTTTTGTCTCTAAGGGTCGGCCTGTTTTGTTTATTCTCTTATCAGTCCATAGTATATTCAGTACTCTTCTCCAGCACCACAGCTCAAAGGCAAAAGCTCCTTCTGTCATCCCTAGTCATTGTCAGCTCTCTGATTCATAGCAAGTAATTGCAAAGGCGATGGCTTGGATCAGGTGCACTTTAGTCTCCCATCTGACTTCATTGCTCTTTGGTACTTTGGAGAGAACTCAGACAGCAGACTTTCCCAATGCAGTTCGTCTTTTAATTTCCTGGCTGCTGGTACCAAGAGTGTTGACTGTAGAACCTAGCAAACTGAAGCTGTCAACAATCTCAATCTATTCATCATCCATCATAATGCTGCCAGTCAGCCCAGTCGTAAGAATATCTGCCCTACTCTTTTGTAGTGAGAGAAGATCTTCACCCTGAAACCCACAGCGTCCCTTTTCAGCAGGAAGTAGCTAAGAGAATACGCCATCCCCTTTTCCTTATGAATCAGGGTGAAGTCTCTCTCAGGGAGGAGTGATAGGGAATAGCAAAGGACACACTGACAAAGGAGATTAATTAGAACTGACTTTGACAAGCACTGTGGCAATTAGACAATTAAAACAGACATTTGGATGGTGGGGGAAGAAGAACAAACTGGGGAGGAGGGTAGAGAGAATGGTGCAGCAATGAAGGAATGAAAACCCAAAATCCCTGTAAATGTTCATTAAAACTAATAAAATTTAATAATAATTAAAAAAAATAGACTCTCAAAGAATATGGCAAAACAACAGATGCAAGAACAAGATAAAGGAGACAAAGGAGATGGCCAAAAGTCAGTATACATCCATTAGAAGAAATGCACTAATCAGCTGTTTAAATCCCACTCCCCTAACAAAGGTTATATAAACCCTTCTATAAGATAAAGATGGGTCAGTCTGTCCTGACCCACTCATAGTCTGTTATGAATATCTAATAAACCTCAGTTTCTTTCTCTTGCTAAAAAAAAAAAAAAGAGTATCTGCCCTACTCTTTTGCACATGTAAAACTGTGATGGTTCTGTGTCAGTTTAGCTAGGTTTGTCAGTTGTATTTGCAGCTATGTAGTGATGTAATTTGGTAAATATATATGTAGTTAACTTCCATTTTATAATCTGATATGATCATCTTTCATTTCCATATAATGCCAGTTTTCACCTTACAGCCAGGTTTCAACACACCATGTTGATAAGTGAGGACTTCTGTATCAGAAAAGAACTGAGGGAAGAAAAAAAAAAATCTTGAGTTTCATGAAAAGGAATAGTTCTCAAGTTTATCAGACTTTATTTAGTGCTTTTTCATTAGTTGTCTATAATTATAACCTTTTTTCATATATTGCTAACAGTGTCAGCTTGTAATTGACTACCTATGTCTCTTGTCTTTTATCTCCGGAATAGAGATGTTTGCTTTCAAGATAATTTTTCCTTTCCAGCTTTTCTTCCTATGAGTTATTGTCTCTTAATGCAGCTTTCTAGCTGAGGTTCCAAAGTGAAAATACTTTGTCGTTTATGTTTTAGATGATGTTGCCCTACAGAACAGAAAATGATGTAATTTAACTCAAAGAATGGCAAAGACTAAAGGAATTATTTTCCCCTCTCAGAGCAGCCGAAGGTAATAATAGCAGCATATTCTCAAAAGCATATCTTGTCACACGCTGTTTGTCGAAAACTCAGCTTTATCATTGTACATTCCAAGGTCAAGGGTAGAAACCCTGTCTTACCTTTCTTTATACATAGAATGGCTTTTATTGTTGGATAAATGCAATTTTATTGTATTCTGTGGTATGGCAGTTATGTAGTGATGTAATTTGTTAAATATTGCTAGATATTTTCAGCACCTAGCACAGTGCCTACCTGTAGAAAAGCTTTGATAAATTGTGTTGCACGATTGCTGAAATGACTACTAATGACAGATTTAGAGGCCCATTGACAGGGATAAATATCATTGGATATTTTCCTGTATTGTAGAAAGATTAGCAAAAGCTATCTCAAGTAAATTCTCAGTCATTAATTTACTCTTGCATTAAAAGATCCTAATTCAGCTTATCACAAATCATATAATTGGTATCACAGACTTGTACACATGAAAAATGTTGAATTGACATTTTTATCTATATTTTTATAATAAACTTACTATCTCCCATGATTAGATACTGTGCTAAACCCTGTGATAAAATACTGAGGGAAACATTTACTCCCTCCTTCATGGAACTTAGCCTGTTATGGGAGGAAGGCATTACAAAAATAGTCATTTTACATGTGATAAATGCTACTGAGGAAAATAATACAAATTAGATATTATGAAAGTGGACTGTCTTGAATAATTTTTAAGAAAATTAATGTGATTAGTAGATTACTAGGAAAACAGCATATTTCCTCATTGCAAGTGAATGTAGGCACCAGAAAATAGTATTTTGCCTCCAATATAATTTTTTCCTCTATCTTAGATTTAAACTATGAAATATATCCTGTATAATTTAAAGAATAATAATAAAAAGAACACTGGAACCTACCACTTGCCTTAATAAGAAACTAATTAACAACAGTTTAGGTTTAAAATATTTTGTATAACTTTTTCTTACCTGCCTGGCATTTTATATTAATCATTTGCTTGTATATTATTACATTTTCCCAACTGTATTCTAAGTAATTTTTAAAATTTTATCTTATTTTATTCTTTATTGAAATATGATCACACTGTCTTATCTTTTTCAACGACATTTATTCCTTATTGCTAGAATTCAACAAAGAATTTTCTGTTGTGCAATGTCATTTTCACTTCTCTTCTTCCTCAGCTGTATGAGTATGTGAAAATATGTGTCATTTATTCTATTGTTGATGAATATTTAGTTATTTCTGCCATTTTGCTGTTACAAACATTGCTGCTGTGAACGTTATTATTTCTCCTGGTGCACATGCTCCAAGATACAAAACCAAGAAGTAGAATTGCTGAGTGGTAGGATGAGTACATAGTGTATCTTTATTCTAGATAAGGCCAGTTCTTCAAATTGATTATACCTGTTTATGCTTCTATCAACAGTGAATTTGCTTTGTTTCATTAATACTTGATACTGCTACCTTTAAAAATGTTGTGAATATCAAAACAACTATGAGCTATCATCGTATCCCAGTAAGAATAGCAAAAGTTAGCAGAACAGCAAACATCAAATGCTGTCGAGGCTGCAGAGAAACTGGAACCCTTATTCACTGTTGGTAGAAGTGTAAAATGGCGCAACCACTATGGAAGACTGGTGCTTTCTCAACAAGTTCTAAATAGAAATACCATTTGATCCAGCAATTGCACTACTGGGAATATACCCTAAAAAACTGTAACTGCCACCCAGGCAGATAGATATATGCACACCCATATTTATGGTGGCTTTGTTCACAATAGCAAAGAGTTGGGAACAACCTAAGTGCCCATCAACAAACGAATGGATAGAGAAGCGCTGGTATATTCACACAGTGGAATACTACGCTGCATTGAAAAACAAGGAACTCATGAAATATTACACAAAATGAGTGACCCTGGAAGGCATTATGTTGACTGAAATATCTCAGTCACAAAAGGACAAATACTGCATAGTGCCAATGTTGTAAAAGAGGACTGACATTGGGGATGGGGTGATAAATTATGTATACTGCATTGAAACAGGTGAGGGAGGAAACTGTTTAAAAGAGATATATGATTAGGTATTACTTTCATGACAGGAGTCCAGAATGAAGGCTGCATAGTGGAGTGGACTTGTGGGGAGGGATTATATGACAATGAGGGATTTTTTTTTTTTTTTTTACTTTTCAAAGAGAAGAGCAAATTGGCAGGGAGAGATGGGCAGGGAGGAAAGTGCAACAATGGATGAATGGAAATCCAAAGCCTCTGTAAACTTTCATTAAAATTTATAATAAAGATAAAAAATGTGAATATAGGAGGTACATAATACAATATGTCAAGTATGGTCATAATGTGTTTAATGGTAATGTGAGCTCCTATCAGTGTGTGCTCACGTTTATTTTTACTTCCTGCTTATCCCTATGATGCAATCCCAAAGGCACACAGTTAAATCCACTTGCTGTTCTGCAGGAAAAGGATATGTCTCTACCTCTGCTCTTTACTGCCTCTAAAAACCTCTGGAGTCAGCTATAAATAATTTCTGTCTTGACAGCATACAACAACAGCAGCAGAGTGCAGAGTATAAAACTTCTCAGGGCATATGTAAGGGTTTAGATACTTGTATGGCATCGAGTTAGAACTGACTCATAGCTGATGCTCCTGCAGGCTTTCAGACACAATAATTGCATGAGAGGATAGTGTCCATCCTTTTCCTCATGGAACAGCCTTTGGGATTGCAGTGCAGCTTCTTACCACTATAATACACATATATTCCTTATGTTAAACAAATCTGTCTTGGGGAAAATACAGCCAGAGTGCTCCTTAGATGCAAAAATGGTGAGACTTTGTTCCCACACTTTGGGCTTGTTAACATGAGGGGCCAGTCCCTGGAGAAAAGAGGATCTTGTGCTTGGAAAAGTAGAGGGTCAACAAAGAAGAGCTTCCTAAAAGACCATCAAAAAATAGATTGACACAGTGACTATGACAGTGGGTTTTAGCACAGCAGAGGTTGTGAAATTGGAGTAGAATCAAGCAAAGAATTATTCTGTTGTATATAGGATCACTATGGCCCAGAACTGACTCAATGGCATCTAACGACGACACTGAGTGTTGTGAAACAAGGGCAAGGGAAGATCCTAATTTCTAAGCATTAAATATATGTAAATATTGACTTTCTTTCTCAATGGAATTTCTACTCTTGTTAAGGTAATAATGAAAAAGCTTGGTAGTTTGCCATGTGGCTTACAGAACTGTAATTAATAAAATGAAAACTTCTTGGAATGTGGCATCCCCACTTTTTGCAGATTTTATTAGACAAAATTTTAGTTTGAGAAAGAACAGATACATTTGCATTGAGCCTGTTTGTGTTATAGTACAGAGTAATGCACAAGGTGAAACTTTACCAAGTGTTTCTGTTTAGACTAGTAGAATTAATTGGATGTTGATTGAGGGTATGAGGTAAACAGTGAGGTTTAAGAGCATGTGTCTCTTAGGTAATTTATTAGGATTGCCAAGACATTATTTATTTCCTTCCATCATTGCAGTTATGCCTTGATTTGTTTCTTGCTGGTTCTTGCATACATGTTCTTGCCTTCTTACTCTAATCTTTCCCCCAGACCAATCGAGCTTTTTGGCTGGAAACTCACAGAAGCTCTTTCAACAGCCTGAGCAAAACCTATAAAGAAAAAAAGAGCATCTTTAGAATTAGACTCTGGAACACTGGAGATATGAAGATCTCACCAAAATAGGCCATTTTAATATTTATATGCTAAAAGAAGATTTCTTGTTGCCTGAAGGATAAATGCATCTGAACTGTTTCACCATTTATTATGTTTGAAATACACACATCTTTATGGAGCTCAGATATATATATATTGTAATTCTTTCAGCACTTGTCATGCTTGGACACTTAGCCTGATGTCAGTCCAAGGCCATTATAGTTTAGGTAGTTTGCTGCCTTTTATTTCACTCATATAATTTTGAAGAGTTTCCTAGTTGTCATTGTTTTGATTTTATACTGGAAATGCTTGTCTGAATGCTTGTCTCATTTTTACAGATACCTTCATAATAAAGCTGAAGTTAATAGCTGTTAAGGATAGCTGCCCTCTGACAGGAGGTTTTAATTTAGAAAAGAGGATAAAATTCTAACATTTTCTTTGTCTCCTAAGGAAACTCAAGGTCATGAAGGCTAAAGCAACTACAGCTAATGTCTAGAAATCTTGAAAGTGCTAGAAAGCAGAAAGTTTAAGATAAAACCAAACCCACTTTGTTTTGCAACACATTGCTGTCCATTCCGACCCACAGTGACCCTATAGGACAGAGTAGACCTGCCCCAAGGCTGTAATCTTTTGGGAAGCCAACTGCCACATCTCTCTTGGGGAATGACTGGTGTATTAAGGCCTCATTGTTATGTGGCATAGTTGTTGTGCTGCTAAATGAAAGGTCACGAGTTCAAATCCACTCCGTGGTAGGATGGTGGGCAGTCTCCTCCCAGCAAAATTAACAACCTCTAGCATCCAATGAAGGATCACATGAGTTGGCATTAACTAGATAGCAGTTAAGTCTTTGTTGTTGTTCTTGGTGGTTGTTCTTGTTGTAGGATGTTGCAGTCTGCTTTTGGAAACACTGAGTTTTTGTTTATTTGGTTTTTAATAGATGCTTTAGTAGATAACTCCTGACCTGACAAGAGCTGCTGAGATTTCATTTGTGGCCCTTCCAGTGTTTCTGTTCAGGCACAGAGATCAGTAAGAAGGGTTAATTTAGGATCCTTAGGGGATGGTGAAGAGATGAGATTGAGATAACAGTTTTAGTTTGCTTGGCTCCACAGCCAACACTCTTGGTACCAGCAGCCAGGAAATCAAGAGACGAATTGCATTGGGAAAGTTGGCTGTCAGGGACCTCTCCAGAGTGCTGAAGAACAGCGATGTCAACCTGGAGACTAAGGTGCACCAGATCTGGACCTTAGTCTTTGCAGTTATGTACTATGCATCAGAGAGTTGGACGGTGACTAGGGATGATAGAAGGAGAATTGATGACTTTGAAATGTGGTGTCAGCGAGAAGAGTGTTGAGTATACCATGGACTGCTAGGAGTACAAACAGGTTTGTCCTGGAGAGGGTGAAGCCGGACTGCTCTTTGGAGTCAAGGATTTTGAAGCTTCGTCTGACATACTTTGGGCATGTTGCAAGAAGGGTCTGGTCCTTGGAGAGGGACATCATGTTTGGGACAGTGGAGGGACAGCACAGGAGATGAAGACCCTCGATGAGATGGATCGATTCTGTGACTGGGGTGGTGGGAGTGAGTGTGTTGGAGACCGTGAGGTTGGCACAGGATAGAACAGGATAACATTTTTGCCTTCTATGACAGGGAGCTCTGGTGGCTTAGTGGTAAAGAATTGCACTGCTAACCTAAAGACAGGCAGTTTGAATTCACTACCTGCTCTACATGAGAAAGACAGTCTTTTCCTGTGTGATTTACTGCCTCTGAAAACCCACTAGAGGCTCGGCTATGAGTCAGTTCCAATTCAGCAGCATGTAACAACATAATTCACTAAAACGTCACAAAGCTTAATTTGGATTGGTCAGTCAGAGGAGTTGGAGCTAGGAAGAGAAAACATGTGGCACTGGCTCGCATTTAACTTGTGAATTTAAGTATTTGCCGGCTTCTAACTACTTGTTGATTAGGAATTCCAAACTCCCATTATGTCATTTCATCTCATTGAGGGTCTTTTCCACTGACCCTTATCAAGTCCTTTTCCAGGGATTCATTCTTCTTGATAACATGCACAATGTATGTGAGATGGAGTCATGCCATCCTCGGTTTTAAGGAACGTTCAGGCTCTCTTCTTTGAAGAGATAACTTGTTCTTTTGGAATTCAAGGGTATATTCAATATTTGTCATGAACACCATAATCCAAAGACATTAGTTCTTTGGTCTTAGTACCTGAGAGTGAATATGAGGCCAGTGCCTATGGGATGAGCTCCAGGGATAAATGGCTATCTGTGTCTTGGCTTTTGGGTAATTAGTTGTCACTCAAAGAAGGAATCCAGAAATCATTGCAGATGTCTTAAATGAAGACCAAAGAAATGACTATAATGTCAACATTTTCAGGCTTATGATCAGGAATATATTAAAAACAACTGAAAATGTCTTCATCTTTCTGAGGGTAAAAGCAAGTAAGTTCAAAAGTAGAATACTTTAAAATGTCCCAAGAAAGATAAATTATCTAGGAATGCAGGCAATACTTTACACTGATTTTAAACTCTGGATAGCCTGAAAATGGGGTAAATATTGTGTCTCAAAACACCTTAAGAGATATACACACTGATGTTATACTCTTACTTACTAACCTCATGGCTCAAACTCACTGCTGATGAGTTGGAACCAATGCATGACAAACTCTCTATTGGGTTTCTGAGGCTGGAAATCACATGGGAGGAGATTGAGCACTTTGGGTTAACACAGCAGCTTCCTAGGGACTATGCCACCAGAGTTGTTCTTATTAGTCACATATGTAGGAAATTACGAAAATAATGAAGTAGGTGTAAAAGGCTTTACTATTAAAATTTTAATCTCTTAGCATTTATTATGCAAATGGAAATGAGGACAACCACAATATCCATCTTTCTATAAGCCAGAATTCACTCACTGGCAACTAACAACCACCAAGGAGTTTGGTCAAAAAAGCTATGACTTATTTATTCAAAAGAACACAATTTAAGTATCCTAAATTATGTTTTAAATTAATAGCTAATTAACACAGAAATATTTGTGATACAGAGAAATTCTGATAATTTAGCTTTTTGTAATTTGAAAATTCTACTTGGCCTTTAAGAAAGGCTCATGTTCAAAAGTATATTTAGAATGATCTGATTATCAAATATCTGTAATTTTCTTACCAATCATAACTTTATTCTTGTAAGAGGAATAAAGTGGTAAAGGAATTAGTGTTTACTCTCTGCCTG
This sequence comes from Elephantulus edwardii, assembly GCF_000299155.1. Classification (NCBI taxonomy): domain Eukaryota; kingdom Metazoa; phylum Chordata; class Mammalia; order Macroscelidea; family Macroscelididae; genus Elephantulus; species Elephantulus edwardii. Next base: position 3,374,579 of record NW_006400013.1, read on the forward strand.
TATTAATATTTCTATGATGGATTTCTGTCAATGTAATTGTGTCTGAGAAAGAGGCAGAAATATAATACTATTAAGAGAAAGACAAAATTCTTTAAGATTGAGCAGGAGAAATTTGAAGGGTTTTATACATAAACAAGCATGTTAAGGATGAGACACAACTTCCCTCTCAAATGAAGGAAAGAAAAAGAAATATTTAATGAGCAGCTTATTCTAGAAGAAAAGGAATCAGTGGACACCAGACCCACACCCCTTAACTTGTGGGCTTGTGGGATACTGATTATCCCTCTCACTAAGAACACACGGACTGAGAGAAGGATGGCTGCCTGTTGGAAAGATGCTGGGGAAACAAAAACTATATGTGTACTATAGTTTAAAAAATTAAAACTTGAAAAGGCAAAGATTTGGAGCTGATATGGTCAAATATATTTAAAATATAAAGATATTAAGGGACATGGACTTTTTAAACTCTTTGAAGCTGGTTAGATCAAAATTAGTCTCAGGATTTTTCTTAAAGCAATTAAAAAAGAGCTTTTCCGTTTTAATTGAGCTTGGAGTTACAAGCTTATTAAAGCTTTAATGACTCCAACCATCTTGCCACCTGCTAGGTGGCGGCATTGTTGGTAGGTGCTGTCTAGTTGAGTACAGCTCATAGTGACCCTGTGAAGAAAAGATATGAACCCTCTTCTATCCTATGCCAGCCTTACACTTCCTGACACACAAGAGCCATGATACCAGTCCAACTGGTAGAGGATCTTCCTCTCCTTCACCAGCCCTCCACTCTTCCCAGCAAGGTACAGCGCTCTCCAAGGAACAACCCCCCCCCCTAGAAACTTGCCCAAAGTATGTGAGGCAAAGCCTCACTATTCTTGCCTCCAACGAGAACTCCAGCTGCACCCTCTCCAAGACATGTTTGCTTTTTCAGCCATCCACGGGATGTTCAGTGCTCTTCTCTTGCACCACAGCTCAAAGGCATCAATTCTTATTCATATTTACCGCCCAGCTCAATTCTTTGGTCATCCTTATTTACTGTCTCACTCTCAGATGCATAGCAAGAGATTGGAAAGACTGTGGCCTGCTTTAGATGCACCTTAGTCCTCAAAATGACATCATTATTCCTCAGTAATTTGGAGAAGTCCCTAACTGCACATTTTTCCTACTGTAGTGTGTGTCCTTATTTCCTGTTGATACCAAGGGTGTTAATTGTAAATCCATGCAAGATGAAGCTGTTGACAGTTTTAATCTCCCCTTCATCCATCATGGTGTTACCTACCAGTCCAGTCTTAAGAGTCTTTGTTTTCTTAACATTGAGATTGCCATTCCTTCATCTTCTGCAACAAGTGCTTCAGGTCCTCACTTTCAGCAATCAAGATTGTGTTGTCTGTATAACACGTTATTGATGAATCTCCTCTAATCCTGATGCCACACTCCTCTTCATAGAGTCCAGCTTTTCAAATAATTTGTTCAACATACAAATTGATTAGATATGGAGAGAGAATACAACCTTGACACACTCCCTTCTTCATTTTAAATCATTCAGTGTTTTCCTGCTCTGTTAGCACAACAACCTCCAGGTCCAGGTATAGGTTCCACATGAGCACAGTTAGTGCTGTGGGACTCCCATTCTTCTCAATGTCAGCCACATCTTGTTACATTCCACACAGTCAAATGCCTTTGCATGGTCAATAAAGCACAAATAGATATTCTTCTAGTGTACTTTCAGCCAGGATCAGTAGGAGAATGTATGTGAAAATAGAACTAGGACTAGAGAAAGCAGGACCAAGAGAGGGAGCAATAGAAAAGGATTTTTATCACAGTATCAGAACTGCAACATAAGCCCTTTTGCACTTTTTAATTTACACCAGAGCTACTAAAATCCTTTTTTAAATTTAAGCCACTTTGTGCTTTTTCTATCACTTAAAACTGGAAGGATCCAATTACTTCATTTCATAAGGTTGTAATTACTTGCCTAAGATTATTCAGTAGTGAAAAACTAAGACACAATCCTGGCCTTTTTACCTCCTTTTTTTATTCCCGTATAAATCACTTTAAGTGTGTTTGAGCAAAGTCTGTGATGGGTTTAGAGATGCTGTCTTAGTTATCTAGTGGTACTATAACAAAAAATGCCACAAGTAGCTGGCTTTACCAAATGGAAATGTATTATTGTCTTAGAGTTTAGAAGACAAAAAAAAAAGTCTAAATTTTATGTACTGGCTCTAGGGGAAGACACTCTATCTCTTGCATGCACACTCTCTGTCTCTTTTAACATCTATGGGCCAGCATTCCTTGGAGATCTCCAGGTGACTTGGCTTCTGGCTTCCTCTGGATTTAGGTGTGTCTCAGCTCAGGGACATTGGGTCTAAAGCACATAATCTGTTCCTTGCTGTTCTTTCTTGTAGTACTGATAATTTTTCTCCCTGTGGTCTTACCTGAGGTTCCTTCTTTATCATTGCCCATTCCACAGAGCAGCTGGTAGATTTGAACCATATGCCTTTGGGTTAGCAGCACAACTCCTTACTATTAAGCCATCAGAGCTCCCTTTGAATCTTAATAGCAATTTATAATTTACCTGTAGTTACTGTTGTTGTTGTTGGTGGTGGTGGTGGTCTTAGGTGCTGTCGAGTATGACTCAGTAATACTGTGATCAGCAGATCTGAACCCTGTCCTATCCTGTGCCAACCTCAGAGTCTGCCATACTCTGCCCATTGAGTATCCCCCACATAAATAATTATTGAGCATATTGGGAATACGCAGTAATTATTTGCTGAGTGATTAAACTTTATAGACCCTAGGCCTAAAGGAAAATAATAACTATACTAGGAATTTGGAACCCTGACGCATACCTGGCCCCAAATACCATAATTACCCATATAATCCACTGATTGAACATAAAGTATGCATCCTAAAGAGAGAAGAAACTAAAAGTTGTACTTAGCCACATTGCTGATTGTTGTCTTAGGCTATTTTGAGTTAATATTACTTTCATACATCAGCTTGTTATGCCTTCCTTTTTTTCTTTGCTGTAATTCCTCACCTAACCACTTGACTCTGACTCAGATTTCCTGACATTAAAAGGGTATACCAGAGAAGTGAGGTGGCCCTGAGAGCAGGGGAGGAAGGATGGAATGACAAGGCCACCAGAAAACTCTTTCAAGACTCTAATCGCCCTAAAGTCACAGTTTCAAGTCTGGAATAAGAGAGACTTTGAGTGCCTCTTTTTCTTCCTCAGTGCCCTCAGCTTGAGTGCTTAGCTGGCAGGCGGGCACCTTTCCTCCTCAGTTACTATCAGAGCAACATGAAGGTCAGGCAGAGAGAGACAAATGAGAGCAGCTCAGGGAAAGGAGGTTACCACGGTAACAAGCAGGCGGGACTGCTATTTGGAAACAGGCCTGATCTTTCTCCTCCCTCTCCCTCCTTTTCAGCACAGGAAGATGGGTATTGTTTAGCTGACCTGCATCCTTGGGTGGGAACCATAATCCTTTTCTGACAGTTCCCAGTGACACTGGAGTGAGCTACTTTGCATTTTAATTTGATAAGTAGCAGCAGCAGCAGTTTTCTCAGAAGTGCTAGAGACATGGCTTTTCCTGGCCCTGTTCCAGGTAGGATTCTGGTTGCTACAGAATGTTGCTGTTGTTGTTGTTGTTGTTGTTGTTGTTGTTATGTGCCGTCAAGTCACTTGCGACTCATAGTGACCCTATGTACAAAAGCCCTAAACTCTGTTCTGTCCTGTGCCAATCGCACTGTCTCCGACACTCCCATCCCGATTACCCCAGTCACTGAATCAATCCACCTCAAAGAGGGCCTTACCCTCGTGTGCTGTCCCTCCACCCTCCCCAGCATGATGTCCTTCTCCAAGGACTGGTCTCTTCTTACAATATGTCCGAAGTATGTTAGACAGAGCCTCAGAATCCTTGCCTCGAAAGAGCCACCCGGTTTAACCCTTTCTAGGATGAATCTGTTTGTTTTCTTAGCAGCCCATGGTATTCTCAATACTCTTCTCCAGCACCACAGCTCAAAGGCATCAATTCTCCTTCTGTCCTCCTTGGTCATTGTCCAACTCTCTGATGCATAACAAGTGATTGAAAACCCTGTGCTACAGAATAGGATTTGAGAATGTTGTTTATCCTTAAACAAATTTGCATACTTGCACATGTATGGAAAATGCCTTTGATTTGAATGCACAAACAGTACCCAGGTTATGGATATTTGCCTTAAGATACTCATTATATATTATTGCCCCTATTCCTAGCTTTTAGAAAGCATTTGGCTGTTTTAGGCTAGTCCTGTACCCCAATAACCCCAGTAATGGATGATCTGACTTAATGTTCAGATCACAAGGCCAGTTTCCTAAGGCATCTCTGGTGATTTGAACTATGAACCTTATGGCTAGCAGTAGAGTATTTAACCATTTAGACTTTCTAGGGATTTTGTTTTTAAAATAAATATTCACATATATAAACATTCTGTTCCTTTTCCCCTCAAAGTAAAGATAGCTTTTTTATCCCTGAACAAAAAATTCCCAGTATAATGGGGGAAAAAATCATTGACAAATAAAAATCATTCAGGGTCTTATTATCCAGAGATGGAGAAAATCCTTAAAGATTTCAGTCACTCTCATTGTATCTATTTTGTCTATATACTTAAATGTTGGTTAATGAGATATTTGTACATTCTGTACTGTAACTTTTTCCCTTTTATTCTGTTATATAATGGTTAATAGTCATTTAGGGTTTTTTCTGATTGTTTTTGTTTGCATTAAAATCAACACTGAAACAAACACCTTTCTTATATATCACACAGCTTAGTCTATCTTCCCTGTTATCTTCTTAGTATAAATCTTTAGAAATGGAAGTTGGAAAGGCAGGTGATGTGCATTTCAAATTTCAGTACATATTACCAAACTGCCCTTCAGAGTTCTTAAGAATTTCCACTTCTACCAAAAAAATACTGTAGTGGAATATTTATCTAGTTTCCCCCCATACAGTGGCCAGCCTAGGAATTCACTCATCTTTTTTACCTTTGTGAGTCAATCAGTGGAAAATCAACTTGTGTTAAACTTCTATTTAAATATTACTCTGTTGTTGTTGTTGTTATGTGCCGTCGGGTCACCTGCGAATCATAGCGACCCTATGTACAACAGCCCTAAACTCCGCTCTGTCCTGTGCCAATCGCATTGTCTCTGACACTCCCATCCCAATTATCCCAATCACTGAATCAATCCACCTCATAAAGGGCCTTCCTCTCCTGCGCTGTC
>NW_006400013.1:3380592-3389214 GCF_000299155.1 Elephantulus edwardii
CCCTCTATGAGGTGGATTGATTCAGTGACTGGGATAATTGGGATGGGCGTGTCAGAGACAGTGCGATTGGCACAGGACAGAGCGGAGTTTAGGGCTGTTGTACATAGGGTCACTATGAGTTGCAAGTGACTCGACAGCACATAACAACAACAACATATCATAATTGTCCTTTTGTGACTAATGTCACTTAGCGTAATTTCCTAGATTCATCTGTGTTGTACAATGTTTCATGAATTCTTCAACATTGCACAGTACTCCGCTGTGTGGATACACCATAGTTTTACTTACCCTTTCATCCATTAATAGACACTTGTTCCAATCTCTTCACATCTTCACCAATATTTGTTTGCTGTCTTATTTAACTTTGCTGTTGTTGCTGGCAGACTCAAAACTCATTGCCACTGATTCAGAACTAACTCATAGCTGACCGTACAAGTAGGTATTCTGAGGCTGTAAATTGCATGGCAGAAGAATCACTTGCTTTTGAGTTGGCAGTGCAACTCCTTACTCATTAAGCCACCAGAAGTCCCTATTGTTGCTGGAATGAGATAATACCACATTGTTGTTTTGATTTGTATCTCATACTACAACTAACAATAACAACAGCATGGTTGGAGAAAAGTATTGAATACCCCATAGATTGCCAAAAGAATAAACACGTAATGTTTTGAAGGAAGTGAAACCAGAGTGCTCCTTAGAGGCAAGGGGGGTGATGCTTTGTTTCACTTATTTTTTCACATATTTTCTGGAGGAACCATTCCTTAGAGAGGAGTGTACTTTCTTTCACCTATTTCTAACTTTCATTACTTTGTACTTTGTAGGTTTATTGCAGTAGCAACCTGGCTAGGATCCTCCATTTTCCATCTTGATTTTCTTTCTTTAATTTTACTTTTAAATGCCTCTGGAAACTCTATGAACTTAGATGACAATAGTTAAAGAAAGGATTCAGGTCTTTTGTTCATAGTGTCACTATGAGTTGTGCTCAACTCAACAGCAGTCAACATAACAACATAAATATCTGATAGCATCATTCCCTAGATTTAATTCCTCAGTTTCATATTGTCTGTGAAATTAAGCCAAAATTGTACCCTCCTGTACAATTCCAGCTAAACCAGACAACTTGCAGTTTTAGTGTGTTGTGTGTGCTCTTGCCTATGCACCTCTGTGCAGACTTGTCCGTTTAGCATTCCTCCTTCTCCTCTTCCCTGTCCTTTACCCCTTTTTCTTCCTCCTTCTGATTCCTTCTTCCTCTGTCTTTAATTCTTTACTAAGTCAAAGTGCTTTCCCCCCCTTACTCTTTTCCTCCTCCCCCTTTGGATTTATCCATTTCTCGAACTAAAATTGTTTTCTCCTCCACCTTTATTTATCTTCCTCAGACTTCTTTTTTCCCATCCTCCTTTCTTTCTCCATCTCCTTCCTCCCCCCCCCCTTTTTTTTGAAACTCCTTATTCTGTGTGTCTCCCCAGGAAGTATGATGTTCTCCTGTTTTCTTTGATGGTCACTTACTGAGCAGAGTATTTGCAGCCCTTGTTCATCTGTGTTGTGATTATATGTTATTCCTTACCAGTTTTTCATATAAGATAAAGTTTTGCAAGTAAGGAAATAAAATTTTTATTGATTCTTCAAATACTGAATATCTGTTTTTTTCTGAGATTTGTAGTTATGTGATTGCCCATTTTATTGCTCTTTTGAATGAATTGCTTGCTTTTATGATTATTAAAATAAGGACCATGTTTAGTAGTGAAGGTAGTAAAAATCTGTTAACTACAGTATTGGAGTTCCCTGAGGCTCTGCCATAATTTAAAAAATTTAGAATTTTTCTAATAATAGAATGCCCCGATGTTTTTCTAAGTTACTTATTTTCTAAAATAATTAAGTGTCCAAGAATTCTTTTTTATCCTTTGAAAGATGGATTGTCCCTTTGAATATACACAGAATTTTGGTAAGGAACTGTGCTCTTTTTTTTTTTTTGCCAACCCAAAAGCTTGTGGTTAGAACATACCAGTTGTTCTGCAGAAGAAAGATGGACAGTCTCCTCCTGTGCTATTTACTGCCTCTAAAAATCTGCTGGAGGGTCAGCTGTGGGTTAGTTTCACTCATTGGTACTCAGCAATAACAATAACATGTGCAAAAGTATATTCTATAAAGTTCCAAATCCATATAGTAATATTATTTGGTATTTTCAATTTTGTTGAACTAACTGCATTAGAAATGGTGAATGAACATTTGATCCAGCAATTCCACTACTGGGAATATACCCCAAAGAAACCAAAACCACCACCCAAGCAGATATATGCACACCCATATTTATTGCAGCTTTGTTCAAAATAGCAAAGAGTTGGAAACAACCTAAGTGCCCATCAACAAACGAATGGATAGAGAAGCTGTGGTATATTCACACAATGGAATACTATGTTGCATTGAAAAAACAAGGAACTCTTGCAATATTATGCAAAATGGGTGACCCTGGAGAACATTATGCTGAGTGAAATATCTCAGTCACAAAAGGACAAATACTGCATAGTGACACTGTTGTAAAATGGTACTGACATTGGGGCTGGGGGGAGACTGAGGAAGATGGGATAAATAATGTATACAGCATTGAAACAGATGAGGGAGAAAACTGTTTAAAAGGGATATGTGATTAGGTATTATTGTCATGACAGGAGTCCAAAACGAAGACTGCATAGTGGAGTGGACTTGATGGGGAAGAGATTATATAACAATGAAAGAATTTTTCTTTTAGTTTTCAAAGATAAGAGTGAACTGGCATGGAGAGGTGGGCAGGGAGAAAAGTACAACAATGAATGAATGGAGATCGAAAGTCTCTGTAAACTTTCATTAAAATTAATAATAAAAAAGATATGGTGAATCAGCTAAAGAAAAGTCAGATATAGCTTAGCAAGACTTGACTGGTTTATGACAGGTGTTTTATGAAGTTCTACTTAAGTGGATATCTGTATTGAAAAAGAAACTTTTAGGGATACTGCTTTAACCAGAATCAGTAAATGAAACTAAGATTTACCAAAACTAATATGCAAATCCAGATCTTAAAAATATATTGAGTAATCATTATTTCACAAAAAAAGATCTTTTTGTTTTACCAGATAATTTCTTAATAGCAAAACCCCTTTCCTGTTTGACAAAATGCTTTCGAGTTTTGATTGAGTTTCACTGTTTAAGTTTACAGTAATCACATTGGAAGATAGAATTGTTATGTGCCATTGAGTCAGAAGAAACTTACACCTGACCCTCCTGTAGGTTTTCAAAAGCCATCTCTTTGTCTTTCCCATGGAGAAGCTGGATAGGAATCCTGTAAATATAGAGTACCAGGAGACTATAAGAAAGCAAGTGCCCAAATTTTTAAATTCTAAACCATCAAGTTTAACACTGTTCTTCAGCAAATTCCTAGAGCAAAGTAGTAAACAAATGATTTAGACACTACATGCCGTGGACACACAAGAAAACAGGTCTTCCTTGGAGAGGATGAAACCAGGTTTCTTCTTGGAGGCTATGATTATGAAGCTCCCATCTCACATACTTTGCGCATGTGGCCAGGAGGGACCGGTCCTTGGAGAAAGACATTTTGCTTGGAAGGGTGGAGGAACAGCAAGAGAGGTAGACCCCTGATGAGATGGATTGATACAGTAACTGGGGCAATGGGATTAAGTTTGTCAGTCAGTGAGACTGGCTCAGGACAGACTTCAGAGCTGTTGTACATAGGTTCACTTTGATTCGCAGGTGATTTAATGATACCTAACAACAACAACAACAACAACAGGCACTAATTGCCCTCTCCTCACTCTGGTATAATGGAGAGTCGGGGGAGGTGCAAAGAATATACTTCAGAACCAGGCATATCTTAGTTCAAATCCTGGTCTTGAGTCCTTTGTGAGCAAGTCAGTTAAGCTTCCTCTCGCTTCCTTTATTTGCCATCCAACAGATTATCATCTGCTTCATTGGGATAGTAATAGATTTACTAAAATAACATAGAACTGACATAGTGAAAACACAAACTTACTACCGTGGAGTTGGATCCAGTTATAGCTGAGCCATCTTCAGCTTTCTGAGGCTGTAAATCAATCACAGTGGGAGGAGACTGCCCTCCATTTTTCTTCCAACCTCCTTATGCTGGATTTGAACCACCTGAATTCAGTATGTAATATAGACACACAGTGCCACTATTCCAATTTTCTGCTTTTAATCTCTGTTTTTCTTTACCTAATGCACTTTAAGTGGGAGCTCTGGTGGCCCGGTTGTAAGAAGCAGCACTGCAATCCCAAAAGCACATAGTCGAAGCCACCAGCTGCCCATAGAAGAAGGATGGACAGTCTCCTCCCATGTGATTTACTGGCTCTAAAAAACCCACTGGAGGGTCACCTATGGGTCAGTTCCAACTTGAAGGCACACAACAGCTGTGCTGTTTAGAGAGCTCTGGTGGCATAGACTGTAGGGGGTTGTAGTTTATAGCCTCAGAAACCCAGTGGTCAGCAGGGAGTCTGTTCTGATTCAGATTTAAGTTTATTTAACACTTTCCCACTTTCTCTTAACACTCCATTCTCCTTTGGCAGCTTCTGACATAATTTTGTTTTGCCTCTTACTCTCAAACTATAATACATGGATTCTGGAGTCACAGTACCAGCGTTTGCATTACAGCTTTATCATTTAGTAGTAGGTCCTTGGAGACATTTCCTAACTCTCTGGCCTTTATTTGTTCATCTTTTTAAAAAGATACTGATTACCACAAAGGGTTTTGAGCAATAAATGAAATGTGCAAAATACTTTGGTAAGTGTTTGTGATACAACAATAAGTAAGGGTTTGCGGCTGTCTACATAATTACTGTCATTTTCAGATTTCTTTATGATTTTTACTTCCTTAAATTACTCTTTTGAAATTATGCTATTCTTTAATTTCTTTTTCAGGTTTCTCCTCCAACTTTCCCCACTGCAACCCCTCCCTTCCCTATGCTTTTCTTGGGCCCTCCCTCAAGCAAGCTCATGACTTCTATTGCCTTGACTTTTCTCCTTAGTTCTTATCCTGTATATCCAGCTATCTAGTGAAAAGCTGAACTTGTTTTCTAATTCTGTCCTTTGACAATTTGTTATTGCTGTTGATATCTTCTGTTTGTGTGGTATAATGACACTGGAAACCTTAAAGTCAACTTTTCTTACCTTCTTCACATTGAATGAGTTTACAAAGTCCTGTGATTTCACCTCTGACCCATCCTTGCCTTTCTGCTATAACTACCACTGGACTCTCCTATTATAGTAAACCTCTCATATACCTTCATGCCCTCAAAGATTAATTGGGTTAATTACACTCAAAGTCAAAACAAAAATTTACAAGTATGTTGGTTCATGTCATTATGCTGCTTAAAACACAGTGATTTCTTCTTCAAGTCACCATGTGTAATCTTCAGTTCCTCTATGTCAAGTGATTTGTGGTTCCCTATTAGGCCACACATTTGGTACTGCCTCTGGCTAAATAATATAACCTCTTATTTTTTAAAGAACTTATCCCTTCAGACTCCGTTAAAATATTGCACTTGTCCCACATGGAGCCAAGTGATTCTTTACTGTCCTCTCCTTTTTGTACTCTATCCTGTTTGGGCAGTCTCTATCCAGCAGGGAGGGTCTGCCATGGGTCAGTTCCTACTCAGTGGCTTTGACTTTGCCTTTCTACTTACCTCTTGTGCATCCTTTATTTGTTCACATTTGTCTGCCAGACCTAGGGGCAAGGATCACAATAAATATATCATTTCACATAGTATAGTGTTTAGCACATAGTCTCGATTTAGTTTTTCTAAATGAAGAATAGAACACAGAAAAGTAAAAACGGTAAGAACCAAATTTAGACTCCAGGTAAAACAAGGTATACTTAAACTACTCTCCTTGTCGGGTTTTGGTTTCTTTTCCCTTTCAATAGAGTTGTTGTGTAGATTGATTAGAGTGCCTTGATTTCTTCGAGGTATTTGAAAGCACCTTTTTATGATGTTCTCGATGACATGTCAATGAAATACGGACTAGAAGGTGATACAGTTGGGTGACTTTATAGGTGGCTGAAGAACTATATTTATAGTATATCGATTACTGTGTGTGTTACCTTTGATGGAGGTGGTATACCACAAAACTCTCTGCCTTTGGTACAATTTTGTTCAACATTTTTCCTACAATTTCAGTGATTAAATAGAAGACGAGTTTATAAATTTGTGGCCAATAATAGTTGTCTAAAACTTTTATCAGTTAGTGATAAAAACCTGGCTAACTCTAAATTAAGCAATAGGGATTTTCTTTTACAGAGAAAACTGAGGCCCTGAAAGATTTTGTACTGTGTTAGTGATCACTGTTAAATAATAGTGCTGTGATTTCAGCCAATTCATCTTTTAGGAAAATTCACATTTAAAGTTTTTAACAGTTAACTACAAGTATAGTAACATGAGTAAATAATGTATGGAACAATGTATGTAGTAAATTGACAATTGTGTAGGGGAAAATGGAGAAAGATTCATATAAACAAACATGTATACATCATATTAATTGCTTCTGGGAAAGGAAACTGGAGGTTAGGTATGGAGAAAGCTCCCCCTCCACTGTATATTCATTTCTGTGTGTATTTTAAAAGTAAAATAATAAATGATAATAAAAGTGCAAAAACTTAGGAAAGACAAATGACTTAAAATTCTAGGAGAAAGAGATCCTGAGAGTTTGAATGGATTCAAAATTTAATAAGAGCTTCAAAAAAGAGTGGTTTTACTATTATTGTAGGACATACTTCAAGGCATTGGACATACAGTTACAGAATTTTTTTCAACCAACCTCAATAAAGTACAGGTTATTTTCCCCACCCAACTAACTAGTTGAAAGTGGAGTTCAGTTAGAAATTAGATAATTACCTATTCTAGAAGAAAATAAAAATCACCTGTGGGCATTGTATTAGATTGGGTTCTTTGGAAAAGCAAAACCAGTGAAGCTTTGTGATTGATTGCTTTCAAGGACTGGCTCACATGCTTGTAAAAGCAAGTCTGAGGTGTTATAGTAAGACTTCAAAGAGGCTTGTGGGGAATCAGAGTCCCAAGTCATCATTAGGCAGGCAGGATCTCTGGTTGCTGGCTTTGGAGGCTACTGTCTATAGAGGTTGATACTTCTAAGATCATCTTTGGTGACGAATAGTCACAGTCGGCCAGCTTTGGATACTGGTGGTGTCCCAAGTTAAGCACATACGGAAGGCCACTAGTTTAGGTCTGGAGACCATAAGCCAGATTTAGACGACCGAAAGACCTCTAGCTTTTTTTCCAGAGTCCAAACATAATTTACAGGTCGTACACCTGAGGGAACATACTCATAATCTGGTAAGACCCAGGATTTACAGATCTATTTGTAAAATTGTGTCTGACTCATAGCTGACCCTTCATCTGGTTTTCAGAGGCTGTAAGTCACATGGGAGGAGACTGCACATCTTTATATAACAGAGAAGCTAATGAATTCTACCCTTGCTTTGGGTTGACAAAACAACTATTTACTCAGTAGGCCACCAGACCTAAAATCATAGAGGTTAGAATTTACAGCATATAGATGACTTGCACCATTTAGAAAATCATAGACATGTTGATAAATACTATAACTATCACAAGTATATTACTAATAGATTATCTTTAAGGTTCTTAGGTGTGATCATGCTGTGATTTTGCTTATCCGTATTCTTTCTACTCCCATCCTTTTCCATATTCTTTCTACTCCCATCCTTTTCCATCTTGTACTTATTTTTTTAAGAATATATGCATAGTATAAACATGCTCCCTAGCTACTCATCTGCCTTGCTTCTTATGGTGCTTTCTAGGTAGAATGTAGTAATGGGTTCAGGTGTCTCAGAGATGATGAGAATGTCAAAGGTTAGGACAAGGTTCTCATTGGGTCGCTCTTGTCCATTGAGTCATACTCAGCTCGAAGGCTCCTAACAACAACAGTTGTTTTCTTTGAAGTTTGTGAGTCTTATTTGGAAGTTATTGAGAGTTGTTTAGGAAAGACTTGAACAGTGCATCCTATCTGTGGTTCAGCAGTACTGCGGTGTTTATAATCAGGGGTTACCTGTATTGAACAAATCTTTTCCGAATACTCTCTAGTTATATCTACACATTAGCCTAAGTGTCAAGGACCAGGAAATCTTCTGTAGGAAACAGTGGCTTCTGGTGAGGCACCCATTTAAAGTTTCCTTTAGATAATGGCATGTTTGACTTACTACCTACTAAATTATAGTTTTATACAGGTCTTTCATCCATGGCGGTTTCAAAGCAAGAATAGGCACTGGCCTTTTCTTCTTTCCATCAGGATAAGGTCAGTTTTGTCACTCAATAAATTATAACCAGGAAGTTCTGGTGATTTAGAGGGTAAGGAGTTTTGCTACCAACTTAAAGGCAGATACACAGTTCAAATCCACCAACTGCTTCTTGTAGGGAAGATGGCCAGTTTCCCCCTGAAAACCTGCTAGAGAGTCAGCTATGAGTCAGTTTCAACTCAGTGGCAATGGGTTTGAGTTTTCTGAAGGGACTTGGTAGATGAGAAGGGTTATCCTGGTGGAGGGTGGAGCTGGGAAGTAAGTGGGTCAAGGCACTGGGCTAAGAGGGG
>NW_006400013.1:3392124-3415999 GCF_000299155.1 Elephantulus edwardii
TGGCGCAGGATAGAGCAGGGTTTAGGGCTGTTGTGCATAGGGTCGCTATGAGTCGGAAACGACTCGACGGCACATAACAACAACAACAACATAAACTAGTCACCAACTTAAAACAAAAATCCTCACCAGGTTAAAGACTAAGGTGCACCTGGTTCCAGCCATGGTCTTTTTTTATTACTTCTGTGTGTCTGAAAATGGGACAATAAATATAACTGACAGAAGAAGAAGAATATGTACCTTTGAGTTGTGGTGTTGAAAGGAGTACTGAATGTAGACTGCCAAAAAAATTATATATATATATGTGTGTGTGTGTGTGTGTGTAATATATGCATGAAAGTGCCTTAGAGGCAGGGATGATGACATGTCTTTGGACATGTTATTATTTGAAGGGGCCAGTCCTTGGGGGAAAAACCAACAAAAAAAGAACACACACACAAAAGATACCATTCTTGGAAGAGTAAGTTAGCAAAAGAGAAGGCCTTGAGCAAAATGGATCAATGCAGTGACTATAACAGTGGGTTTGAGTGTATCAGGGATGATAAGGATGGCACAGGAATAGGCAGGATTCGGATCTACTGTTTATACATCACTTTGAGTTATAGTTGACTCACCAGCACCTAAGAGTAAGGACAAAAACAAACCATTTGTCATTCATTTATTTACTTTTAAAATAACTGATAGACCTCTTCCCAAAAATGAGGGGGAACCCAAAAAATAATTGAGTACCTCATTCTTCCGGATTTTCTTGAAAATAAACTTGTTACACAGGTACTGAAATTTAACATCTATTGAAGTTTCTGAATGGTACCAGCAGTTAGTGTTTTCAGCTTTTTTTTTATATAATTTTTTTTAATTTATCATTTTGTATGTGTGTACTGTCAAGTCAGCTCTGACTGGTACAGGAGGAGATTGTCCCTCCTTCTCCGCAGAGTATCTGGTGGATTTGAACCGCACACCTCTGGAATTGCAGCGCAGCTTCTTGCCACTGGGCCCCCAGAGCTTTCCCCATGTTCAGCTTTTAACCAGAAGGTTCAGGTCTCCCCAGTGGTTCCATAGAAGGAAGGCCTAGTGATCTTTATGCTGTTGGAACTTTCTGGAGTACTATGCCACTTTGAAACATACAGGAAATGGAATCACCATGTGATGGGTTGAATTAGATGGCAGTAGGTTTTGATATCTGGACTGCTGGTGTAGATGCAATGGGAGGTAAAATAACTTGCTTCTTAGCACAGGTCAAGGTCACATTGTTAGGAGGAGTCAGTCCTTGGAAAAGAATATCCGATTTGGAAAGGTAAAGGATCAGAAGGAGGAGAGTAAAACCCTCAATAAGTGGATTGACATAATAACTTTAACAATGGGCTGAGTACAGTAGAGTTGTGAGGAGGCACGTGCTTGAGCCAGATTTAGTTCGACTGTGCATAGGGTCTTAGAGTTGACTTGATGGCACTTAACAACAACAACATCATACAGTCTCAGTTTGGGTTTGGGCTTTTTAAAAAGCCTATTTCACTTGAAAATATTCTTAATGAATCAGCAAATATGTACTAAATTTATTAAATTTTGGCCTTTGAATATAAGATCATATCGTCTGTATGGCAACATAGAAAATATACCTTTCTGTTGCTTGCTGAGATAGAATAGTTTTCTCTTGGTAAAGCACTTGTGCAATTGAATTGTGAGCTGAACTAAGGTGGTGTGTGTTTGGTTTTTTTTTTTTTATGGAAAACCTGATTATTTGGCAGATATATTCTGAAAAATTAATGAAAGGAGACTATTATTTTACGGGAAGCACCTAACAGGGTGTATTGTTAATGAGAGAAGAATTGAGTTTTTAGGACAATTTTTTTTTTTACTAATAAATTTTTTAAAATTACAATTGTTGGAAAGTATCCTCCTTTCTTTCTTTTTTTTTGTTTTAATCAGGGGATAGTGCGCACGCAGTCCCCTACTACCACAAATTATGCAGTCTAGTTTCCCGCATTTGGGGAAATCGCAGGGGTCACCACACCCCAAGTGCAATGGGTGAGCCTCATCCTGGGAAAACCACCTGCCTGATCATGGTGTTTCCTCTGCCAAGTATCCTCCTTTCTATGAACACTGAGTCAAAATTGTATAATGAGGCAATTAAGATTAATTTATATAGGAAAAATTTCTTTGTGACTTCGGACATCCAAACGAAATTAACCAGGGGAGCTCTGGTGGCCTAGTGCAGGAAGCTGCACTGCAATCCTAGAGGTCCGTGGTTCAAATCCACCAGATACTCTGCTGGAGAAGGAAGGACAATCCCCTCCTGTACCAGTCAGATCTGATTTGACAGCACACACACAAAAATAGTAAAATTTTAAAAAAATTTTAAAAACCTTAAATTAACCAAGCCATACCAAATAAGACTTAAACCCAATATATAAGTATATGAAAGTGAGAGAGTGGAGATGATATGATAAATACACAACCCAAACAAAGTAGAAATAATGTGTATATAGCATAGTTTTCAGGGAAGGACCTTGGCATTGCTGCTCAGGGTATGTGCTGCCTCTTTAATGACTTGTTGCAAAACTAATGTTGATTACCAGTCTTAATTTCCACATTTTTTTTCTACAAGATAAAATTAGGATTTCTTTTGGCTATTGAAATCCGAGCCTTCCTTTCCTGTGAACGTCCATCCTTCCAAGCATAATGCTCTTCTCCAATGACCAGTCTCTCCTGGCCACATGCCCAAATTATGTGAGATGGAACTTAAATCCAAGCCTCCAAGGAGAAACTTGGTTTCACCAGAGAAAAATGCTGAATGAGATGGATTGATACTGGGGCAAATGGGGGTTTGTGTGTCAGAATTAATGAGACTGGTTCAGGACAGCGCAGGATTGAGAGCTGCTGTTGTGCATAGGGTTACTATGGGTTGCAGGCTACTTGACGGCACATTAACAACATACAACCTAGTGAATCAATATTTCCCAAATTAGCAATGTATGATGTTTTTAAAAAAGCATGGATAAAAGAAATATGCATGCAGGTTAAAACTTTTTATTTTGCTGTAATAGAGTATGACAGATTCATTTTAAAATTTGAGGTCCCACATCAGCACTTGTTAATAGCTATCACTTGTTAATTGTTCATGTTTGTAGCAAAGAATTTCCATCTGAATAGGCTATTAATACACATAAATATGTGTGTGTGTGTGTGTGTGTGTGTGTGTGTCTGTGTGTGTGTCTGTCTGTCTGTCTGCAGCATGTCATTCAGTGTACAGACAGGTTAAGTGCAGATAATAGGGAGAGGAGAATCCAGCTATCCTTTCTTTTTCTGACTTTCCACCTTTCCCAGAATCATGCCTTTTTCCCAGTTCTGGCCCTTCCTGACAATATGCCCAAAGCATGTGGTACAAACTTGCTTCACCTAGGTTGCACTTCCTCCAAGACAGACTTGTTTGTTCTTTTGGCACTCTGAGATATTCAGTACTCTTCTCCAACACCACAACTCAAAGGCATTAATTATTCTTCTCTCATCCTTATTCGTTATCCAACTTTCACACACATAGGAAGAAATTAACTGTAACTTGGATTAAGCACAGTTTTGTCTTTAAACTGACATTGTTGCTCTTTAGCACTTTGGAGAGGTCCTTGACAGTCGATTCGCACAGTGCAACATGTCTTTTGACTTCTTGTCTGCTACTACCATGGGTGTTGAGTGTAGATCTAAGTAAAATTACTAAAAAGTCCAATCTTAAAGCAAACAAAAAACCCTCCACTCTTTTCTCTATTATGTTGTTGCTTCTAAGTCTAGTGGTGAGGATTTTTGTTTTCAAAATGTAATCTATATTGACTACATGCTGTAATTTTTTATATTCTGCAGCAAGTACTTCAGGTCCTCTTCACTTTCAAGGTTTTGTCATGTTAATTATTTTAATTTCTAGGCATCCACTTCCTAAACAGCATGCCTCTGGACACTCTGTGAACTTTGGTAAATAATGATAGAGAAATGCTTCAGGCCTTTTGTTCATAGGATCACTATGAGTCATGCTCAACTCGACAGCAATCAACAACAGTGACATTAGCTATATCCCACATAAATAAAATATTTGAGGGGTTCTCTTTTTCTTATTCAAATAATCTTATTCTTTTGAGGCAGTTTTAGTTGAAGTGGATAAATACAGAGAGAGAGTGTATATTATTTAAGCTTTCCCCAGTGGTAACATTTTCCTAAAAATATGTTTATCACAATTAGGATATTGACCTTGATTACGACTCTTTTCCAGGGTTCTCTTGTTTTACTTGTATTCATTTACATATGTGTTTAGATCTGTGTAGTTTTATCACATATGTAAGTGTCAGAGTCAGGATAGATAATGTTTCAGCACCACAGAGTTTCCTTGTCTTGCTACTGTGACTCTTTCCCACCCTTAATTTCTGGTTGTCAGCCACTAATCTGTTCTCCATTTCTCTAACTTTGTATTGAAAAACTATTATGGTTTTTTAGGTAATTAATACAATTAAATTTTTTACTTCTAATTTAAGAAGGATAGGCAGTCTCCACCTGTAGGATTACTGTCTCTGAAAACCTGCTGAAGGGTTAGCTATGGGTCAGTTTTGACTTAACGGTAAAGTTTCTAATACAGAACATTCTGGTCGAGTGGTAAAGATCTGTGCTGCAATCCCAAAGGCACACGGTTTGAATCCACCAGCTGCTCCCCAAGAGGATGGGCAGTCTCATCTCATGTGATTTAATGCCTAAGTACAAGTTCTGTGGGTTCTCAATTTTTAAGGATATAAAGGATTCCTGAGACCCAACCGTTGGAGAACAACTGGTTCAGAGCAAGGACATTTTCTCTTCCTAAAAAACAGAAAAGGAATTCTGATGGTCTTGTGCTGCTGACCTAAAGGTATATGGTTCAAATAAACCAGACGCTCCATGGGAGAAAGTTGGACAGTCTTCGCGCACACAATTCACAGCCTCTAAAAACCTGCCAAATGAGTGAGTTATGAGTGAGTGTGTTCTGACTATAACACATGACAACAAGCTAAGCTACAGCAGAACAAGATGTGTGGGGTTTGATGTCTCAACTTATAAATCTCTTATTTTCTCCTAGGACCTCAATACAAATGACAGTTAAATTGTTTAATAGTTTATTCTAGTCATTTTAGAAATAAATCTGTGTGAACATTGGCAGTTGATTCTGAATGATCCAGAATCACAGCACTAGTTTTATCTTGTGTTTACCTTATTAGGTTTGTAGGGAAGTTTTAGTGTGTTTATATATATATTTTTCTGGTTTTTATTTTATTTTGTTATTTTTTGTATGTGTACCATCAAATCAGATCTGACTGGTACAGGAAGTGATTATCCCTCCTTCTCCAGCAGAGCATCTGGTGGATTCGAACAGCATACCTCTGGGATTGCAGTGCAGCTTCTTACCAGTAGGCCACCAAAGCTCCCCCTGTGTTTGTAAAAATTTTTACAAATTTTTTAAATTTTTTATTTTATACTGGTCTATTTACAAAGTTTGCATGTATTTATATCTTGAGGTGTATGAAAATGAAGTAGATGATGCAATCTAGCCTGGAGTTTTATTTTTAAAAAATCTTTTAAGGAAATCAGGAGTAAAGAGGTAAATGGGATATGTTCAGGAGGAAGTGTTTGCAACGAAAGCATGGGGGGGGTTCAGGTTCTGTATTCTTGGGACACTAACTAGTGCTTCCTTTGGAAAATACAGAAACGTGAGGTATCATCATCCTTCTGTGGGGGAAAATGCAGTCTGCTTTAGACATAGTACTTAAGTCCTTATCATCAGTCATCAGCTGCACAGTTAATAGCTTTGCTAAAGGAAAATGTTGTGAATTTAAAGCAGCCAGATTGTAGAGAGGACAGTAAGAGCAGAGGCGATGCTCCATTCAGCAAAAATATTTGCCACACTAATGGACACTGCCATGTGATTTGTGCTACATTGATTTTGGGTATAGGATTTTCCTCCTTTGTTGAAATTCCAGCATAGCTTATTCATCTCCTTCTCACATTGGGAATTTAGACAGGTTTGAATGTTAGGGATGTTTGATCTGCTATCGTCTTCTTTTTACCATAAGAAGATCTTTGAGGTCTGAACTTGGAAGAGTATGGAGATCACTGCAGGAGAACTCCCCATGGATAGTCTGTCATCTTTAAATTATTGTTCATGGCACTTGCATTTTCCAGTGCACACTGAAACAGCCTTCGTTGCTGACCTTGACCAGGTGATGATTGGCTAAAATTGAATGTTCAAGTAAGTCTTCTGTGAATAATAGAATATGTAGTTTCTGTGAACTATTTGATGTTTGGATGCAAAGCTTACGGGCCCATTAGTCATTTTCCTTTTTGGTAATAAGATATTTTGGAAATTAACCGGAGTTATGATCAAGTTCTTTTTCAAAGCAGTTTGCATAATAGTCTGAAGCTCAGTAAATCAGTAGCGTTTTGTTTGTTTTTTTAAGGATGAGGTAGGGTCATTGTATACTTAGTGTTTCAGTAGGGGTTAGGTTTTTCTCCTGCTCCCTTAGTTTAATGTGTTGTTTAAGATTTACACAACATATTCTGTTTTATTTTGGCGAAAGCCTCATAGGAAGGAGAAATTCAGGTTATTCCAGGATTTTACTGGCAGTCTCTCACATAAAGAATTGCTAATTTTCAGACTCAGTCACTCATTCACTCATTGCCGTTCAGTTGGAACCAACTCAAAGCTGACCCTCCACAGGATTTCCAAGACTGTTAATCACATAGGAGGAGATTGCCCATCTTTTTCACTCAGAACTGCTGGCAAATTTGAACTGTCAGTGTGGTGCAGCCTTTGGGTTAGCAGCACAACAAAAAGAATCCTTTGTACAGACAAACCAAACCCCCCAAACTGATAAACTCATTCTGCCTCAATATTCCAGTCAGCAGAAGGCAATACAAATTAAAGTTCCTCTTCCCCACCCCCTCCCTGCCATTCACCCATGTTTTAAATGGAGAGACAGGAATAATTTGGTAAATGTACTTTAAAAAAATTACCTTTTAAATAAACCACAATAAAACTTTGTGAATAAATCAAATTACATATAATAGCAGGACAACTACTTAATCTCCATACTCTGTTTGCCTTTATTAGTATTGCTGATGCTGAGCCTCTGTAAAATCTTGAAGGACCTTTAGAATATCAGAGAAAGGCAACATTTTATTAATACAGTATATAGTGTACTAGATGTTAAACCCCCTTATATGGTACTCTAAAGAAATCTGGACATTAATCTACCCATTATCCCCAATTATCTTTCTATCTGGGTAAAAGCTAGTTTCCTAGAGCTTCAATAGTGTTCAGAACCAGCTTCCTCTCTGCCTTTGAAAGATGAAAGCAAGAGTAGATATCAGACTCAAAATTGTATGACAAAAAAGGGAGGAAGTCTACCCCAACTCTTTCTTCAGTGTATTTTTCTACCCTTAAAATTATATTGCAGTCTTGAAGATCTCACTTCCATGTGTAAGAGGCAGCTGAAGTCAGCTTGCAATTACTTTTTGTGGGAGGTTAATGACCCTGGCCTTTATTCTTTTCTGTTTCTTGTCGCCTGCCTGTAGCACCCAGATCCCTAACAAGTACTATTAGACTAGTATCTAAAGGCGAATGAAAGAGTTTGATTAACAGATAAAGGAAATGAACTGCCGGGGAAACTTTAGAGATTTGGCATCTTTAATGTGTCTCTCCAAATCACCTTCAGGTTTTGTTTCATTTCGTTGTTTACTTGCCCCATTCAACTAGACCCCAGGAACCATGGAGCCACCTCTTTGCATTTCAGAGCCTGAGAACTGGCTCAGCTTCTGTTTTGTGGTTGTTGAAATATTTAATAATTTTAACCTTCCTATATTCTTGTTCCTTTCCTTTTGGCACCAATTGCTTAATAATCTCTATATCCTAGGTATTTGGAAAAGATGACAAGATGAGTCCTTTTTAGATTTTTATCCTCTTCTGGAGAGTAATAAATGAAGCTTTGTTTATTCCAACAAATAGTAGAAGATGAAATCCTATCAAACCACTTAGGTTATTAGATGAGTGTCACAGAGCTGCTTATTAAGCACAATGGTTTAATGTAGATTATAGATGTGACCAAACGATAATTAACAGAACTGGAGCTGTAATTAAGCAGTATTGTGCTGCTTTGTGATTTCTCCTTGGATTTCTCTTCCAAAATAGAAGGAAATTGAATACAGGTATCTTCAGCTTTTTAAAATTTTACTTTATGGCACTTCATTCTTAATAAAA
The DNA here is from genome assembly GCF_000299155.1 of Elephantulus edwardii. Taxonomy (NCBI): domain Eukaryota; kingdom Metazoa; phylum Chordata; class Mammalia; order Macroscelidea; family Macroscelididae; genus Elephantulus; species Elephantulus edwardii. Next base: position 3,400,382 of record NW_006400013.1, read on the forward strand.
GAGCTACATTAGTAGTTCTTGCTTTCCAAAAGAAATCCAAAGAAGATTTTTATTTCTACAAGGGAAAAAAAGACCCAAAAATGAAACTAGTTTTGAACATTTGTTTTCCATAGTCAGCAGAGGCCCTGAGCATCTTTTCTCAGAGACAGTCTTGCACACACAGCGTTTCTCTGTTACATAGGTTGTTTGCAGGACAAAAATGAGCAGCCTCTTCCTATGTATGATTTTCTATGATTTGCAGCCTCAGAAACCTGCAGAAAAGTCAGCTATAAGTGGCTTCTGACTTGAAGGCAGTGTTGAATTTACAGGCTGTCTGTTTATCAGACCATTCCTGCTTTTACTGGAAAGTGTTCTTATAGGGTTTATGTGTTATTTGGTATGATTTTGAGTAGTCTGGGAATGTGCACAATTTTTTCCTATATAAGTTAATGACAATTCCTTTTTAAATTTCTAACATTTAAACTCAGAAAAGTTTCATAAGAACACTCTACTTTTTGTACAGAGACTCCCAGATAGGAGGTGACCCAGATAAGATGGAGACCCAGGGACTAGAGACCATCTCCTACTACTACTCCCTTTGGTACCACTTCACTGTCTTTGGGTTTCTTCCCTCTTGCCTTCCTCTCTCTCTCCCCCCACCTCCCTCCCACCCCCTCCCTCTTCCTGTCTCCCCCACCCCTCTTGTCCTTCCCCCATGTCCCTCTGTCTGTCTAAACCCTATGGCCCTTTTCATCGATGTCGCCACACCACCTGCCTCTGCCAGCTGGCATGCCCTATTGCCCCCTGCACAGCATCATCCCTGCATTTCACAGTAGACTTGGACAAGGGTGCTGAAGGTAGGTGAGAAGCACTCATACAAGCTTCCTGTCAGACAGGTAGCCTTAGAGGGGGGACATTCAGATAAAAGAAAGCCTTTTGCTCCCGATTCCTCCCAATATCAGAAAAATCTGTTGTCATCCCCTGCCCAAAGGATGCTGGGGGGAGGTGGGAGAGGAAAATGAATACCCCAGGAACATTGAATACCCCAAGAATGTTGAACTTTTCTTTATTAAAATGTACTTTCACCTTGAAAAATAAACAAAAAAACCCCACACTATTTTTGGATAGCAGGAGAAGCCCTGTAGCTCTAAATCCTCATTAATTCTCTATGTCACCAAAATTCTCTTTAAATTAGCTAAATAAAATCATCTTCACACAAACTAAGATCCAAAGCTCTACGTAGTAACTAGTCAGTAGTCAGTAAGGATAGTTTGATCCATACACATATTAATCAGCTCTTTATTGATTCTATTAGTGTCAATTTAACAAAATAAATTTGCTCTTTTCAGATGATATTGTTAAGTGTCATCAGGTAGGCTCAAAGTGACAGTGACCTCATATACAACCGAACAAAATCCCTCCCAATACTATGCCATCTTCATAGTCTCTGCTGTCCTCAAGCCCATTGTTGTAGTTAGCCTGTCAGTCCATCTCAGTGAGAGTCTTACTCTCTTTTGCTGGCCTTCTATTTTTCCACACCCTTCTGTTAACATGCCCAAAGTATGAGAGACAAAGTCTCATTATTTTTGCTTCTGAAAAGCACTCTGGCTGCAATTATTCCAAGACAGATTTGGTTTTCAGTCCATGGTGTATCCATTTTCTTCCACAACAACACAGTTCAGAGGCAACATGCACCTTTCACATGCATAGGAAACAATTGAAATATCACAGTTTGATCCAGGTGAACCAGTCTTTAAAGTGACATCTTGCTGTTTAGCATTTTCAGAAAGTCTTTGGCAGTAGATTTGTCTAATACAGTACGTTGTTTGACCTCTTGTTACTGCTTCTTTGGATACTGATTGAATCCAAATAAAGAGAAACCCTTTACAATGTCATTTGTGTCTTTTTATCATCATGTTACATATAGGTCCAGTTGTGAGCATTTTTATTTTCCTTAAATTAATGTATAATCCATACTGGAGTCTCTAATCTTTGATCTTTATATTACACGTTCTCTTGTTTTCTCAAGGAAAGTTGTATCATCTGCATGTTGCAACTTGTTAATGAATCTTCATACAGTCTAGCTTCTCAGATTATTTGCTCAGCATACAGATTTAGTAATATGATGAAAAGATACAAACTTTACACATAACTTTCCTGATTTTAAACCATGTTGTATCTCTTTGTTCTGTGTGAATGATTGCTTCTTAGCCATGTACAGGTTCTCATGAGCACAATTAAGTGCTCTGAAATTCCCATTCTTGTCAGTGGTATCCATTATTTTGACCCACACAGCTAAATGCCTTTGTTTAGTCAGTTAAGCCAACTAAATATCTATCTAGTGTTCTCAACTTTCAGCCAAGATCCATCTGACATCACCAGTGATATTCCTTGTACTATGATATCTTCTGAATTCAGCTTGAATTTATAACATTTACCTTTCTACTCCAGTCATTTTAAAATATCATAAAGATTTTATTTGCATGTGATATTAATGATATTGTTCGATAATTTTCACATTCTCTTGAATCACCAACACTCTGTAATTGGTGATGTGACATTGTGTTCTGTGCTGCTAACCTAAAAGGTTGGGCGTTCAAATCTACCAGCTACTTCATGAGCAATGTGATTGACAGTCTCATCCTAGAAAGATTTACAGCCTCATAAACCCAGTGGAGAGCTGCTGCAAGTCAGAATCAGTTCAGTGGCATTGCATTTGGGCCAGAGATTCTGTAGTGGTATTTGATTTCACACACTGCTTGAATGCAGTACTGGTATTTCTACTATTCACCTTAGATACTTTCTGACTTTCTCAGTGTAAAATTGAGTACTAGATTTTATCTACTGTATAGCAGCATCTTTCCCTGTCTCCCCAGCACTAAGTAACCTAGTCACTCATTCTCATTGGTGTTGATTTAAAACCCTCCAGTGGGTTTTTAGGGCTGCAAATTGAGTGGAGATTTTCTGTCTTTCTCCCTCGGAGCTGCTAGTGGATTCGAACCGCTAGAAGTGTAACATATGCATTAGCAACACAACTCCCTATACACTGGGCCACCAGAGGTCCCTGAATAACCTAGGTGGTGGTGTTGTTACCCTCAAGTTGGAACTGACTCATAGCTGACCCTCCAGCAGGTTTTCAGAGGCAGTAAAGTAAATTGCATGTAAAAACACTGCCTGACTTTTTTTCCCTACAGAGCAACGGGTGGATTTGAACCACGGATAACCTGGAAAATAAAATTTACAAAAAATAACTACAGCCCTTATGTTGTCGCTGTTGTTAGGTGCCATCGAGTCAAGAACTACTCATAGCAACCCTGTGAACAAAAGATCTGAACTTAGTCCTGTCCTGTGCCATCCTCACACTTCCTGACACACAAGAGCCCTTATACACACCATATTTATTGCTGTTATACACAACAGCAGAGAGATGGAAGCAATTCAAGTGTCCAGCAACAAATGGATAGAAAAACTATGGTACATTCACTCAGTTAAATATTAGGCAGCATTGAAAAACAGTGAACTTGTGTAAAACATTGCACAACATGGGGGAGCCTGAAGGACATTATGCTAAGTTAAATAACTCGGTCACACAAAGACAAACACTGCATAACACTGCTGTTATAAGATGTGGGAGTGGGGTGGGGAGAGAATGGAAAAAATGTGGATAGATAATGAACACTGCATTACAGAATGATTAGGTATTCTGTGTATGACAACAATCTGGAACAAGGGATGCTTTGCAGGGTGGGTTGGGAGTGAGAGGGGGAGGAAAAGGTTCAACAAGGAAAAAATACTGTAAAAAACACATAGATAAACTACAGCTCTTAATGGCTGGGAACAAGAATACAGTTGTCTCCATGGAGAGTGACTGCCTTCTGTACTGGGAATTGCTGCCACAGTCATGGGACAGGTTGGCAATAACACATGTACAAGCAGAGTGACAGCCAGAACACTCACAGGAGTGACCTGGAAGATTGAGGCCAGGCTCTGTGTCCAAGAGGAGGCCTTTACAGGAATCCCTTTTGTTAGAAGTAAAAAGTAGGGACAGGGACAAACCATAAGTAAAAGAAATGTACATACTGACAGTGAAATTGCTTCTGTCTTAGTTATTTTCCAAGAGAAAGAACAAAGGAACTGAAGTGAGGCCAAGAGTAATTACGTTCTGTATTCTCTAATTTCTCCTCAGTGACTCTCAGTGGTGAAATCTCTAGGAAACTTTCTTTCTAAAGAGTTATATGACCTACCTTATAGCATTCCTGAAAGGCCTTGTGATTGGAATCAGGGTTCAGCACTACACAGTTGTAAGGAGACACTGACTTGTTTTTCCTGTATTGCTAGCCATCCTTTTCTTGTTTTTTCTGTTTTTACCGTCACATCTGTGCATGTGAATGTTAAAAGATCGTTTATTTTGGGGAGCTCTGGTGGCCTAGTGGCAAGAAAACTGCACTGCAATTCCAGAGGAACACGGTTCGAATCCACCAGACGCTCTGCCGGAGAAGGAGGCGCAATATCCTCCTGTACCAGTCAGATCTGATTTGACGGTACATGCACACAAAATAATTTTTTAAAAAAAAAAAGATCTTTTGTTTTGTTTTCTTAAACTTCTTTTTATTTTAATGAAAGTTTACAGAGACTTTTCTCCCTGTCCACCCCTCCCCATCAATTCTCTTTTCTTTTTGAAAAATAAAAGAAAAAAATTTCATTGTTATTCAATCCCTCCCCCCAAGTCCACTCCACTATGCTACCTTTGTTCTGGATTCTTATAACAATAATATCTAATCATATATCCGTTTTAAACAGTTCCCTTCCCTCATCTGTTTCAATTCAGTATGTATTATTTATCCCATCTTTCTCAGTCTCCTCCCAACCCCTATGTCAGTCCTCTTTTATAAATGCTGGTGAGGTTGTGGAGAAACTGGAACACTTATTCACTGTTGGTGGGAGTGTAAAATGGTGCAACCACTATGGAAGGCTGTATGACACTTTCTGGAAAAGTTGCAGATAGAAATATCATTTGACCCACCAGTTCCAGTACTGGGAATATACCTTAAAGAAACCATAATTGCCTCCCAAACAGGTACATGCTCACCTATGTTTATTTCGGCTTTGTTCACGATTACAGAGTTTGAAACAGCCCAAGTGAATATCCATCAACGAACAAATGGATAGAGAAGATCTGGTATATTCATATAATCGAATACTATGCCCCATTGAAAAGTAAGGAACTCATGAAATATTTCACAAAATGGGTGACCCTGGAGGACATTATGCTGAGTAAAATATCTCAGTCACAAAAAGACAAATAACGGCATAATGCCACTTTAAAAAGGATCTTTTACGGATCTTCCACATCCCAAGAAGGTTGCCAAATTAAATAACAAATACTTGATTTTCAAAGAAAAAAAGAAAACAAAAATGCTTTTTTATTTTATTTCCTTTTATGAGAAAGACAGTGTTGGGGAAGGGTAGTGGCTTGTATGACGATAAGCAGATGATAAGAATATTTGGCAGTGCCTCAGGGACCAAAATTAGTCTAAATCAGCGTTTGACTGTTCTGTGGACTCTAAAAGTGATAATCTGCCAATATCAGTGATTTTCTAAGCCAAGAACCACAGCTAATACTAAGAATAAATATAGTACCTAGACTTACGTTTCAAGAGTAGTCATCAAGACCAGGAAGATACAGGTATGTTGGAGGAAAAGAGTGGAAGTTGTAGATTGTAGACCAGAAACACAATTCTCTTGCCGCCCTGCAGCTCAGATTATGGATGTAAATGTGAGTGTGTGTGTGTGTGTGTGTGTGTGTGTGTAGGTAGGTGACATTTTACCTGGATTGAAAGGTGTTTCACACAGGGAAGAAAGTTCTGATCCTTGACTCTTATTTACTAGATTCTTCTCAAATCCTCCCAGTCTTGAAGTGGCATTCCTAGAATCTAAACATTTCTTCCTTTCTTTATATCCACCCTTATTAATGGATATACTCAGACTAAAAAAAAGTAAATCACAGCCATCAAGTCGGAATTGATTCATAGCTGATCCTCCTGAGGATTTTCAGAAGCCATAAATCACAAAGGAGGAACCCTCTGGTAGCCTAGTAGTTGTACTGCAATCCCCAAAGAACATAGTTGAAATTGTGTTCTACCAGAGAAAGATGGGCAGTTTCCTCCCATGTAATTCACAGCCTCTGAAAACCTGCTAGAGAATCAACTGAGGTGATTCCGACTCAATGGCACAGAACAGCAAAATCACATGGGAGAAGATTGCTCATCCTTTTTCTGAGGAGCCACTGGTGGATTTGAACCACCAGAGGGTCCAACTTTGAGTTAGCAGAACAATTCACTACATACTATGCACCAAAGCTTTCTGTTAAGGGATGTATGCCTGATTAAGGACATCATGCTTGGAAGAGTGAAGGATGGCACAGGAGAGGACGATCCTGGATGAGTCGGATTGACACAATAACTGGGACAATGGAATTAGGTGTGTCAGAGTCAGCGAAACTGGCTCAGAATAGGACAGGGTTCAGAACTGTTGTACATAGTGTTGTGCATCACAGCCAACTTGACAGCACTTAACAACAACATCAAATATATTATTTGGAACTCTGGTGGTATAATCTGTAGGGAATTATACCACTAACCCAAAGTTTACACCTCTTTGGCAATTGGAATCCACTAGAGAAAGATGAACAGTCTCCACACATCGGACGTACAGACTCGGAAACTTTCTGGAGGGTCAGCGTCAGCTATGAGTTGGTTCTGACTGGATGACAATGAATTGGTTCTGACTAGGTGACAATATCTGCTTTTTAATTCTTTATAAATCCTTGGGTTGCACACAGTTTAGTGCTGGATTATTAGCAGAAAGTTTAGCAGTTGAAACTCACCCAGAGGTCATTGGAAGACAGGCCTGGCAATCTGCTTCCAAAGTATTATAGCCTTGAAAACCCTCTGAGATGTTCTACTCTGCACTTATGACATTACCATGAGTTAGAATCAACTTGATGACAACAAACAATAAATGTACTGTTTAATTCTACATTGGTGGGCAGAGCACTGGTTGCAGTATGGTGTGTCTCTTTCACCTGATATTTTTTAATGAGAGGAGAAAAATGAGAGTTCTTATTTATGTACTTTAAGCCAGGTTTATAGAACTTCTTCTAGAATAGGCTATATCACTAGATTTGCAATGGCATTATGAAGTAGAACTTGAAAGGGTCATCTTATTAAGAGCACTCTGTAGTTGACTCCATACCACTCAACAACAAACAACTGCATTCTGGCAGGAAGGCTTGAAGGACTTTATTAAATATAAAAGTGATAACTCCTTTAAATATTTTCCCTACAGCTCAATTGCTGCTTTCTGTTGTCCCACAGATGGAGTCCCCTGTCTCTACACCAGCGGTGCTGCCATTGCACCTTCTGGTGCCAGTGGTCAGTAATGACATCTCATCCCCCTGTGAGCAGATCATGGTTCGTACTCGATCAGTTGGAGTCAACACATGTGATGTGGCTCTAGCTACAGAACCTGAGTGCCTGGGCCCCTGTGAACCTGGGACCAGCGTCAACCTTGAGGGCATCGTGTGGCAAGAAACAGAAGATGGTAAGTGCTTTAAATGCGTTCTCTGCCTGTGTCTGCAGGGAGAAAACAGAGGCTTATTATTGTAAATAATACCAAGGTTTTTTTTTCAGCATTTCAGTTGCTTCAGATGATACTCACACAGGTTACAACAAAACTTCTTGGCAAAATGTCCCAATCCCAAAGGCATGCAGTTTTAATCTACCTGCTGCTCTGTGGGAGAAGGACGAGCAATGTCCTCCCATGTGATTTACTGCCTTTGAAAACCCACTGGAGGGGCAGTTATAGATTGGTCTCGACTCAATGATACATACACAACAACAGAGATTGCCATTGCCAGTTTCTTAGGTTAATTACCTCCTCCTTCGTAATTATTCAACTGTTGACCCTAGTAAATAAGCAGGTGCTGCCCAGGTAATCAAATTTGGACTATCCTCTTTGTACCTTTATGATTATAGGATATAGGAGAATTAGAAAAGAAATGATCTTTTTGATTAAGCTAGAAGAGTAAAAGTATTAAAAGGATGGCTCCTGGAGTAAAAAGAATGGAGAATAGTCACGCTTATGTTGACTTAATGTTTGCTCATTAGGTATGCTCTTCTTGCCTTTTTTAGCACCTGGAAGTGCAGCCAGTTCCTTCCCACTGGTTGCCTTCTTGCCCAGCCACCCACCCCATGCTATGCATCTGTCACTTAGTGCAGATTTTATAGGCCAAGGCAACGAGGAAATGTTTACATGGTCTTGTTTCCAGGCATCTATCTACTAAGCAGTTGGCTCACTATAGGGTACTGCTGCCCAGGGATACCATACAGATTTTTGCTATTTCATTTACCCCTGAGAACAAAATCTCTTCTGTTCTGGAAGTCCATAACCTGGGGGAAAAAATGGAATAGGCTTGCAGAGGGACTTAACTAGGTATTTCAGATCCCTTGGTAACATCTGGTTGCAATTTGATTTCAGCAAATTCTTTTTATAAAGAATCCAAGTCCTTGTCAAAGTATGTCTGGTTAGGGAGGCTAGGTCTCAGAGTCCCATCAGCTCTCTGCATCAGTAACCAGGCTTTCAAAGCATACCCACTCTAAGGAGTTTAGAGGCCCAGAGGAACACAGCTAATTATCTCTGATTATCACTAGCTAGCTTGTCAGTCTGCCTGTGAAAATTCAGGTATTTCAGTCTGGCTATTCTAATAAAATTATTTTGCCCTGTATATTTACTGTTGTAAATCAATATTTATTTAAATTGCTTCATGCAGTAAGCACTGACATGTTACAGGTTAAGAAGTCTGTGTTCTTTGATCTTTTGCCATTAGTGTTAAACTAAAATTTCAGCTTTCACATTAACATTGCTAATGAGATTTTTGTTGTATGTCTGAGACTGTAGTAAAAAAAAAAAAACAAAAAACAACAAAACAAAACAAAAACCCAACACTTGATATTGTAGGAACTAGACAGGGTGTATAGAGAAAAGTTTAGCCTGGTTTGTGTGTGTAGCACACACAATCCAGAAATCACAAAGTGGCTAGCTCAGGGTTGTTGGCAGATTTTGGTGTTTTTTCTTTTAATTGGTAGTCTATGGCCAAATGTGTGAACAGCCACAGTCTTTTGCGGTAACAAACAAAGCCAGACCACGGCTCCATGCCAATAAGCAATCTTCAAGGCTTCTTGCTTCAATATATTGACAATAGAAGATAGCAATTTCCTGCCTGTTTGTTCTAGCTATCTTTATGATGGTGACTTTTTTCCCCCCAAGGGCAGATGGTTTTCATGTATGTGAACCTGATAAAAACTTGTCAAGAGCATGAGGCTAACCTTTTCACTCTCCTAAGGAAAATGAATGTCTTTTTTTATCTGAGAGTCCCTGTTCTCATTACCTACCAGAGGGATGTTAGCAAAGGATATTTTTGTACGTCATTTGCTCTGACAATTTCTCTGGTTGTCACTGGCAGCCTGTTACCAAGTTCTTCTATTATGCACTCTTAATGCACCTTATACTCTATTTTACAGCACTTACACAGTGTGTGGAGCTCTAGTTGCCTGGTAGGTGAAGAGTTGCACTACCAACACAAGAGCAAGTGGCTCAAATACACCAGCCTCTATGTGGAGGAAAGATGGGCAGTCTCCTCTTATGCCATTTAAAGCCTACTAGAGGGTCAGCTACAAGTCAGTCCTGACTCAATGGCAGTTCACCTCGCTTGTTGAATTGAATGTAGAGAGCTCTAGTGGTCTAGTGGGTAGGAAGTTGTGCTGCCAAACAAAAGCCAGGCAGTTTGAATCCACCAGCAGCTCTATGAGAGAAAGATGGGCAATCTCCTCCTTTGTGAATTACCTCTCAGAAAACCCCCTTGGAGCGCAACTATAAATCTATTGCAACTTGGTGCCAATGAGCTTTGAGTATCAGTGTGTAATTTTGTATACAGTATTTTATTCTTTTTGTTTTGTTTTACAGTATTTTATTCTATAATGTCTTTTGCTCCTACTGTTTTAAGATTTTATGAGACCAGAAATTGTGTTTTGCCCAACATTGTATCTGTAGCAGTTCAACAGTACTTGGCACATATAATACAACAACAACAAAATCCAAACAAGCTGTCAGATTGATTCAGATTCATGTTATACTGAGTTTAAGTATTCCTTAAGATTTTTTTTTACTGCAATCTTGATGGCAGCACACTGTCAAGTCTGTCTGTAGTAGAGTTAATGGGTAGTTTGAACCACCAGCCTTTAAGTTGATGCATGAGCAGAAACCTTTTGTATCACCCAGGAACCTGGAATATGTCGTAGGCCTTTAGAAAACATGTGAATGAATGAATTCTTGCATCCATGTCATTGCTATTTCTAGATCTCTGTTAATATTATCTAATAGATGGTAGAAATATAGTTTGAACCTAAGAATCATGTAGCATTATCTTGGGAAATTCTGTACTCTATCTGAAACTCATAATAACACTTTGACCAAGTTAAAGGTCATTTTCATCTATCTAAATCAGTGGGGATTTTTTTAGACCTCCTATCCAACACTTAGTTTGCATGGCTCCACAATCAACACTCTTGGTACCAGTAGCCAGGAAATTAAAAGACAAATTGCACTGGGAAAGTCTGCTGTCAGGGATATCTCCAGAGTACTGAAGAGCAGTGATGTCAGCCTGGAGACTAAGGTGCACTTGATCCAGGCCATGATCTTCACAATTATGTGAAAGCTGGACAATGACTAGGAATGATGAAAAGGAGAATTGATGCCTTTGAGGTGTGGTAATGGAGAAGAGTATTGAATATACCATGGACTGCTAATAAAACAACAGGTTCATCTGGAGAGGGTGAAACCAGGATGCTCCTTGGAGGCAGGGATTCTGAAGCTCCATCTGACATACTTTGGGCATGTTGCATGTTGCAGTCCTTGGAGAGGGCCATTATGCTTGGGCAGATGGAGGGACAGCACAAGAGAGGAAGACCCTCGATGAGATGGATTGACTCAGTGACTGGGATAATGGGAGTAGTTGTGTCAGAGACAGTAAGGTTGTGTCAGGATAGAGCAGGTTTAGAGCTGTTGTGCATAGGGTCACTATAAGTCACAGGCAACTTGATGACACATCACCACCACCACCACCCAACATTATAATAAATGTAGAAAATATTAAAGCCGTCAATGATTTTAATCTTGCTTCAATCACCAGTCAACAGCCCTGGTATCAGCAGTCAGGAAATCAGGAGATATATTGCATCGAGCAAGTTTCCTGTCAGGGTATTTCCAAAATACTGAAAAGCAATGATGTGTTTGAAGACTAAGGTATACCTGATTCAGGCCATGATCTTCCCAGTCACCTGCTACACATCAGAAAGCTGGACAGTAAATAAGGATGACAGAAGAAGGATTGATCCTTTGCGTTGTAGTGCTGGAATATAGTACTTAGTATCCCAAGAACCACCAAAAGAACAAATAGGTATGTTCTGAAAAGGGTACAGCCAGAGTGCTTCTTGGAGGCAAGGATTATGAAGCTTCGAATTTCATACTTTGGACATGTAGCTAAGTGAGACTGTTCCATGGAAAGAGACATCATGCTTGGAAAAATGGATTTCAGCAAAGGAGGAAAATACCCCTAATGAGCTGTGACACTATGACTTCAGCAGTGGGCTCTAATGTCTCAGAGATCGTGAGGATGGCACAGAATAGGGTAGGTTTCAAGATGGCTGTTCACAGGGTCACTGTGTGTCATACTCGATGGCATCTAACATCACCAACTGTCAACATCATATTTTCTCTCATTTAATTACTTTGTGTCACAGGGCCTAGAACCTTCTTTCTTTTTTCTTTTATCTCATGAGAATGAGAACTCTTCTGCAATGATAGCTTTTAGTTTTCCTTTGCGTTCTGAGCACCTCAGAGGATCTTCACCTGAACTATGAAGTGTCTAAATTGGGATCTGACTTGGTTCACATTCCTTTCATTTTTAGATAACAAGGATTTCTAACAAATAGTATTCTTTAATAATCAATAGTAAAGATTATTATTTTTATTATAAGATCTGGACTATTGAGCCAGTCCTTAGTATTCTTGTAGCCTAAGAACTATATACAGATAGTTTTTTTTAAAAAAACAAAACACAGCAATAACAAATTCCTTCCAGGCTTGTTCTTTGCCGCCTAACATTTTGCACTTCTCTCAGTAGTGCAACCAGGTTGCTTCTTAGAGGCAAGGATGTTGAAATTTCATCTCACATACTTTGGGCATGCTGTAAGGAGGGCCAGCTTGGAGAAAGACATCATACTTGGTGGAGGGTCCTCAAAAGAGAGGAAAGCTTTCAACCTGTCACTGACCAAGTGACTAACAGTAGACTCAGGTATATCAGATATGATGAGGGTAGCACAAGACAGGACCAGGGTATAGCTCTACCGTTCATAGGGTCGCTATGAGTCAGGTCGACATGACAGCACCTAACAACAAAAACTCTCTCCTTATTCCCAACAAACTACTGCCTTTATGTTGAAAAACCCTTAGCGTTTAAAGGGAAGCCATGAATCTATGGCCTCTGAGAAGAATGGAAGACACTGAGGTCCCTGAAGAACTTACTGAGTGCCACCTCACTGAGAGGTGTCTGAATTAGGAATTCAGTTCTGAATTAGGGATTCCTGCCTTTTTACTTACCTGTCCTATGCTGTTGCTTCTTTCTTTCACTTATCTTTTCCTTTATGCTTTACTTTGGAGACATTTTTAAATTCTTACAGATCTTATCTCTTTTTTTAGCTGTTAGTAAATAACTTTCACTACAAAGATCCTCCTTGAATAGTCCTTGCCTCAGAACTTTGCTGCTAAAAGGACCCAGGTAAACAGTAAACTGGAATATTTCCTTGGTACTTTTGAGATTTATTCTTAATACTTGCTTAAGAATTTTATCTCACTTTGTCTTGCCTTAGTTCAAATCAAAATAGCAAGTGCCAAGTCTAAAGCAGAACATATATACATTTTACCAATGCAACATTGCTTTCTGGTTCGTTGGTGTCTTAAAGAAATGCAAGGCTAACTTTAGATAGATAAGAATTCCAGTAGGTGCTGTTTTGTTGTTAAGTACCTTGGAGTCGGCTGTGAATCAGAGTGATGACTCTATGAACAGCAAACCAAAATCTTGCACTGTCCTGCTCTGTTCTCAAGATTTCTGCCATGCTCAATCAGGCCCACTATTAGAATCACTGTGTCAGTCCACCTCTCTGAGGATGTTTTCTTTTGCTGACCCTCTGCCTTTCCCACCATGATGGCTTTCCACAGACTGGCTCCTTATGACCACATGTCCAAAGTGTGTGAGACAGAAGTTTCACCATCCTGGCATCTAAGGAGCACCCTCATTGCACTTCCTCCAAGACAGACTTGTTTATTGTTTTGGCTGTCTGTGGGATATTCAGTACTCTCGGCCAACACCGCAGTTGATTGTTTTTCAGTTTTTTTTTTCATTGTCTTATTTTAAATATATGCTAAGGAATTGAAAATACCATGACTTTGTTCAGACTCTGTTTAGTCTTTAAATAGGCACTCTTGCTTTTTAACACTCTAAAGAGGTCCTTGACAGCAGATTTTTCCCACATATCACATCTTCTGATTTCTTCACTGCTGTTACCATGAGTGTTGATTGAAGATCCAAATAAAATTAAGTGATTGAAAACTTCAGTATTTTCTCCATCTGTCATGATCTTGCCTATTGGTCTAGTGGTGAGGATTTTTGTTTCCTTGATGCAGACATGTAATCCATATTGAAGACTTCGATCTTCGGTAGCAAGTGCTTCAAGTGTTCTTCACTTTCTGCAAGCATGGTTGTGTTGTTCACATAATGCAGGTTGTTGATGAGTCTTTGATCCAGATGGCACCTCCTTCTTCACAAAGTTCAGCTTCTCAGATGATTTATCTGCTCAGCAGACAGACTGAATAAGTATGGAGAAAAGATACGGCCCTGAAGCAAACCTTACCTGATTTTAAACTGTGCGGTGTTTTGTTCTGTTCAGATAACTGCTTCTTGGTCTCTTGAATTACAGTTCATTGTCAAAAAGAATATTTCGAGATCTATCCTGAATGGTAGGATAATAATCATACCCATGCAAAGAAGCCTATTATTATAAATGTTCAAATATATGCCTCAACCTCTAAAGCCACTCAGTGAGTTGAGTTTTGATTGTCTTTCAGATTGTCCTTCTCTTATTTTCTTCTGTTTGAAGAATCTTTTAGTAGATCAAGTCTACTAGCTATAGTTGAATATAAGAGATTACCATTCTTTTCTTTTAAAATGTTCCACTTCCTTATAGCCTCCATGATTTTTCATGAAAAATGCAGTTATTTTCATTCTTTCTCCTGTAAATGATATGTCGTTTTCCTCTGATTGGTTTCAAAGTTTTGTTGTTGTTTACCGCAAGTAGATTATTAAATTTACCTAGCATGGATTTCTTTAAGGTTTGTCCTGTTTTAAGTTTGTTTAGCTTCTTTAATCTCAAAATTTGTCTTTTACCAAATTCTAAAATTTTCATCATTAACTCTTCACACATTTTCTTCTTCACTTCACTCATGTGTCCTCCTGGGGCAACAATAATATATATTAGACCAATTCTTATTTATCTCTACCTAAGACTCATGTGCCATTTTTCCTTTATTAGACTGTAACATATCTAATATAGCAAATTATCTAACCAAGCATTCATTCTATCTTTATACAAAGATGACCAGTCAGTTTTTTTAATAAATTTTGACAGTGCTTTTTATCCATGTTTCATGCATGTAGGTGAAAATAACTGTTTGGTTTTCGTTGCAGTGTGTTTTTAAATAAAATTAATAATATACTAAGGGAACCCTGGTGACAATATGTAGGGAGTTGTGCTAACCCAAGCGCAGTGGCCCTCTAGCAGTTTGAACCCATCAGAGACTCTAAGGGAGGAAGATAGGAAATCTCTTCGTGTACAATTTACAGCCTTCCAAAAACTCACTAAGGAGTAAGCTATGAGTTGGTTCTGATTTGATGGCAATGACTGAATGAACTACAAACCATGAGGGAATTTGTTTTTTTTGTTTTATTTATTCATTGATAGACATTTCCCACCCTTTGCCCCAGCCTACCCCAGATTGTTCTCATACATGTAATGCATAATCACATAATACTTTAAGACAGTTCTTTCCCTCGTCTGTTCAAATACAGTGTTCATTATCTATCATACTTTCCTCATTCTCTCACCAACCCCCCTATTTTTTAACAACAGTGTTATGCAGTATTTATCCTTTTGTAACTGAGATATTTTACTTAGCATAATGTCCTCAAGGCTCCCCCATGTTGTGTAATGTTTTACTATTTCATTATTTTTCAGTGCTGTATAGTATTCCATTGTGTGAATGTACCATTGTTTTTCTATCCATTCGTTTATTGATGGGCACTTGGATTGCTTCCATCTCTTTGCTATTGTGAATAATGCAGCATTAAACATGGATGTCAGAAGAGACTCCGAAAATTGCACTGGAGCACAGAGAAGCCAAAGCACAAGGAAGAATTCAAGATACTAAAGAGTTGAATAGAAGATTTCAAAAGGCAGCACAGAATGA
>NW_006400013.1:3417599-3418331 GCF_000299155.1 Elephantulus edwardii
CAGTGCGATTGGCACAGGACAGAGCAGAGTTTAGGGCTGTTGTACATAGGGTCGCTATGAGTCGCAAGCGACTCGACAGCACATAACAACAACATGAATACATCTGTTTGAGTTGTGGCTCTGGCTTCTTTAGGGTACATTTTCAGTAGTAGAATTGCAAGATCAAATGGTATTTCTATTTCCAACTTTTATCAAAAGCTCCAGACTGCCTTCCATGGTGGCTGTAACATTTTACATTTACACAAGCAGTGAATAAGATTTCTAGCCTCTCCATAAGCTTGCCAGTGTTTGTTTTTTGATGCCCTATTGAACTTTGCTATTGTTACTGGGGTGAGATCATATCTCATAGTTGTTTAGATTTGCATCTCTCTTAGAGCTAGGGATTTTGAGCACTCCTTCATGTGTTTGTTTGCCAACTGAATATCCTCTTGATGGTGAGGTGTCTTTTTATATCTTGTGCCCCTTTTGTGATTGGATTGTTTACCTTTTTCTGTTGAGGTGCTGAAGTATTCTATAAATTTTAGATAAAAGTCCATTATCAGATGTCATTGCCAGATATTTTTTTCCCCCAGTCTGTAGGATTCCTTTTTACCCTATTAGAAATTTTTTTTTTTTAATGTTCATAGGGTGTTTGTTCTTAGAAGGTCCCATTCATCTATTGTTTACTCTCCTGGTTGTTGTTGTTGTTTGTTATGTGCGACTCATAGGGACCCTATGTACAACAGCCCTAAA
>NW_006400013.1:3418844-3433608 GCF_000299155.1 Elephantulus edwardii
CAAGAGTGTTGACCGTGGAGCCGAGCAAACTGAAGCTGTGAACAATCTCAATCTCTTCACCATCCATCCTGATGCTACCGATTGGTCCAGTGCCGTTCATGCTGTAGATTAAAGTTTCTAGAGTTCTTCCTAGCTTTTCTCTGATGAATTTTATTGTCTTTGGTTTAACTTCTAGGTCCCTGATCCACCTTGGGTTGGTTTTTTTATAAGGTGTGAATCTTGCTTAAGTTTTCTGTAAACGGTTTTCCAATTTTTCCTACTCTGGTGGCCCAGTGGCAAGAAGCTGTACTGTAATCCTGAAGGCATGCAGTTTAAGGCCACCAGCTACTCTGTGGGAGAAGGATGCGCAGTCTCTTCCCATGCAGTTAACAGCCTCTGAAAACCTGCAGGAGAATCAGCTATGGGTCAGTTCTGACCCTACAGTTATACCACCACCACTTGTTAAAGAGACTCTCCACTCCTTTCCCCACTTAAATTACTCCATTTTCTTGTCAGGTATCACTTAACCATATGGTGATTGAGCTGACTTCCAAATTCTCAATTCTATTCTTTGATCTGTGTGTCTGTTACTGTACTAGTACCATGCTGTCTTGACCACCACAGCTATGTAGTAGGATTTAAGATCAAAATCCTCCTACTTTGTTTCTCTTTATTGTGTTTTGCTTACCCAGGGTTTCTTTCCATTCCAGATAAAATTGGAAATTGCCGAAGAATGGAATTGGTATATGTATTGGGATTGCATTGAGCTTGTAGATTTTCTTTGGTAGAATTGTCATTTTTACGATATTGAGTCTTCCCATCCATGAGCAAGGTGTATTTTCCCATATCTCTTTTTGTTTCTTGGAGTAATGTTTTTAAATTTTATGTATAGGTGTATATGTCTCCAGTTAGATTTACTGAGGGAATTTGTTTTGAACTTGCCTTTAAAAAAAAAAATACATCCACCGTTCATCTTTTGGAACTGTAAAGGTCAGAGATAGAGTCTTCTCTATCTCTAGTTAATGATTCCAAATTACACGCCAAGGAACCTGAGCATGAAGGGATCTCAGAGACAGCCATACAGAGGAGGTGTAAACACAATGTATATGAACAAGAAAACAAACAAACAAACAAACCTAAAACCCAAACATAATGCAAAGTAAAGGTAACACTAAATTTTTTCAAAAAATTATTTAAATGAGGGGGGAAAGAAGTGGTAAATAATAGACCTGTTTTCTTGCCTTTACGAGTTGCATCCAGAGCTTTTCTACTTTTGTATAATTTAACATGTTAGGTTCTTTTCTGAAACTTTATTTGAAAAAAATCCTGCTACTTAAAATAGTTTTGCTAACTGTTTATCTTGGTTAACCCTTCTACTCATATAGAAATCCCTCTTATAATATTCTCTGAAATTAGTCTGGCTTTATTTTCCCAGAATAGTAGAAAGACATGTTATGCTTTAAAAAGCCCTGTGTAGCGTAGGAGCTTTGGTGGCCTCCTGGGTAAGGCAACTTGAATCCATCAGCTGCTCCACAGAAAAAGATGGGCCATCTCCCGTGTGATTTACAGCCTCTAAAAACCCGATGGGCACGTCATCTGATAGTAGGTTCAGCTGGATGGCAATAAGAGGGGGAAAGAATGAGAGCTGTGTAATGTAGCATATTAAGCTGCTAATTGAAATGTCACTGGTTCAAATCCACTGGCTTCTTCATAGGAGAAAAATGGGCAGTTTCCCTCCTATACAGATTTATAGCCTTGGAAACACAGTGGAAGATTATGAGTCAGGATAAGTTTGGCATCTCTTTCAGAGCTGTGTTCTTACTTAATGATTTGATGAGAAGGAAGGTGTTTTCAACTCTGCTCTTGTTAAAGGTTTAGTTATAGACATGCACGAGCAAACATTGGAGGGCTGTATATGTGTATCCCCATCTCCACCTCAGGATTTTATTCCAACAACTAGACTTGTCCAGGAGTTTTTAAGATAATGATTCAAATGCAAATGTAACTGAATTAAAGCCAACACTGTTGGCTTCTAGCACAAGTTTTCCCTCCAGCTAGCTATGTGACCTTGGGTAAATCTGTTAACTTTACTTGGTCTTAGTTTTCTAATTTGTAAAAGAAGGGACTTGGGATGGTTCTGGACTCTTCAGTTGAATTTTTTGTGATGATAGAAATAGCTGTCCAAAACGGCCCTCTCTAATTGCTGTCAAGCCAGAACCTACTGATAGCTGACCCTACCGTGGATTTCTGAGGCTCTAAAATGCATGGGAGGAAATTGACCATCCACCAATGGATTCAAACCACTGAAGAGGCACTGCCATGCAACTCCACTTGGGCTAGCAGAGCTCCCTAGTCACGTGTCATGTATTCAAATCCTAAAGCCCTAAGAAAATCCAGTGGGACTGCAGAACTAATATTTTAATTTAATGTAAATATATGTGTGTGTGTGTGTGTACGCGTGTGTATGTATGTGTATATAGATATATATAAGTGTGTGTGCGTGCGTGTGTGTGTGTGTGTGTGTAAAGGTGAGAAGAGAGGACAGTGCAGCAGCAAGGTGATCTTTTAAAGTCCCTTTCATCTCTAACGTGTGTATGTACCCTAAAATAATTGTGTGGGAGGATGGGGTTGAGGGGGTAGTGACATGCATCTAACACTTTGACAGACCCAGGGTGACTTCTGTGTACTCTGGCCTCTGTTACCTGGGAGAACATTTGGCACTGTTTCAGACTCTGTGGTTGAGCCCTATTCTTTGGTCTGTGGGTTGCAGTTTTCTCATTAACAGGGTAATAGGCAGTGGTTTTGCTTAGCAGGAAGTTAGTTTGCCTGCGGTAGCTCCACTGAGAATCTGCTCCAGCAGTTCCTCCTCATCTGATTGCAGATCCCTTCTGTGGGTTTTTATCCTTCACTAAAAGGGTTTGTTGTTAATAATTTTCATGAAAATTGTAATCTTAGTAATTACCCTTTGTTTATTCTGTGTGATTCTGATGTAGAAATGTATGTGTGAACTGTGAAATATTTCATTTTAGTTAATACTGGTAAAGTAAGGTGATATGCAGGTACTAGTTTCTCTTTCATCTTGACTATAATTAATGCCCCTCTACCTTCAGTCTTGCCCCAGGCAGCGCTCACCTGGAGCGATGGTACACAGTGACCAGCTTTCTCCACTGCTTAGCCAATTGCAAACTAGCCTGATCCCACAGAAACAGCTCTACCATAAAGCACAGTCATAAAGAGCCTAGCAGCCATTGTCTGGCACCACAAATCTTCATAGCAACAGACCACCACATGGCAACAGCAGCCACACAAAGGAAACATTAGGGAAATCAATACCTACTTTCTCCCACCCCTCCCCCACTAAAAACAACAGCCAACCCATTCTTCCCAACTAGCAGCAGACTCCCAGAGGATGCTTCAGGGCTGTTAGGTGTTTCTATACCCTTGTGGATTATGTTATCAGTCCACTGTCACATCCTCAAATCCTGAAACCCTAAGGAAAAATTTTGGACCGAGACTTTTTTAAATCTCATTTTACAAACTGTAAAATGACCTATTCTCCAAGGAGAAAAGGTGTCCTTCTTTTATGCACTCTCATTCACTTCTTTTCAATACAGTGGACCCAGTTGTGGATTTTGCAAGTAGATAAAGTTGTTTCAAAACAAGATTCTTTTGATATTTCAGTAACAAAAATCCTCTTGAGTTGCCTAAAAAACCCATTTTATTACTAATGCTATCTTTCAACAGATAGGCTATTTTCAATGATTTCTATGTGAACGCTATTTTCAATGATTTCTATGTGAACCCAAGTGAGATTAGTTAGACGGTAAATATAGTTCTGTTATAACCTGAAGCTAATCACTAGCTGAGATTAAATTTAGATTTAGGAAGTAAAGGTTCCAAGGGAAAAGGCCTCACTTGAGAGCCTAATGTTTTCTTGCTCTGTTGATAAGATCCTTAATTGATCTGGGCTTTTAGTTTCCTCATTTGTAAAATGAAGAGGCTGGACTGCATGATCTTTATAATCCCTTCCAACTCTTAATATTTTAAGATTATGTAATCATATTTGTAGGACAGAAGGAGGACTTGTCTTTGTTAGTCATTGGTTGTGGCAAGAGCTGCTGGAAGATGTTGAACCCTCCCGTCTCAGTGCTTACACTGCTAAAAACAGGTCCTGGCCTTGCCCCGGTTGATAAAGCTCTGGTAACAATGATGGGCAGAAGCTATTAACAAACTTGGCAACTAGCCTTTTCTCCCATGGCAGCAATAGTTTCAGACCAGTTCAGGCAGAGCTTTGCTCCCAGGTCGATGCTGCTACTGCCAGTCCCCACCTCTTAATGATACTGGTGAGAAATCTCTCCCTCCTTTCCTCTCCCTTCCTTCCTGCCCCCATTTACACCGCAGCCACCTCCTGCTCCGTCCTTCCCCCTCTTTCTCTCTCTTGAAGGGGGGGGCAAGGGAGGTGAAAGGCTGTTCTCCACCCTTTCTGATACCTCATTATCCCATCTCCCTCAGGCTTTACAGAACAAAGAAATCACAGGGCATCAACTTTGTAATTTAGGCAGCTGGAGATAATTTCCCCAGGATTGGGTGGGTAGGTAGCTGATTCCTCCTGGCATGAGGCAGCATTGCTAAAAGGTCTTGTGTTTTGTCTGCCAGGCTTAGGCTTTGTTAGGCCCATTCACACTCGCACTCCTCTGTATTTGTGTTAAATTATAGTGGCAAACCTGGTCCTTGTACTTCCAGAGAAGAAGGGGTTAGGAAGAAACATGGAAAGTATGTCATTTATAGGCTCTACGCTTGCTAATTTTTCAAGAAATTTTTGTTGAATTCAGTATCCCTTTGCCTACTCCTGCCAAATCCTTTCTTTTAGTTAGTGCTTTCATGGCCTTCACCATAGCAACAAGGCTATAGTGAGAAATTGATTAGCTTCTCCCACTATTCCAAGTTAAATTCTACTTTCTCTTTTTTTAAAAAACCTCCTATTCATTACCGTCAATTTGGAATGACTCATAGCTGACCCTTCATCAGATTTTCAGACGTAAATCAACGGAAGGAGAGGACCCATCTTTTTCTCAGCAGCCGGTTGTAGTCAAGCTGCCTGCCTTTGGTTGGCAGGACAGCTCCTCACCCACCAGGCCACCAGAGCTCCATAGTTTCTCTTTAGGGTGTCAATTTTAAAAAGCCCTAACAAAGATGACTTTCGAGTAATTTTTTTAACTCAGAGAAAACCAGGTGGCATAGTACGTAAGATCTTGGACTGCTAACTGAATGGTTGGTAGTTCGAACCTACCACAAGAAAAAGTGGGTAGTCTCCTATAAAGACTTACAGCCTAGGAAACCCACTGAATTGTCACAATGAGTTCAAACTGACTCTAAAGCAGTGGAAATTTTTTTGACTCATTACTGTTGAGTCATTGTCAACTCAGGGTAACCCCTGTATCTCAGAGGAGAGCTGTACTCCGTAAGGGTTCAGTGGTTGTGATTGTGTTGTGTCTGGCATCATTGAGTTGACAGCAGCCCACAGCAAGACCCCCACAACTGAATGCAGCCGTGCCTCCCTCCAGCACCCTCCTACAGTCTTTGCTATATGCAGGGACATTGCTGCAGCTTCTGTGCCAGTCCATCCTTTTCACTGACCCTCTGCCTAACATGATGGGAGGGCTTCTTAAGCCATCAACCTTAGTAATTGAGAGCAGGTCTCAGCACTGGCGAAAATTTCAGAATGATTACCATCATAAATTGAAGAGATCAAAGAAACCTAAAACGGCATATAATAATGAGAACCATTACTTGTGAGAACATTAGTCTGGGAATAGATGCATCCTTCCTCTGACTCTGCTATTAGGCTCCTTCTGTCTAGTACTGTTTCCCTTTTCCCTTTCCTTGGTACCTCAAGTCACAGTATGGTTTAGCTCTGCTCTGTGGATAAACCCTGAAAATACCAAAAAGAATTTACTAGATTCCCAAGAGTTTACCAGAAAGAAAAAAGAACAGTCTTCAGCAAAAAGTCTCTGAGCCTCTGACTGGATATAGGAGTTTCCTGGTGGTGGTGGCTGTTATTAGGTGGCAGAGGATGTGTGAGTCAGAATGGACTCCACAGCACTTGGGTTAGTTGGACTCCACAGCACTTGGGTTAGTTTTTGACTGGATGAGGCTGAGGGGGAAAATTTCATGCAGGACAGCCTCTAGATGTTCTTACAGAAGTTCTCCTTGCTAGGTCATAAAGCAGTATGAAACCATCTTAACCATAAACAGGTATTTCCTCAGAACTGTCCTCCCATTAGATAATATAGACCTTCTTGTTCCAAGTGTTTTCCAGATAAGAACTCTGTCTGGACAGCTGAGGGCATGATGACCTCTGCTGAGTCTCTTCCTCCAGCTGTGGGTACAATATGTGGTTACTTCAACAAAAGGAAAAGGAGGATGTGTGATTGATGGGTGTGGTAACCCAGCCTTTGTTGCATTTATGCACAGTTTCCATACTTCTGGAATTTAGAGATAGGAAGAGGAACTATCGGTTCTTAAACAACCCTTTACAGCCTCCTCTCCCTGCTTCTACCCAAGTCTGCAGGAGGAGGAGTGGTTTCTTCTCCACCCTTGTCCAGAGAGAGTTCTCATGCTTACTTAGTCCATAAAGAGTTGTGCTCCTACCCCAAAGGCGGCACCTGTCTGGTGGTTTGACTCTTTCTACCAACAACTCTGAGGGAGAAAGATGAGCAGTTTTCTGTGTAATTTACAGCTTCAAAAACCCCACTGTATGGTCAGCTATATGTCAGTTCCTACTTAGAGGTTTTTCTCTATACTAGTTCTTACTCTGCTTATAGTTTTAGCAGTAGCAGAGCTATGTAAGCAATTCTAAAATTGTTACTTGCTTGATAATTATTTCAGCTGGTTCTCAATTGTGTGAACCTATTTCCAAGGTAGTAGATGGTACTTTTTATGTTGGATTTTGGGTTTGTTGGGGGTTTTATTTCCAAGGTAATAGCTGGTACTTTTTATGTTGGATTTTGGATTTGTTGGGCATTTTTTGAGATCCAGAACTGAGGATATCTGTTTCATATCAATCCCAGATTAAAAGGCAGAAAAATTTGAAGATGCCATTTCTATAGCAGTGATTCCCAGATTTTGCTGCACATTAGAACATGGGGTGGAGATTTTATAGATTTTAAAGGGAGCTCTCTGGTGGCCTAACGAATAGGGAGTTGCACTGCCAACCCAAAGGTAGGCAGTTTAAATCCGCCAGCTGTTCCTTAGGAATTGGCAGTCTCTTTCCATGCAATTTACAGCCTCTGAAAGCCCCTGGAGGGTCAGCCTTGAGTAGGTTCTGACTAGACTGCAATGACTGAATGAATGATAGATTCTCTTTGGAAATATCTCCTCTCAACAAATAATCACCACATATCTGCGTTTGATTCTCTGGCTTGTTTTTGTTTTAACATAGAACTTTTTAGAAACTTTTATTGTGATTTGAGTGAAAGTTTACAGAGCACAGACTGGTTTTCCATTCAATCATTCATACTTAGATTTCAGTCCCCACATACTGATAGCACTCACCTACCTCTTCCTTTTAGTTTTTCTTTCTGTTCTTGCTCCTCTTGTCTCCCTTCCTGCTTTGTTTGCTTTATCCCTTTGCAAATGCTTCTCTTTTGATCTTCCCGGTTAATTATTCTAAGGATTGAGTACATCCCTTGTGCCACAGTAGTAAGTTGCAGGCTCTCTTGGTGATTAAGAGCCATAGTTTTGAGGGTTCCATCAGTAATTCTGCCCATTTTTAGGATTTTTTTTTTTTAGTTCCACATGTATCTCCCACTTTGTCCAGAATCTTTATTGTGATCCCTTGCAGAGTAGTCAAGCAATGTCTAGTTCTTTGGGTCTCAGAGGTCCATTAGTCTATGGGTTCATGATTTCTCTGCATCTTTTCTTTATATTTCTTTGCTCCAAATTGGAAGGGACCAATAATTGCACCATAGATAGCTGCTCAGAAGATTTTAATACCCTTGTTAATACTCAGCAAAACAGGATGCAAAACGTTTTCTTTGTGGACTATGTTAAGCCAAGTGGCCTCGATGTCCCTTGAGACCAGAGACTCATTTCCTCATGGCATTTGTTTATAGTTAGGCTTGTATAACTTTGCCCCCTGCTGTTTCTAATACTATGTCTATATATGTAGATATATTTGCAAATACTCATATAAAAATAGGTGTGAAACCTTTTGTATGGCCGTGAATGTTGCCCTTTTTACTCAGGTTTCTGGTTTTGGAAGACCCATGAGATTATGAGAACTGTGCAGTGTTACATTATGTTTGCCAAGTTCGCTGTGAGTTAGAGCCAAAGCAGTAACACCTAGCAACAACATGTGATTTGATCCTTCCCTACAGTCAGTCCCATGATTTGTGCATAAATCCATGGCCAGGGTACTAGTACCTACTGCCATTGGGTCTACTCCCACTTTCAGCAACCCTACAGGATGGAGAAGAACTTTCCCATAGAGTTTTCAAGACCTTAACTCTTTATAAAAACAGACTGCCACATCTTTCTCCCAAAGAGCATCTGGTGGGTTCAAAGCACTGATCTATAAGTTGATGACTAAACAAGTACTATACCACCAAAGACTCTTTGCCAGAATAAAGTGAGGTTAAAACTTGAAGATGTTGCTGTTGAGCTCAATATGGGTTTTTCTTACATGAGATTTGATAGAACATGGTAATTTATGGCGTGACAAAAGAATTCTATAATGGTTTTCATTACAGTGGACAAATGTGGGACTAGAATATTTTCTATTTTAGAGAAATTTATCCTAGATTTCTCTAATGGTTTTTAACCCAAGTTCCTGATATCAGCCCACTACTAAGCCATCAAGAGAATGATTTTCAGAAAACATTTCCCATTACCCTATTTAAGAAAAAAAAAACACAAACCTTAGCTAGTACTTGAATCATAGATGATCCTAATTCACTCTAGTCTCTTCATTTTTGGAAGGCTACTCATTCTTGTGAATTTCTGATTATCGTCTCATTTTACCTACATTTCTGGTTTGAACTTTCATCATAGAAGAAATAGTATGTAAAAACTTGTGTAACCTTTAATCCTTTGTCAAGATTAAATATTTAATACTAAGGTAATATAAACACTAGAGATCAGACTATGGGAAGCAAACAGTTTCTACATTCCCAAGTGAGGGCTTTCATAGAGGTAAGAGGAAGCTTTGGTGGCCTGGGGCAAGGAATTGTTCTGCCAACTCAAAGGCACACAGTTCAAATCCACCAAGTGCTCCAAGGGAGAAAGAGGGGTAGTCTCCTCCTGTGCAGTTAAATGCCTCTGAAAAGGAGCTGGAGGGTCAGCTGTGGGTCGGTTCTGGCTTGATTGGACAGAACAACATAGAGATAGTATTCAAGTCTAAACCACCATCCTCGTGGCCATTCTCATGCTATTTTCTCTCCACCCTCAGGACTTGGAGGTTCCTGCAATATAAAATGTACTGATCCAATGTATTGGATCAGTACATTTCCAGAACTGATGATGCACTTATTTTCATCAGTGTCTCCCTCTACTCCTGTCTCTAAGGAGACCAGAAAACCCCAAACTGCTACCTACTTGCAGCTGAAATATTTATATCAGATGCATGCTGCTGTGTAAATGTTCACCTTGAAAACAGTATTACTTTTTAAGAAACTGGAGGGATAGTGGCAAGAAACTGCGCTGCAATCCCAGAGGAACACGGTTCGAATCCACCAGACGCTCTGCCGGAGAAGGAGGCGCAATATCCTCCTGTACCAGTCAGATCTGATTTGACAGTACTTGCACACAAAATAATAAAAAAAAAAAAAGAAACTGGAGGGAAAATATCATTATTTAGCTTAGACTTCATTTTCTTGACTCTCTACATGGCGTGTCTTATAATTCTACTTTAGAAACTACACAGCCATCATCAAAAGAGTTGTGATTATTTAGTAGGGCCCATAATAAAGACAACATTACTAAGATAGCAAAGAGGTAAGCACATTTAGCTTCTCAAAAGATTGGTTTGAATCCAGCTAGTAATACTGTAGAGGGAAAGGCCTAGGAGTAAGCTCCCATTAAGACTGTAGCCAGGAAAATCCTGTGGAGAAGTTCTGCTCATAACAGATAGAACAGAATTGACTGTTGTTGTTAGGTGTCATCAAGTCAAGTACAACCCATAGTGATCGTATAAACAACAGATCTGAACCCTGTCCTGTCCTGTGTCATTCTCACACATCCTGACACACTAGAGCCTGTTAAAGCAGTCAGTGTTACTCCACCTGATTGACAGTCTTCTCTCCTTCGCCAACTCTCAGATGCATAGCAAAGTGATCAGAAAGACTGTAGCCTGAGTCAGACGTACCTTAGTCCTCAAATTGGCATCCCTCAGTAATTT
The DNA here is from genome assembly GCF_000299155.1 of Elephantulus edwardii. NCBI lineage: Eukaryota > Metazoa > Chordata > Mammalia > Macroscelidea > Macroscelididae > Elephantulus > Elephantulus edwardii. Next base: position 3,429,220 of record NW_006400013.1, read on the forward strand.
GAAAAGGTCCCCAGTGTAATACATCTGATTTCCTGACTGCTGGTACCAAGGGTGTTGATTGTGGATCTAAGTAAGATGAAGTTGTTGAAAGTTTGTCTTTTCTCCATCTATCATTATTTTGTCTATTAGTCCAGTGGTAAGAATCTTTTCTTTTCTGGACATCAAGATGTCTGAATTCCCTATGAAATGGACCCTGTAGCAACTAACAAAAACAAAAGAGAACGGGATGAAATTGAGGGTGGCTTGGTATTTTTTTTATTCCTCTTACCTGGCTAAGAAAATGTATCTTTGAAAGGAACTTTTTTCTTCTTTCTTTAATGAGAAGCTTTTTTTAAAAGAAGAAAAGACCAAAGAAAGAGTTTTTTTAAAATACCAGATGATGGATCTTAAGTTTGTATATCTAGAAAATTAGAAATCCCTTTATCAAAAAGTCTTTGCATTGAGATTTGTGTTTCAGATGTCAATATAGTACCATTTATCTTCTCATATTTTAAAACGGTTTGGTACCAAAGGGCTATTGCTAAGTCTAGTAGTTTTTAAATTAGACATGAACACTCTGTAAATGACCTGCAGCATCATCTGTGGGTAGCTTTATTTTCATTCTGAAGTAGAGAATTTGAAGTAAAGAAGTATTTTTGGACCAAGACGTCTTCCACTAGGTCACATTGTTTTAAGAGGAGGAATGTAGATGATTAAAACACACTGTGTTAGCCACCCTGCTATTCTGTGCTTTAGATTTAGATGAAGATTCCATGAACTGTGTACTTCTTTCTTCCATGTTCTCTACTCCATCATTACCTACTGCCTTCATTTCAGTTCTGACTCGTAGTGACTCTGTGAACCGTCTCATAAGGTTTGAGACTGTAAATCTGTACAGGAGCAGACTGTCCATCTTTATCCCACAGAGCAGCTGATGGCTTCCACCTGCTGGCCATTTTTAGCAACCCAGCACTAAATCCACTGCCTCACCAGGACTCCTTACTCCATTGTTGGAAACTACGTTTTCCTCTGGTGTTTTACAGTTATATGGGTGTGTGTTGTTCCCCCCCCCCATTAGTTTGCACACTACAGTTACGTATTTTTATTATTTAAAAAGTGAAGCTCCATCTTACATACTTTGGACATAGTATCAGCAGGGACCAGTCCTTGGAGAAGACATCATGCTTGGATGGGTGGAAGGACAGCCTGGATGAGAAGGATAGACACAGTAACTGGGGTAAAGAGGGTAGATGTGTCAGAGGTGGTGAGATTGGCTCAGGATAGGGCAGGGTTTAGAACTATTCTTCATGGGGTCACTGAGTTGCAGGCAACATAATGACACATAACAACAACTAGCTAATTGCCGACATTTTTTAAAACTTCTACATTTTTAATGGTTTCAAAAAGATAACAGCTCCTGACAATCTCTGGCTCTTCAAGAACTGAGTGTTCTTAAATCATCAATAAATTACCCACTGAAAGGCTGTGTTTCATAATAATAACAACAATTTTAAATGACATTTGAATCACTGTCCCCAGCTCCTTTTCCTTCTTCTGTCCCTCTGCTGCTCTGACTTCTTTTCCTCTTTATATCCCTATTGCCTTTTGGTTGCTTATACATTTCTTTTTTTATTTTGGTCTCCTCTGCTCTATGTACCCTATCTTTTGTCACAAGTTTGCAGCTTTATTACTGCTTGTTTCTTTCCTGGTGGAGAGAAGTCAAACATAAAATCAATAACCTACTTCCCAGCCAAAAATAGACCTACTGGTGTTAATGTCTTTCACTCTAGACCACAGTTTCATTCTCAAGTGCAGTACACGGGACCATTTAGTGTTTTACACCTAGAAGAAATGTGAGCTCCTGAGAAAAACAAAGTATATTCTCATCTTGCAAGACTGTATTGTTAAAAATACAGACTTTAGGTCAGAGGTAGACTGCTTTGGGATCAGACCTTAACACTGCGTCTCACCTCCCTTTGTAACATTGGAACAAATTGTTCTGTTTCCATCTTTTTCATCTGTGAAATAGGAGTGAAAATATTTTTTGGAATTTTTGAGATAATAGAATATGATATATGAGATGAACAACTGGAAGGATCCTCATAACCAATATTCTTTCCCCAAAATAGCAAAAAGTTTAACTCTATGACAAAGCATCTATAGCTTTTCTGTCATATATTGTGGTTGATTAGGAGTTAGCTTTAGTGTGACTGTAATGGTGTCTGAATCTTAATTAAGAAAGGCCTGGTGATTTAATCTCAGAAATAAGACAGCGAAACCCTGTGGATCACACCAGTCAAGTCCATAACTGATCATGGGAGTGGTGTAGGACTGGGTAGCATACTGTTCTGATGTATATGAGGTGGCCATCTGTAGCAGCTAGTAAAACAGTAGCAACACAAAAAACAAAACTCTTAAACTGAGCAGCTAAAATTAGGACATGCTATAAGTTAAAATTAGAAGGCTTCTAATGGTTCTTCTCATAGATGGAGGAGGAACATTAATTTTTATTGGAAAATCCATAGTATATTTTGTCTGACAGCAAGCAATAATTAAATGTTAAGAATTTAAACTTTCCCTGGCTTTAATCAGATAGATTCAGACATTTGCTTTTAAATACTTTTAACCCAATGAAATAAAATAGCTATGGTAAATTTGTTTTAAGTAAAATTTTTTAAACTTGAATGAAGCATCAGAAAAAATAGGAATTGGGGGAATATCACGTCCATCAAGAAAGAAGAACTACCAGATGCTCTGCCGGGAAAAGGAGGGACGATCTCCTCCTGTACCAGTCAGATCTGATTTGACGGTACACTCACACAAAAATTTAAAAAAAAAAAAAAGAACTAAGAACGAACTGGGGAGGAGGGTAGAGAAAATAGTGCAACAATGAATGAATGAATGAATGAAAACCCAAAATCTCTGTAAATGTTCATTAAAATTAATAAAATTTAATAATTTTTAAAAAAAGATAACTAGGAGTTGAGCACATTCTTTAGACTTGAGATCCTTGTTCTGAAACACCTTGACCCAGAAGATAGAGCTGCAATACCAGAGACACCAGAGTGATGGCAGACAATGGTGGCAGAGAAACAGTGGCAGCACAGGCATTAATACCAGTAGACCAATAGGAGCAGAGCTGTAGCCATCCATACTCTTAGAGTGGGAAGCCTCAGGGCATTTGTTTAAGGAACTAGGTTCATTGACTCTTGGAGTTAGAGTACCTTTGAGCTGAGGATTATTAGCAGAGTGAAGTGTTTCTGGTCACTTATACCTGCAGAGCTAAAGGAGCTTTGTAACACTTGCCTCTGTAGGTCAGAAGCTGAGACTTGCCTTTGGGCAAAAGCTGAAAAGAAGCTATCCTAACTGTATACGGAGTCATTCTTGAACCTGAATTAGCCTGTTACTTCTCTGATAAATCCCATAACTGCGGGGAGGGGGAAAAAAGAAGTCTTAGGACTTGATTTAGTTACTTTTGTAGTTTACAAAAAAAAAAAAAATCCTTTATCTTGACTTCATATTTTAATAACAAACTCATTATGAGTATATAGGAGGAGTCACCAGGGTTTACCAACCTCCCCTCTCAGCATGACACACACAAAGCTACTGGAAATTTGGTAAGCCACAGTGAATTGAGAATAAAAAAATAACTGAGATTCTTATCTCCAAAAGAATATGAGAGGGTAAGTAGTCAAGTTTCCCTTCTGCTGTCAGCTTATCAGACAGAGACAAGATCTAGCACCTCCTAACTCTGCCTGATGGATTAGACCAGTATCTAGGTTATTTATTCTCTTCAGTAGTTACTTTTTAATGCTAAGTGTTTATGTTGCAAGAGAAACATTTGGCAATCTGCATCAATAAAGATTACAGCCTAAAAAACTCTATGAGATAGTTCTACTGTTACCTTGGTTATCACTGTGAGTCAGAAACAATGGGACTGACATCTGATAACATTTTTTGTCTTTGTTTTGTTTCTGCTAATGTAGCATTTAGGTTTTGGGTTTTTGTTTGGTTGTTTTTTGGGTTTGTTTGTTTTTTCTGGGGTATAGATTCTCTATTATTTTATACACGATTTATGGCACAACTTTCAAAAATTGAAGACATAGTATACAGTAAAAGGTAAATAAGTCTTCCTCTTTGTCTTCTAGCCTACCATTCCTCTAGCTTGAGGTAGCTGCAGATTTAAATTCGTAGTACAGTAAAAATACTTTTAAAAATGAGAACATATATCTAGAAGTAAAAATAATATAGTAGAAATACATTTTGGATATCTAAATCAAATTTAGTCATGATAGACAATATAATAGAATTGAGGTTAGATTAAGAATAGAGTGTTGTTGTTGTTATGTCGAGTCGTTTGCGACTCATAGCGACCCTATGCACAACAGCCCTAAACCCTGCTCTATCCTG